>NC_081216.1:11861232-12232482 GCF_902713425.1 Acipenser ruthenus | reverse complement strand
TTCTTTATTGAATAGGAACACAATTAAAAATGTCTAATTAAACAAATTATTAGTTCAATGAAGGGTTTAGTTCAGTAATTGAGAGCTCAGTTGGAATGAAAACCCAGAAGACAATGGGGTCATGAGGACCGGGTTTGAGAAGCCCTGCTCTAAGCTAACATGACTTGTAATTCTACAAATCTGCAATTGCAGTCCTGTAGGAAACCTGTTATCCTCATTCACAAAACATCTCCTCAGTGAGTAACAACATGAATATCATCTACAGTGGGGATCATTAGCTCAACAATGAATCGGTTCTTTCGTTAAGTGCACTTCCTCTGACCTCATGGTGTGTAACTGTCTTTGTTGCCAATTAGCAGGTAATCCCTGCTGCGGCAGCTATTACTGCTTAATTAGAAGTTGCTAGAATAAAGCAATGGGCATATATTCTTAGCAGTTACTTACATCTTCCTAATAAGGACATAGCTATATGTGAACAAGTATTTAGGTGCCTCAGGCACATTAATTTATTTCTCAGTTATTTCTGTTGCATTCATAGGAAGGGAGTAGTGTGAAGTGATACTTGCTGCTATTACTATTATTATGCTATTATTTAGAGAATATTCTATCTTATATATATACCATTATTTTCCAGTAATAAGATAGATCTAGGGGAAGTTCATTTAGTTACTGTTACTGTCAATCAATAAAATAAGCTGTATGACAAATTCATAGCATCACCAATTATTTAAATTTCAATTAAAACTTTTCTAATGTTTACTGGTTACAGAAAACTAAAACTGTCCTGAATAGTCACTTGTTAGATTCAAACAATCAATATTATGACTTGCAATCATGTACAGTCCTGAAATTCTACATACATTCAATATGTTTACATTTCTGAAAGTGATTGTTGCATCAGACTCTGGTCTGTTGAGCAATTGTATATATTACGGTTCCTGTGTAAAATTGATAAATCTATAGATTATCAATGTATAAAATAACTGAGGGGATGGTAGTAAACAATCTCTATTACTTACATCCACGATTACTGTCTGGCAACAATTCACAATACAAAATAACGTTTTGCCGGCAAAATGACGTAGCACACTGTGATTCTCACTGAAATGCAAAACATAATGAACCATAACATATACACTATATAGGTTTCAAATGTGCAGTTTTGAAAGAAGCACGTGTTCTGCAAACACAGTATCCAGTACTACATAGGGTGCTCACTTTCCATTCTCTCATCTCTTACATTTGCAGTTCCTGTGTCTTGTGGCAGAAAGCATGCAGTCAATGGGAGGAGCATCTGGTTGATGACAGGAAGGAAGACCCTGAAGGGGTTGAACAATTCCACTCTGCAGGTGACTTGACCACAGAAGACCTGCAAACAGAGGAGTTTTTATTGTATTTATTTATAACTAGGGCTGTCAAGTGATTAAAAAAATGAATTGCGATTAATCCTGAGATTAAAAAAAATAATCTCAGTTAATCTTGGTTTTAATAGCATATTTAATTGATACAATCACTGCATCCATCTCATGCACAGCTAATGCTACTGTAGCTTTGGAAGACCTTACGCACTGTGACGTGACTGCTGAACTGTGGGGAGTTTGGTGGTGTCTTGGGACGAGGGGGAGAGATTGTTACCACGGGGGTACTTTGAGCTCTGTATTCTAATGTGGTAACTAAAAGCAACAAACCTGTGCTAAGAAAATAAAGAATATTGAACAGAGGAATCTTGTTTGGACTTGTTTATATACTTCACGAACCTGACCGGCTCCTCTGAAGAGAACTGTGATGGGGTGCCAGCTCGCCCCTATAAATTTGTAGGGGCGAGCTGGCACCCCATCACAAGAACACATAAACTTTACCAGCCTACATTATTATTATTATTATTATTATTATTAACCAAAAAAACAACCCTGCATAAATACCCTGTCTTCCTATTTCCGGATTCTCTTTATAGTTTTATATTTATTTACTGTACAATCCAGCATTGTTGTTAAATTGTTCAATTGTTTGAACCAACTGCTAAATTACAATGGAGTCAGTTTATTACTCACCAATTATCAGTTTCCTTTACAATTTCCTTTACTCATAAACTGATGTTTTTCATTGCTATTTAAATAATAATAATAATAATAATAATAATAATAATAATAATAATAATTTTAATCTATTTTATTAATAACTTGAAATTGCCTAAATAAAACAAAACATTCACTGAGTAACTGTTATATCCTCCATAATCGTAAACAATATTGTTTAAAATAAATGTGGTTATTGAAATAAAACAAAGCCACAATGTTAGCGGGTCTGCAGTCGGTAGCTACTTATAGTATCGTACTTAGCTTGATTCATGGGTTTGCAACAATCCTGAATTCCTAAAAGAGTTCTCTGTTGAAACGGACAGGTTTCATTTGTTGTTGTATTGTTGTTGTGTGAAGCAGAAAAACAAAACTACTAGTATTTTGTGATACTAGTTTTAATACTAGTAAAAACTACTAGTATTAAGTGAAAGCATGTTTAGCACGCAGGTGGTACAGCAGACTAGATGCACTTGTGTGATATTGGAACTCACTTTGACAGTAGATACAAGTAACCCACTTTCTAACCAATGAACCATCACATTTGTTTTAAAATAAACTTCCCATTCACAAGTCCTTCAGTTTGAGTGCTTTGCTACCTAATGCGGTTCCGTGACTAATATTATATTCAAACGATGACTGCACTCATTCAATCCTGGCATGCACTGAAGTGTATTCAAATGGTGCCGCAGTAAATGCTTTACGGTGTGCTAAGAGGGACAAGACTGAGGAGTGCCCAAAAAATGAATCTTCCAAAAAGTTAACTGTGATTAATTGTCAGCCCTATTTATAACCCAGTGTAATACCATGATTGCTAAAACATCTTTAAAAAAAGAAAAACATTTGAGACTTTTAAAGTGAATGGATGTTCATAGGTTTAAAAATATGGAATTATTTAAATAGCTACAGTCACTTTACTGTTGTCAAAGTGTGTACAACATAGCCCAGGCTTTAAAGTTATTACAAGCATTAAATAAGCTTTTTTTGTTTGTTTGTTTCTGTGGAGATCAGTATATTAGATAAAAAAAAAGAACTGGCATCACCCCATTATAGGGATTCTGAATCCTAATTAAGCCTGTTTGGTGATTATTGGGTATTATTCTATTCTTCAGACACACTATACAAAATAAATAGTGAATATGTCTATTAAAAACAAACATGCATATTCAATATGAAAAATACACACTAACCTTGGCTTTCTCCTTGTCCATTGAATGCCATATAAAGCTATGACACTGTAAGATATTCCTTCTCAACAAACAAACTATAGTCAACTCTCTGCATATATACTGGTGACAAAAAGAAAAATCACATAACAGCACTGTACCTCAGTTCTGACCATTGATGTAAAGTCCTTCAGTTCTAACCTTGATCTGCTTTGTCGTTGTGTATTGAATCCAAAGTACCTCATTCTGGTCAAGAACCAAGAAACAGAACAAGTAAAGATAGAAGCGAGGTTCCTGGGAGGGTTAGTTCAGGAGAGTCCCTCCAGTGAAACGTCTGGGGTCAATCTTTATTCAATATTATTAAGAATGTATCCTTCTTTTTCTGCGCCTCCCTGCTATGGGTTGATTAATGATTCATGACACTGAGGTCAAGTGGTGGCACTTGTTCTTGCTCAACATGTGGAGGAGGCAGCCATCAGAGTGCATGAATATCTGCCAGAAATCCAGCCCTCAGAATCACTGAGTGACTTTCACCTTGACCTACAGTCGCATGGTCGCGTTCGAGAGACAGACAAGCACAAACACAGGCGTGATTCTGTAATAGCTTTAGGACTTTATGTAATTTGTTGTATTTGTTTAACCAGTCACTTACTGCATCTTGTCCCAGGACCTCACTTAAAATATATATTTTTCACTCGCTTTGTAGTACAGCGCTAGGTGGGCCTTTATACTGCGGAATATGCCATTGCACTAGCACTTGTGTTTTCATTATAAGGAACTCAAAATAAAGGGGGAACACAGGGGTTGGTCTAGAAAAATAAATACAGTTGATTCTGTAATGTTAATTGGACCGGTCCTTGTGCTTGTTTTGTTCCCACTCTTTTTGAAAACGAGACCTCTGTTTCATTACCCAGTGTTACCCAGTTCTCAATGTAAAACAAACACATAAAAATGTCAAATTAGAAGTACTTCCCATTGTATAATCCTTTGGTAAACTACCTAACCACACATTTCCCTAACTTGCTATTACTATAGATTGAAAGTAATGGACACAATCCAGTAATTACAGAGCTTTGATTGATGTATAAGGATGCATGCAGTGCAGTCAATACAAACATATGAAGACCTGCAGATAGAAATAAAAGTGCCTCTGAAGCAGTGGAGAGTCCAAAGGATCAATCAAAAGCATAAATAATCTAATCAAAGAAGTCCTTTTCAAACAGTATGCATCAAAACTACTTTGATGATAGAAGGAACCGCAGGCAGACGATTAACATTTTGTCAACAGTTGGCTGCATCCTTTATTTATTTATTCATGCTTTCAATAAGAAATCAGTATAATACCTGAACCTTCTCTGCCGGTTAATTAGCTTCAACTTGCCATCTTAATGTTCTAATGCACTGAAGCCATGTGTTAGGACCAAGGCCGCAAATGGTTTTGTAAAAATGCTTGCAATTTCACTAGTAGTAATTATTTATGGAAACATAGCCTGCATACAAATAAACTGTCTTCCCAGAAATCAGTCTGTTAGAAAATGATTTTGTGACTGAGCGGTTTCATTGTGATGCAGTTCTTCTTCCAGTGGGGCTGTGCTCATCTCAAAGAATGAAGGGCCAGCCTTAGGGTATAACCTGCCAGCAATTCTATTAGCAACTAAGGGGGAGGAAACTCTCTTTTTATAGTACAAATTGCAATGTACTGATTTTCTGAAAGGTTATGCTTTCTAAAATATTCCATTAAACTGTTTGATGGCCACCCTAGTGAGTAGAATCCACCCAATCAGAATGTGTCTAAAAATGAAATGTGTCTAAAATGAGCCGCACCCAGTGACCCACCTCAGGATGTGGGTTGACACGCTTTGACCCAGGCTGAGTGAGACAAAATGCTTGACGGCTGTTTGTGAGCCAGACGCAATAACAGCCACGCCTGTGTGAAAGTTCAGCCATGTAGGACATATTCCCTGAATATGTTGTTAATAATGAAACTGCTGTGTCATAAGAAAAGGGCAAACTGCTGTGTCTTAAGAAAAGGGCAAACTGCTGTGTCTTTAGAAAAAGGACCCCTTTTTCCTGGCAGGAATACTGAACTGAAGATGACCAGGGCTGGGGGGGGGTGGGGGTGGGGGGTGGGGGGGGGGGGGGGGGGGGCGGTATGTGGACTTGGTGAGGCTGAAAGGACAGTGAAAAGACCGTAAAACTGCAAACACAAGTGGTTCGGTGCAAGGAAGACATAAAATATACATGTCAATAATCCCAACTGCAGCAACAAGCCGTTGGACGAAAGGAAGCAGGCAAAAGACAAAAATCAAAGATCTGGGTGTTAAAAAGGCGAGGTACACAAGTGACCTCATGAAAGTAGCTACTCAGTAGTGTGAAATGACTATAAGTATTTTAGCAAAACTAAACATTTGGCGAATGTTAAACAAGGTGCTGAGAGGAGAGCCTTTTGTACTGGACAAATTGAGTTTCCAAAACAGCGGAGTGAAGGTGGGGGTGAAGAAACATTTGCTCTAATCAACATTTGGGCCGACAGTTCAATCCAGATAAGCTTGGATGGAATAGACTGTAACAGCTTCTTCCGGGGCATTGATACACATATTGTTTACTTGTGTCTATCATCCAGGTCAACCCTGCTTTATCAAAAGCAGTGTGAAATCGCGTACCTGACCTGCATGACACCGAGTCCTGACCCGGGTAGATCATGCCAGTGTGAAAGGGACGTAATCGTGATACTTTTATTTTATCGAATCATGATAATGTGATCTTTTAACTCTGGCTCCACCTGCTTCTATACTTTACAATGAAGACACAAGCTGAAATGTTTGTCTGCTTGATACTTACTGTATATGGTCCACTGGCCAATGCTGCCATTCTCATGTTGAAATGAGATGCATTCTTGTTAAGTACCATGTTCTTGTTTATGTATATATAAAGAATCAATACGGTAACAAACATAGGATAAACATATAATTATTTGTTTATTTAGCAGACGCCTTTATCCAAGGCGACTTACAGAGACTAGGGTGTGTGAACTATGTATCAGCTACAGAGTCACTTACAATTACATCTCACCCGAAAGACGGAGCACAAGGAGGTGAAGTGACTTGCTCAGGGTCACACAATGAGTCAGTGGCTGAGGTGGGATTTGAACCGGGGACCTCCTGGTTACAAGCCCTTTTCTTTAACCACTGGACCACACAGCCTTTTATATTTTTTATACCAATGGTAATTATTAATAGATTGTTCTGTTTGTTAATAAATATTCATGAGGTTAGATTTCAGCTTTTCAGAAGCTTACAATGTTGACCCTCTCTATGAAGTCTTCCTGTTTTGAGCCCTGCTCACTCTGCCTGCCCTGTACTTTACAAACCAATATCACTGAGACCTGAATGAACAAAGGAAGAAAAGCAATCATTAGCATCAAGAACAGTCTTCACAACTAGGGTTGTGGCAGCAGATACGTAGATTTAGTTTCTTAAGAAGCAGTCAACAGAGTGTAGTACTAGCAACAGTACCCCGAACCAATGGTACTTGTAGCTCAGCTCTAAGTGCTTTAAGGCAGGTGACTGCTTTTTCCAGGTCTGCTGGCTGGTAAGAGAAGGTGACTGTTTAGTTCAGGTTACTTTTAGAAGCGGATTTACTGTGTAGAAGTCAATCTTTTGTGAGGTTGTCCTTATTGAAAGCACATCTGCAATTCTAAAAGTAAGCTGTCAGACAGCAGCAGCTTGCAATGGTGTGTGGACCCTTCCTCCTGCTGGTTGAACACGCCCCTGCAGTGATGTAACAGAGTGATGTAGCACAGCGATGGAGCGCAGTGGGACCACTCTGCATAGGCCTACATTTGAAGGCTGTGTGACACAATGTGCCAGCCGAGCAAGACCTGTTATCTGAAGGCACGGCGCTGCGTCAACAGGCACAAGCGGAGCCCGATCGATGGGCATCATTTAGCAGTCTCCTGTTTGTTTGTTTTCCATGAGGTTGGCTTAATCTGAGGGTTGGTGCTGCATGCCTGTCAGGGGGTGCATGTGTCTGGATGGGAGGTGGCCTTTATTTACAGAAAATCTGGATAATATGGTTAATGGATTGAATAGGGCCACAGGGTTTCATGGAACAATAAAAGCTTGGTGTACTCAGGTGGGGTGAGGTACAGGCTAATGGTATACAAACACAGCGTTGCAAAGCCTTCATTAAGGGTCCAGTCTTTGCACATAGATTCTCCAGTATAGTGGTTGGGGCATTCAGATAAGCCACAGTGGAACCCCTTCTGGTGGAGCTTGTCACTACAGTCCTTGACAGCATGACCACTAGACACAATTTTGCAGTTGGAATCCTGCAGTCCTCCTATAATTTAATAGTGAATCCAGTCCTCTGTGTTCATAACAATTTGGCTGAAATGTGACACTAGTAGCGTGATCGAGTGCCAGCACGGGCCCATGCTAGCTGACACAGGTTTTAACACTTAAAAAAGGTACAAAAAGCAGAACTGGGTGAAGATCAGGAGCTTTTTTTTCTAACACTGAGCAGGGCCAGTTAAGTGAGACAGATCATTTCACGATCATCTTTCAAATGTTGAATAAATGGAATCTTTATATTTTCTAAAGTTTGCTGTGAAAGGAATGTAGGGAATTTCAAACTTAGAATATTAGGAAAATGTCCCCCTTCTTTCAGTTAAGTGCACAAGACATTTTTCGTTGATCACTGTTTTGTGTCATTTCTTATATCCGCTTTACCACATTGGTGGGTTTAATTGTGTTTATTTTATGATTTAAATTATTAAGAAACTTTAGGTGTAAACCCTGCATACAGGTTGAACATGTTTTCTCCCCACAACTATTAAATGATAACCAATAACTATACAACCTGATGACATCACAGTCTGTCTCTAGACTGCACAAGATGGCTATCTTCTATTTCTTACAAATCTAGTTGGGTCTTCAATGTCATGGGACTTTGTCATCTTTCAAAGACACAAAAACTGTGACCCACTTTCTGATTCTCACACTTTTATATTTTGTTGCTGAATCTCCACGTTGACACATGGACAATATCTGCTGTTTCAATTCTTTCTTGACACTCGAAGGAGGGGTGCCTTATAAAACTCTACCACAGTAAATATCCAGTTTCCCATGCTTTTCCCCATGGATATGCTATGCATTTACTATGGTTTGCGATGTTTTTTGTTTTTTCTATAATATGCTTACCCGTGCTTTACCACTGTGCTTTATTACACTTTGGTATGCTTTTACTGTGGGACATTTTTATAAGGGACAGTGCAGGGAATCTTCCGAGCCCACGTATATCTGCTATATGCTAGAGATACAAGGATGCTGGAACAAAGCTTTGGTTTACATCTCATCCAACAAAACCCAAAAAGGTACATTTCACTCATGAATGAGAGATGCAGGTATGGGTCAGTGCTGAAGAACTATGCTAATTCATTCAAAGTGTGTGTTATTGTTACCCCAGGTCTAGGTGGGATTGATTATTGTATTTTTTAAATCTTTGTTTATTGTGTAAGGTGTGTTCAAGGATGATTGTGTTGGTTTAATTTATCTTGGGAAATGAGTTCTTGCTAGATAATATTTAAATAATTAAAACCATGAACACCATTTTTCTTTCTAAAAAGAAAACAAAACATTGATGTTACAAAGCTTCAAAAATACCATGAGGATACATTAAAGTGATTGTAGCCAACAAATGAATTCTACAAATATTCACCTCCATGCATATCCTTTCACTATAGAGGTCTCACATGTGCAGTTTGGAAAGAAACACACAGCAATGCGGACAGCGGCAAGGCTGGCTCCTCCAGCATAGGCAGTCCTGGCAGCGAAAATGCTGACAGTGGTGTGGCATACTCCACCAGAGGCCACAGAAAATCCCCGGGGGTCAGCAGAAACGACCACCAGGCGGTGACGAACAGGTCTCCCCGGGTGATGGCGAACAAGCCTCTCCAGGCGATGGCGAGCAGGCCTCCCCAGGTGATGGCAAGCAGACCTCCCCAGGCGATGCAGGCTCGGCAGCCCCAGGCGATGCAGGCTCGGCAGCCCCAGGCGATGCAGGCTCGGCAGCCCCAGGCGATGCAGGCTCGGCAGCCCCAGGCGATGCAGGCTCGGCAGCCCCAGGCGATGCAGGCTCGGCAACCCCAGGCGATGCAGGCTCCGCAGCCCCAGGCGTTGCAGGCTCGGCAGCCCCAGGCGATGCAGGCTCGGCAACCCCAGGCGATGCAGGCTCAGCAGCCCTAGGCAATGCAGGCTTTGCAGGCTCGGGTAGGAGTTGATCCTTGGGAGGCGATGGCGGGAGCTGATCCTCGAGAGGTAGCTTCAGCTTCTCTGGTGGTGGAGGTGGGAGCTGCAGGCAGCTTCCTCTGGCAGTGGAGGCGGGAGCAGCAGGTAGTCTCCCTCTAGCGGTGGAGGCGGGAGCAGCAGGTAGTTTCCCTCTAGCGGTGGAGGCGGGAGCAGCATGTAGTCTCCTATCTCTGGAGACTGGTGCGTCTCTCCCTCGGTTACTGGAGACTAGTGCGGCTCTCCCTCGGTCACAGGAGACTAGTGCGGCTCTCCCTCGGTCACTGGAGATCAGTGCGGATCTCCCTCGGTAATTGGAGACTGGTAAGGCTCTCCTTTGGTCACTGGAGGCTTCCCTTTCTTGGGCTGTGGACGCTTGGCCAGTTCCCTCTTGGGCACTGGAGATGCGGGCTTACCCCTCTTGGCTCCTTAGCTCGCCTCGAGGTGGAACTAGTCGTCCGAGGTGTCCACCTCTTCCCGGCGGTCCAACTCCCAGAAAATGGGGTCCTCGTATGGGCATTCCCCCTGGAGATGCCCAAACTCTTTTCACACTGGGGTGCCCCCTCCTCCTCCTGCCACAGCTGATTAAAGAACCAGGTCTCATATGTCATTTTTTTCCATCAGAGACCCAGTTTAAAAAAAAAAAACACAAATAAATTGCAACCGCAATATTTCTCTTGGAGACTTGGAGGTGCTCTTATCCCGGTCTGACACCAAATGTGAACAGGCTAGCTGGTGGTGACATCAGGCCAGGAAGTAGGCAGACAGGACTGGTGCATACTTGCCAACATTTGGAAACTGTTCAGCGGGACGCTGATCATATATATTATCATGTAATAGATGTACCCCCCAACCCAACACCACACAACCATCATGACAGTAAAAGTAGACATAGTGAAGCTTACCTTTGTATAAGTTAGTGATCAGCAGATGTGTCGGCCACACGAAGAGCACGAGCACAGTGTGTGGTTTTCACTAACTCTGCTGTGCAGAATAAATGCATTTTTTTCTTCCAGTGCATCGGGACGCGGGACATTTGCTAGTTGGCACGTATGCTGGTGAGTGAAACGATATATTGAGAAATTAAGTTTTTTATAGGCTTTGTCTGAAATATGTAATTAGGATTTCTGATTCGATTTACACCTTTTATAGTCTACAATAAATCTTTGGTCCTATAAACTAATGCATTTGTTTTGTGTGTGTGAATTAAATAATGAGGACTAATACAAGTTTTGTTTATCCTCTGATGCAGCTTCATTAATTTTGGTGGTGTTGTAGGAAAATTAGATTACACCGTGTAACAATTTTTTATTTTTTTGGTTCCTGGGTAGTAAGTGTTATTTCCTAATTGCTTATGCCTCAAAAGTATAGAAAATGGCTATTATTCCCCACAAAATTTGCTTTTGTGACCAGGACAGTGATATTTTGAAATGTACCTATTTTCCAGAACATTCCAGATAGATTCAGTGCTGAGTAAACTTGGAGTAACTTCTAGAACTTTCTAGAACTTTCCAGTGATATAAATAGTAGTATAAATACAGGGGCCTTAAGCCCACCAGTTCAGTTTAGTTCCAGCTGCCTAAGCGGATACATATCTGCATTTTTCTGAGATGGCATCAAGAGGCTGCAAGCATCCGGCAGACGCATTTTGAGACTTCAAAATGGTGGCATTCCTGATGGGTCTCCAAGGCGGTTTTACCAAGTTTCCCTGCTATCTTTGCCTTTGGGACAGCAGGGACACCAAGGCGCACTACCACAGGCGGGACTGGCCACAGCGGACCGAGTTCTCTGTGGGGAGGAACAACGTCAAGTGGGAGCCACTGGTGGACCCCCGGAAGGTGCTGATGCCACCACTGCACATCAAATTGGGCCTTATGAAACAATTTGTCAGAGCTCTAGATAAGGAGTCGGCAGCCTTCAAGTACCTTCAAGACTTCTTCCCTAAGCTGTCTGAGGCAAAGGTCAAAGCTGGTGTCTTTGTCGGACCACAGATAAAGAAGATCCTGGAGTGCAATGAATTCCCCAAGAAGCTCACTAGTAAGGAGAAAGCGGCTTGGAACAGCTTTGTCGCAGTGGTTCGGGGCTTCCTGGGCAATCACAAGGCCGAAAACTATGTGGAGCTGGTTGAGACTCTGGTGAAGAACTACTGCACAATGGGCTGTAGGATGTCCCTCAAAGTCCATATCCTTGATGCTCATCTTGATAAATTCAAGGAGAACATGGGAGCGTACTGTGAGGAGCAAGGCGAGCGCTTCCACCAGGATATACTGGACTTTGAACGCCGCTACCAAGGACAAACATGATGGGAGACTACATTTGGGGGCTGATTCGTGAAAGTGATTTAGAGTATAATCGTAAATCTCGAAAAACTACTCACTTGTAAATCTTTTGTAGTCATTTTTGTATTACTTTAGTATAAATACATGTTAATTTGGATTCATATGTTGTTTTTTTCTGACTTTATGGTTTAAGAGAATGTGAAAATATTCTTATGCAATTCAGCTTTAGTATTTATTTTCGTGCTTATTTATTTCCATACGTAAGTTTCAAAGTTCAAAACATTTCAATTAGAATACAATAATAATTAAGAAACCTATTGTTGGGTTTCTTAAAAAAAAAACCACTAAAATATAATTAGCTGGAACCAATCACCCTGATTTAGAGCCCCCCCCCCCCCCCCCTCTTCAGTTCCTGTTTGGCAGTGCACTACAATAAAGAGCTTAACCCTCAGCTCTGTATTGAAGCTGGGGAGCAGCTAGTCACCAACTTTGTTCCGCATCTTTTTTCATTGCAATTGGTAGTAAGTTAGTACGCAGCTGTGGATGATCCTGAGATAGTACCGTATTAGCGAGTCTGCAACTTTATTACACAGCTCCGTACTGAATCTATGAGTTCATTCCAATTGACCCTTTGTGTTTCTTTACAAACCTGAACAAAAACAGTAGTGACTGAAAGTGAATGCCAGGTAAGATTTCTGAAATGATTTTGCTAGCTCCATCCACTTTCAATGGCAGCACAGTCGATTTGGAACAAAGATTATGCAATGATCCTCATACAGTTCAATAGATTACTTGCAATGTACATTAGTGTGTAACACTGTGGTAGCATTGGTTTGTCAAAATATGAAAATGTGTTAACATTCTTTGAATGCCTCCTACAACTGTTGCTGTGTTTGTTCTTTTGTATTTTTTTCCGAAATGATATTCTATAAACAAAAGCAACTGAATATAAAATGCAGCTACCAATATACTACAAACACAGCTTTTCTTTAACAAGTATATAGAAAAAAGAATAGTTTTGTTAAACTATTGAAAATTGAATTGTGTTAAGCCTATACGATACTGTAAAGTGTTTTCTGTTTGCAGGTTCCAGGTATAGTACAGATGAACGGACTTAGAAATATCCTTTCATGTTAATGTTCGATCCACCAGCAGGGCTCCCCTTTACAGATAAATGAGCCAGTGGGAGTTTCGATTTGGGGCTTGAACTCAATCAATTGAACCACTTAAAATTAAACAGTGATGTGCCTAATCAGGACAGAATTGAAATAAACCTGCAAAGCTATTGAAACACTTATCTTGTTCAAAGCAAAGTGTGGTTTCTCAGAACAAACAGCATCCCCATAATCAATGACATGCTGAGCAGCTGAGAAGCCATTGTGTTCCTCCACTCTACTGGAGAATACTTTTTTATAGCCACTAGTACAACCAAAAGTGGCTTCAAGTCAGAGTTAGCTGTCCAGACAGTACCTCCATGAAATGAGCTCACTTGTTGGTTAAGCACTCTTGGGAATAGGAAATGGGTGGAGCCATTAATATAAATTGTGCACATGGATAATTCCAGTAACGTGAAGGAATCCAGAGGGCTGCACAGAGACGATTGGTCACACGTCGTTTCAGTGTAAAGTGACTCCATTGCCATGCCAGTGGAACCAGTTCAGTTGCAACACGAAGATGACATTCACCACTTTGCACACTATTACACTAGAAAACTCTAAGGAATAAAATAGCACTGATAAAATGTTATTATATATTTGGTAAACATAAATAGGTGTGGCTATTTTCCGTTAGTTTACCAGGCAGTGAAACCTTCCACTGTTCATTCTTGAAAGACTCTTCTGTATTTTTTTATATCATATTTTGCAATCAATGTGAAGTAAAATAAATTGTATTGGAAAATTAGAGCACAGATGCATGCTTACTTATATTGCAACAAACAGAAGTGAACTGCAACACTGCTCATTCATGAGAGGAGCACTGTGAGTTTAAATACAACATCTCAACCCCCTTCTACAAAGTGTTACCGCTCATTCATGAGAGAGGAGCACTTTGAGTTTAAATACAACATCTCAGCCCCCTTCAACAAAGTGTTACTGCTCATTCATGAGAGAGGAACACTGTGAGTTTAAATACAACATCTCAGCCCCCTATTACAAAGTGTTACTACTCATTCATGAGAGGAGCACTGTGAGTTTACCCTTCTGTGCCAGCCTCCAAAAGGGGAAGCCAGACTGCAGCCTGCCCACTTTAACATTAATATATCATTTGATTGTATTTTTATATCATTTTACATTATAGTTCCACAAACCAGTAGGAAAATAAGGATTTCAATTATAATTCAATAATTATATTGGTCATCTGTGTAAGATCAAATGTGTCCTTTCTTTCGACTTTATTAAAAAAACATGTCAAACTGCTTAAATTAGAAAATGTAAGATAGCTTCCATTTCAGCCCTCTCATGAGTCTGGGCCTCTATGTAGCGGGCAGTGTTATGTGATGCACTGCTGCTATCAGTGAGAAGAGGTTAAACCCTATCTAGCACGAATGCACATGTGTTAATCTAGCCCTGTGCATGTCACTGGCCAGAGAGGGACAAACCAGGGGATGTACAAGAGCAAAGAGGAATCTGCAAAAAAAATGTGTTTGTTCTCAATCCTGCTCATCCAGTAGGCATGAAACAAAAGGAGAGTATTTCAGTAGCTGAGGTATGGGCTCCTCGCTGGTGCTAAACTTCAGGGCTAGCTCATATCTATGGATTGAACCTGACAGTAATATTTATATCCCTATTATGAAACCTAATTTTAAGTAGACACTATCTCCATTTATTGGAGTTATTTATTATACACAAGCACCCAGGCATTGTTTATAGGGGAGAGCTGTGTTGTATGCAGAGGGGGTTACATGATGGATTTCCTATTTCAATTCCTAAGCCCAGAGAGCTATATTGTGAATGCAAAGCTCTGCAACCCTGTTTACTGCACATTAGCATTGCTGGGGGCTGCTGGAAAGGCTGGGCAAGGTGAAAAACTGCAGTGAATAATAGTGTACTTATTGTCATGGGTTTAAGACTATTGGTGTGAAAATAAAAATTGAAAGTGTCTATTATTCAAACTAATTAGAAGCAGTGGAGTGACGTTGATTGTTCAGATAATCAGATTACTGTAAAATTTAAACTGTGATTCCCAATCAAGAAAACTCCCAGATAATTACCCTGTACCTTTAAATAAATTAATTCTATACTTTAAATGGCAACACTTTATATTAATGTGCTGCTTATTAAAGTTTCATAAATGTATAACATATGCTTAATAACTATGTTATATAGTGTTAATAAAACAATTTATGAGCGCTGCCGGGGGGGAGGGAGGGTTAGGTCGGCCAGGGTGTCCTCGGCTCACCGCGCACCAGTGACCCCTGTAGTCTTGCCGGGCGCCTGCAGGCTTGCCTGTAAGCTGCCCGAGAGCTGTGTTGTCCTGCATGGTGAGTCCACAGTGTGAAAAAAAGCGGTCGGCTGATGGCACACGCTTCGGAGGACAGCGTGTGTTCGTCTTCACCCTCCCGAGTCAGTGCAGAGGTGGTAGCAGTGAGCTGAGCCTAAACATAATTGGCCATTTCCAAATTGGGAGAAAATAATAAAAATAATTGGCAACGACTAAATTAAAAAAAAAAAAAAAAAAAAGTCAGTCTTCTTCTTCTTAATAATACACATAATAAGACTTTTTTTATGAAGCAGGCAAAAGAAGGCAGGTCAGGGCAAGTTAAACTGATGTCAGGTTTTCTCAGCAAGGACAAAATAGACATGAAAACAACCTTTACCTTGCTTACCTTGCCAAAGAAATGCCCCCATTTACTGCTGGCAACACTTTTAAAAGACATTGCTGCTAAAATTGATCCCAACTCAGTTTTGCTTCCAACACTCCACAGCAGTGCCAGGACCCTTGCAAGGAATACAGAATAAATAGGGGATTGCTTACATCAACACCTTTTATACATGTAGGGCTCTGTGCTATTAAGGGTTCACCTGTTCGTATGTGCTGTGAATTTGTAGCCTCACTCTCATAGAATTGATGCATGCAATCTACTAAATATTTATTTTACCAAAAAAAGGAAGAACATTTCCAGAATGTCCATAAAAATAGAAACAAATCTGGAAATATTATTTAACACTGCCCAGAAAAATAAATAAAAAGAAACATGGAAATAAATATATAACCAAATAAATTCACTGGGACTCAGTAAGCGACAGACTCTTGAAATAAAAAAGACATGACCTTCAGAGGCTTACAAAAAAGAAGGCAGCAGAAAATAAAAAATTCAACCATTTTATTTTTTTCCACATACAAAGTCATATTGGCAGCTACACTGGTGACAGACAGATGCAAGAAAACAAATACAAATCAAAACAGCAGGTCAGAAGAAAATGATAATATAGAGTTACAAACACCAAACTTATGAACTGACCAGTCTACCGAACACCCTACTTTCAACCGAAAGTATGCAATCACTCAACCATGCGTGCAATGCAGCCAGATAAGAGCTCCTATAAGCAGCATGATGGTTACAGAGAAGGCAAAATTCCTGTACCAACAAGAGTATCTAGAAAGGTGAGGAAGATTTCAATGCATTTTAGTTTTAAACAGAGCACAGTTTTTTGTTCATGTCAAAGGAGGCTGAATGAAAGGAGGCTGAGCAAATGCATTTTGTTTAAAAACAAGCACTACGTTAACCCAGGTTTTCCAGGACGTTTGCATCTGTGTTTTTGCTCCAGTTACGATTTCAGTGCTAACTAAAATGTATTATTTTTCCATTTATAGTACTGTTTTAAATACCTTAGAACCGTAACAATATGAGTATTGCATTACTGTTCTGTATCCTTGTATTATTCTCCAGATTGAGGGTGTAGGTAGCAGGTGTACACATTTATCAAAATCATTAAGTCTCATTTTCAGAGTTATGGACATTTCAGACTTACGAACAGCCTTCGTTCCCAAGGTGTTGGGAACTCCGAGGTTCCACTGTACATCAGGGGTAAGCACAGCGATTCTACATTAAAACGAGATGCAGGACATGCATATGAAATCTGTTTGAAACAAACAGACATAACAAAATTACCGCAGCAGGGATGAAACTAAGTTACAGTCGTGAAAATGACTGTAATACATCACGAGTAGGTCTATGAAGTAAACGAAATGTCAAGATACATAGAACCAGTAATGTGTGACGGAAGAACAGATGCTCACCAGACAGAAGAAAAGGAGATAGACGGCTACACCCAGCCCTGCCAGGAAAAGCCTCCTGGATTGTAATGGCAATGCTGACTGAGAGTCATCAGCCAGCAAAAGCACCTCAGGAGAGAGGAGCATGACCACCCCCACTAGAGAGTAGTTGCAACTTTATTATTATTATTATTTATTTCTTAGCAGACGCCCTTATCCAGGGCGACTTACAATCTTTTCACAATACATTTCATCTTTTTACAATACATTTCAAGTGTTACAATACAAATAATACAATAAGAGCAAGAAATACAATAACTTCCAAAAGTTAACAATTTTCGGGCACTCCCAGAACATATGCAAGTATGTGCCCATCACTCCCAAGGTGCAAGCCTGGCAGGTAGGATCTGCTACCATTTTCATCTGGAACCTCCTAAGTGAAGTTACGTAGAATCTGTGAGCCATTTCATAATGATAAGCTGATGTGCCAGATTTTTAGACGATATGAAAATATTCTCACAGATAGTATCCCACTCAGGGGTGACAGCAAGCTTACTCAACTCTGTATCCCAAATGGAAGTAATTGGAAGGGTCTTAACATTGTAGGATATCATATCCTATATAAATGAAACAATCCCTACCCTTGGGGGAGAGCTATAAAAGAGATTTACCAGAGGGTGAGGATGTAAAGGGCACCCCAGGGAACCCCATATGCATGAAGGGATGAGTGTAGCCTGAGATATAGAAAGAAAGAAAAGCTTGGAAGAGAGTATTATTCTTGCAAATCCTGAAAAGAATGGAGGCCAGAGTCATTAAAGGTATCATTCAGTGAGTGTATATTGCGCGTCGACCAAGGAGAATAAACAAAAGAGTATGAGCCAGTTACTAGAAAGGCATTACCCCAGATAGGTGATTGTGTGTGCAGTACAGTAGGCATACACAAATATGTTAACTTTATTCCATGTTTGCAAAGTATTGGCAACAATGGTTCCCATGCAAATCAAAAAACAAACAAACAAAAAACAAACATTTTAAGCCAGAAAAGGGGAGATCCTGCAAGCGGTACAGTTGAACTAAAATATCCTCAATGGGATGCCAAGAAAAAGGAGTTTCTGGATGAAACCACATCTTCATAGCCCTGAGCTGGAAAGCCTAATAGTAATATTGAAAATTCAGTAAGGCGAATTTAGAGTGCTGCAGGTGGCTAAATGAATTCTGGAGTTCTTGCCATTCCAGATAAATTTCAAGCACAACGAATTAATCTTAGCAGTTAATCTTGTGGGGATGTGATAAAGGTAACATAGAGAACAAGAAAGTAATACTTGGCAACACATTCATTTTAATCAGGATAAGCTGAAGCGGTGACCACCTATCCAAATCTAAATGTATATTGGACAACATACTTCCCTAATTGATGGCAGCGTTTTGTACATTTTTATGCCCAAATATGTAAAACTGTCTGTGCAAGTAAGAATAGGTGCTAAGGTTATAAGTAATGGATCTGTAGTAAGCAGATTTAAGGGCAGCAAAGTGGATTTTAGACCAGTTGATCTTGTAACCTGAAAAATAACCAAAAAAAAGCTAACAACTGCAATGCATTAGGGAGGGAATTAGATATATATCTGCAAGATGTAATAATACATCATCCGCATACAGAGATATGTGGTGCCCTGGATGTCAATAGGAGTAATCACCGAGCTCTGCCTAACCGCTTGTTATTATTATTTATTTCTTAGCAGATGCCCTTATCCAGGGCGACTTACAATTGTTACAAGATATCACATTATTTTTACATACAATTACATCCTTTTTTACACATTATTTTTACATGCAATTACCCATTTATACAGTTGGGTTTTTACTGGAGCAATCTAGGTAAAGTACCTTACTCAAGGGTACAGCAGCAGTGTCCCCCACCTGGGATTGAACCCACGACCCTCCAGTCAAGAGTTCAGAGCCCTAACCACTACTCCACACTACTGCTTGTGCTAGAGGCTCCAACAAGATGGCAAACAGGAGAGGACTGAGAGGACAGCTCTGTCTGGTTCATCTGTCAGAGTTAATACACAAGCAGTTGGAGTACTATACAGCATACAAATCATATCGATAAAGGGGGACTGTGAAGAGAGAGAAAGGACCGATGCTGTAAATCTCCCTCCCGATTAGAAAGGGCGCTGTGTAAGGGGGAAGGTATGCTGCCTCCTAGATCTGCCATCTCAGTGGTAGGTGGAAACCGGAAGGTGACCATATTAGGAGGGGCGCATGGCTGCAAGTACTCAGGACGATTCCATTGCAGTCAGCTGCGGGGCAGCCCTCCATTGGAGAAACCATGGCGATGCGCTGACTGCAGGGAGGAGTTTGCTGGGTACAAAGGGGAAGCAGCTACGTCAAAACCTTCCCTTGCGCTGAGAAAGTAAAACAGCCGGCCGGAGCTAGTGTTTATATATTAGTCTGTGTTGCGTGTTTGTTTGTGTCTGTAGTAGAGGAGCCAGAGGATGGGAGGCTGTGGCCGGAGAGCCAGCTGAATCCCCAGAGCACGCCCCTCACCACACAGCACAACAACGCACAGCGCACACACCACAATCCCCGGAGGAAAAGTTTTCGTGCACAGAGGATTGTGGTTAGCGAAGTGTCTTTTTGTTTACTTTTGGACCCTGAACCTTTTTGTTACCCAAAATACCATCGTTGGTAGTGGGCTTATTATTGTTTTGTTTTGGATTTTGTTGTGAACTTTCTGTTGGATTTATTAAACTTTGATTATTGTTGGGAAACGGCAGCCTGGACGTTACACTCTTTTGCACTGCACCAGTCATCCTTACCACAGTTGGTGATCAGAAGAGGGATCAGGGATGGCCGCCGCCGCATTGGGAGCAATACTGGAAGCGCAGGAGCGAAGACATCAGGAGGGAATGGCGACCATGATGGAGCGGATGCATTCCATGTTCCTGGAGGCCAATCGAGGGGGGGGACCGGCGACCGAACCAATGCCACCCATTCCCAGGATAAGCGTGGTTAAGATGTCGCTGGAGGATAATCCCGAGGCCTACTTGGTAGCTTTTGAAAGGCAGGCTACAGCAGCACAGTGGCCTCGGGATTGGTGGGCTACCCAGTTGGGCCCCAATCTGATCAGGGAGGCCAAGGCAGCCTACCAAGCCTTAACAAACTCGATTATGATCGTGTGAGGCAGGCCATTCTCCAGCGACTGGATATTACTGAAGAGACCCCCCCAGGACCTCGACCCCGTGTGGTGGCGCAACAACTGGTGGACCATGTGACCCGGTGGCACCAATAGTGCGGAAAAGGTAACTGAGCTCATTGCTTTGAGCAGTTTGTGAAGGTGCTGGGGCTGGACACCCGGACCTGGGTCAGTCACTACCGTCCCACCACGCTGGATGCAGCAGTTCGATTGGCTAAAGGTTTCGAGGACGCCCTCCCATCTGCTCCAGTGGTCACCCTACCTGCTCCTGCCTCCAGTAGACCGCGAGCGGCGGCACCACCACAACCACCACCACCATGCTTCACCCCCACCACCCATGGACCAGCACTGCAGCGTCACCCCATGGGCGGCCTCCCTCCAACACAATGGAGAGCGAGGGCAACCCCCAGGGGGGTAAGAGCAGAGTACCCCTCCCTGCTGCCAAATCGGCAATGGGACACGCAGGCTCCGTGGGCACCCTTTCCCCCATCTGTTACCGGTGCCGGGAGGTCGGTCACCTGGCTCGGAATTGTCCGGCTGCCATGGAGTGTGGGGTGACCTCCAATTACATCCTGACAGCACCAGGTAAGTCCAGGGTTAATGATTGGGAGGGGCCTTGTGTTGTTAATGTACGGGTTGGTGAAGTGACCACCCATGCATTAGTGGACTCAGGATGTGGGCAGACTTTAATTAGACAAGCTCTATTAAAGGGGGTACCTTGGTGGTCACAAGGGGTCGTGGTCATTTCCTGTATTCATGGGAATAACAAGGACTACCCCCTTACCAAATTAGATTTGACAGTTGGATGTCATGCCCTTCGCCTAATCGTGGCTGTGGCAGACAAGCTGCCCTATCCAGTTATTTTAGGTCGAGACTGGCCGCATTTTGGTAGCATGATTAACAAAACAGTAAAGCCAGTCTCCGGTAAGACCATGGGAGCAGCGGGGGAAACTATTGGGAATATTTTCCAGCTGCACACTGATTTGTTCCACTCTCGATTTCACCCAAAAAAAACAAAAATAGAGCGAAGGGTTGAAAAATGGGAAGGAACATTAATGAAACAAGGCTGGGGTTTGGTGGGGGAAGCCTCAGGATCTGTCAAATGTAAGGGAAAGGGGGTTGGGACCCAGTGTGACCTGCGGGGGCAGCTTACTGAGGCTCCCAGTGCTGAAGCTACTTTAGCTCCGCTCGATATCCCGAAGTTCTGGGACCGTGATGTGGACCTAGCATTGGAACAGAAAAACAATCCTTTACCGGCACACATCTGGGGGCAGGTTCGGTCTATTGAGGGGAAGGATGTAGAGGATAGCCGGCCGCTTACATATCCCCACCACATTATTGTCGGGCATTTACTATATAGAGAATCCCAAGCCATGAGCACAAGTCAGATTGTAACACAACTACTCGTTCCCCGGTCTTTTCGACGTGAGTTCATGAGGTTGGCTCACGATGTCACCTGTTCGGCCCATTTAGGTATCGATAAGACTCAGGACCGAATATTGGCTCGATTTTATTGGATGGGAGTTTTTAGTAAGGTGGCACGATATGTAGCGGAATGCCAGCAAGTAACGCCGGGGCGGGTTCGCCCGGCCCCGCTGGTCCCACTGCCCCTGATCTCAGTTCCCTTTGAACGCATTGCTATGGACATAGTGGGTCCATTGGGCCAGTCTGACTAAATATACGCACATTTTGGTAGTGGTGGACTGCGCAACCAGATATCCAGAGGCAGTACCATTGAGATCCACTAGTGCCACAGCCATTGCTAAAGAGTTAGTGAATATCATATCGAGAGTAGGGATTCCAAAAGAAATCCTCACTGATCACGGAACGAACTTCATGTCACAATGTTTGAAAGAATTATACAAATTGATGCAAATTAAGTCAATCCGAACCTCCGTTTATCACCCGCAGACGGACGGTTTGGTGGAACGTTTTAAACAGACCTTGAAACAGATGCTG
This sequence comes from Acipenser ruthenus, assembly GCF_902713425.1. NCBI lineage: Eukaryota > Metazoa > Chordata > Actinopteri > Acipenseriformes > Acipenseridae > Acipenser > Acipenser ruthenus. The sequence goes on along the minus strand of NC_081216.1, from coordinate 12,210,306 downwards.
AAGCGGTTTGTCAACCAAGAGCAAAAACATTGGGCTAAACTCCTCCTTTACCTAATGTTTGCAGTGAGAGAGGTGCCTCAGAGTTCGACCGGGTTTTCTCCCTTTGAACTGCTGTATGGGAGGCAACCACAAGGTATCCTTGATCTTGTGAAAGAAGGGTGGGAGGAGCAAACAAAAACCTCCAAAAACATAGTCAAATATTTAATTATGTTAAGAGACCGCCTGGCATTGGTTGGTCGTTTGGCACAGGAGAATCTAAAACTAGCTCAGCATCGCCAGGAGCAACAGTACAATAAACAAGCACGTATTCAGACTTTTCGGCCAGGTGATAGTACTGTTGCTAATTCCCACATCGGAATCTAAGTTGTATGCTAAGTGGCAGGGGCCATATGAGGTGGTTCGGGAAATTGGTAAAGTAAATTACGAAATTAGACAACCCGATCGCCGAAATAAAACTGACATTTATGATATCAATTTGCTAAAACCCTGAAATGAAAGGGAGGCCCTATTTGTAGCTGGTGACAGTTTGGAAGAGGATTTTGGTCCCACTGTTAATCCACCAGCTACAACTCATATTCCGATGGGGGAACAGTTACTTCCGGATTAGAAATGAGAGCTCTACCAGTTAATGGAAAGATTTGATGATGTTTTCTCTGACTTGCCCGGCAGGACTAATGTTATTTCTCATGCTATTATTACTCCACCAGGGGTCAGGGTCCGGGAGAGACCGTACCGGATCCCGTAGAGTCGCAGGGTTCCTGTTCACAAGGAGGTGGAGCATATGCTCGAGCTTGGAGTCATTGAACCTTCCCGGAGGGAGTGGTGCAGTCCTATCGTGATGGTGGGCAAGAAGGATGGCTCCACTCAGTTCTGTGTGGATTTTCGAAAGGTTAATGCCATCTCCAAGTTCGATGCATATCCAATGCCCCGGGTGGATGAGCTCCTTGACCGACTGGGTAAGGCGCGGTTGATTTCGACCTTGGACCTGATGAAGGGATACTGGCAGATTCAATTGACTCAGAGCTCGAAAGAGAAAACTGCTTTCTCTACCCCAGATGGCTTGTTCCATTTCCAGACCATGCCCTTCAGGTTGCATGGAGCTCCCGCCACCTTTCAGAGACTGATGGACCAGGTCTTAGCTCCCCATCATCAGTATGCCGCCGTGTACATTGATGATGTGGTGATTTTTAGCTCCACCTGGAGGGAGCATATTGTTGGAGTTTCTGCCGTCCTGCAGTCTCTGAGGGAGATGGGGCTAACAGCAAAGCTGGGCAAGTGTTCATTTGGCAAACAGGAGACCCAATATCTTGGCTACATTATGGGTAATGACCAGGTGAGGCCAATCGCCTCCAAAGTCCAGGCGAAGGTGGAGACGGCAATCCCGAGAACCCAGTCACAGGTGAGATCGCTACTGGGGTTAACCGGCTATTACCGCTGATTTATCCCCGAGTATGCCACCATAATTAACCCCCTGGTAGATCTCACCCAAAAGGCAGCTCCAAAAATAGTTAAATGGACAGGGCAGTGTCAGGAGGCATTTGATTTGATCAAGAAGCAACTCTGTCAAGCTCCTGCTCTGATTTCACCAGATTTCAGCAAAGAGTTCATCCTGCAGACCGATGCCTCCCACATTGGTCTGGGGGTGGTCCTGTCCCAACAAGTTGACGGGGTAGAACACCCTATTATTTATTTGAGTAAAAAAATGGATCCTAGGGAGATTAACTACTCTGTCATTGAGAAGGAGTGTTTTGCCATCAAATGGGCTACTCATGCTCTTCGCTATTACTTGTTGGGGCGTTCTTTCTCTCTTATCACTGATCATGCTCCGTTAAGGTGGTTACATACGATGAAGGACAATAACGCTCGGATAACTCGGTGGTATCTGGCGCTGCAACCCTTCCACTATACAGTGAAACATTGTGCAGGTAAGGAGCATCAAAATGCAGAGTTTTTTTCAAGGGAGGGGGGACCATTGGGGAATGTAGAGTTGGCCGAGTGTTCCTTCAGCATCACTCTGAGGGGTGAGATATGTGATAGAGAAGGAAAGGATCGATGTTGTAAATCTCCCTCCCGATTAGAAAGGGCACTGTGTAAGGGGGAAGGTATGCTGCCTTCTAGATCTGCCATCTCGGTGGTAGGTGGAAACCGGAAGGTGACCATATTAAGATGGGTGCATGGCTGCAAGTACTCAGGACGATTCCATTGCAGTCAACTGCGGAGCAGCCCTCTATTGGAGAAACCATGGCGACGCGCTGACTGCAGGGAGGAGTTTGCTGGGTACAAAGGGGAAGCAGCTATGTCAAAACCTTCCCTTGTGCTGAGAAAGTAAAACAGCCGGCCGGAGCTAGTGTTTATATAATATTCTGTGTTACTTGTTTGTTTGTGTCTGTAGTAGAGGAGCCGGAGGACGGGAGGCTGTAGCCGGAGAGCCAGCTGAAACCCCAGAGCATGCCCCTCACCGCACAGCACAACAATGCACAGCGCACACACCATGATCCCCGGAGGAAAAGAGCACAGTTTTCGTGCACAGAGGATTGTGGTTAGCGGAGTGACTTTTTGTTTACTTTTGGACCCTGAATCTTTTTGTTATTTTTACCCAAAATACCATCGTTGGTAGTGGGCTTATTATTGTTTTGTTTTGGATTTCGTTGTGAACTTTCTGTTGGATTTATTAAACTTTGATTATTGTTGGGAAACGGCAGCCTGGACATTACACTCTTTTGCACTGCACCAGTCATCCTTACCACAGGGACCCAAAGCCGAAGCGCCACAATACACAAATAATCCCATTCCACTCTGTCAAAAGCTTTTTCAGTATCTAATGACAGAACAGAGGGCAATGGCGATCCCTCAGCCAGATCTATAACATGAGGTGAACGACGCAAATTATCCAAAGCAAGTCTGCCTTTCATAAACCCCATCTGATCGTGGTGAATTAGGGAGTGAATACATGAGTCAAGTCGACAAACTAAGCACTTAGCATAAATTTGTAAGAGACCGTGGACGATAGATAGAACATTCTAAAGGATCATTCCCCTTTTTCAAAAGAAGGGAGATCAACGCAGACTTCTGGTCTCTGTGAAAGGAGCCGATTTCTGACAACTAGTTAATTGACTTTAGGAGAAGGAGGCCAATCTGTTTCCATAGTAATAACAGATGTTCTGGCGGTAAACCGTCCAATTCCAGGGCACGACCTTTATTCATTGCACATACAGCCTCCTCCAGCTCCTGTAACGTCAGAGGCTTGTCTAGCATTGAAGCTAGACAACTATCTCCTCACGGGGGCGTGAGGAGATAGTTGACAGATCTTAAATCATTTGAGTAGTTTTAGGAGAATGTTTGGATAAAGAGAGAGAAGTGTCCAACACTGGGTTGAATAGCTGATTGAAATCTCCAGCCAATATAACAGGGATATTCCCCAATGAAGCCAATGTATGCATAATCTGGTCGAAAAACTGTGCATCGAAAATATTTGGTGCGTAGAGAATGGCAATACAGACCTCTACGTTATTCAACAGCATAGTCACATAGTAGAATCTTCCCTCCGAATTGGAGATGAATTTTAAGGTTCAGCTGTCTCTTTCCAAGAATAAGGACACCCCTACGATTATTCTGAGCAGAGGAATGCACAATTACCTTGGAATGTTTATTTTGAAAATGAGCAACATCACTTGAAAGCAGATGAGTTTCCTGCAAGCATGCAATATCAACCTTATTTCTTAAGAGATAATCTAAGCACTGTGCTCGCTTTACAGGACGGTTGGCCCCTCGCAAATTCCATCAAATATATTTGCTTGCGATTGTAAGTCACCCTGGATAAGGGTGTCTGCTAAGAAATAAATAAATAATAATGAATTAATGATAACACTAGCCATGATCAAAGATAGGAATAAAGATCAGAGAGAGTGAACTAATAAAAGACGTAGCACTCAGAAAGCAAAGAGATGCAACATAAAGAAAGGCCATCGACTCGGCACTCATCATAGAGCAATATCTTAAAGGACAGTAGCATAGTAATGTCAAAAGCACAGTAAAATAAATTGAGAAGGGAGTGTGCTTACACAAATGTAGAATAATAAAGGTGAGAGCCAGAGGGAGCATACTGCATATTAGATATCTCAAGCCACAGTTAGCATTTTTACGCTCTTTGATTCCGCTCCCTATCTACCCCCAAATTCCAACCTCCCCTTCCCTGCTTCTACCTCCCCAGCTTCCATTCCCACCCCCCAACCAATCTATCAATTGTCATCATGAACCAGATTACCCTGAGGGGACTTGCTGTGAGCTAAACCACCTCGCAAATAAGAAAAATGAACTGCAACTTGAACAACTGTAAACAACATGCACATATTTAGGGAACTAATTAGAGTACAGATTGTCAACAACTATAACATTAATGTCACAGACAGTAATAATGATTGTGGAAATTAGAACAGCCATGTCTCCCGATTATTAGTAATGAACCGCAGTAGTATTCTTAATAGGGTTATCATACCCTCTACAGTGTAGATATCTCCTTGAGTACCCTACACAATGACTAGATCAATGTCAAGAAACAACAAGTGTAAATGTGCAAACCTGTCAGGTCACTCAGTCAGTCATAGGAGGAGCAAGATGTTTCCACTCCCATACCTTAACAGAGACTAATAGAAGTCGATTGGAGTAAAACAGAGAAAACATCCACAGAAAAAGGATGGCTGTTTTTTAAAAATGTAGTACTAGAGGCATAAAACAATTACATCTCAAAAGTAGACAAATCTAAATCTAAAACAAAATAGCCAAAATGGTTTAATAGATCAATTCAAAAAAATATTTCAGCAAAAAAAGGCACTTTACAGAGCATTTAAAAGGGACGAAAAACAAAAGTACTTGGAACTGCAAACACAAGTCAAAAATGAAGTTAGAAAGGCCAAGAGAGAGATAGATTCTAAAATGTTTTTCCAATATTATACCAGCAAGAGAACATGCAAAGATGAGGTTAAATGTCTAAGAGATACAAATGGCAAAATCACAGACTAAGAAAAAATAAAGCAAATATATTAAATGATTACTTTTCACATGTTTTTACAAAGGAGGATACGGACAACATGCCCCACATGTCAACCTGTTCCTATCCAGTTTTAAATAACTTTAGCACAACAGAGGCAGAAATGTTAAAGGGACTAGGAGCTCTTAAAATAAACAAATCCCCTGGGCCGGATGAGATCCTCCCAATAGTACTCAAAGAAATGAAAGAAGTTATTTACAAACCGCTAAGTAAGATCATACAACAGTCTCTTGATACAGGGGTTGCACCGACAGACTGGAAAATTGCAAACGTAATACCGATCCACAAAAAGGGAGACAAAACCGAACCAGGTAACTGCAGACCAATAAGCCTGACTTCTATTATATGTAAACTTATGGAAACTACGTAAAGTAGTATGGTAACAGCATCCTGGGAGACAGTCAGCATGGTTTTAAGGAAAGGGAGATCATGTCTAACTAACCTGCTTGATTATTTTGAGGATGCAAAATCAACAATGGATAATTGGAAAGCATATGACATGGATTATTTAGATTTCCAGCAAGCTTTTGACAAAGTCGCGCATAAAAGATTAATTCTCAAACTGAACGCAGTAGGGATTCAAGGAATTGCATGCACATGGTTTAAGGAGTGGTTAAAACAGAAACTACTGATTAGAGAAGAAACCTCAAAATGGAGTGAGGTAACCAGTGGTGTACCACAGGGATCAGTATTAGGTCCTCTGCTATTCTTAATCTACATTAATGATTTAGATTCTGGTATAGTAAGCAAACTTGTTAAATTTGCAGGACACAAAAATAGGAGGAGTGGCAAACACTGTTGCAAGAGCAAAGGTATTTCAAAATGATCTAGACAGCATTCAGAACTGGGCAGACACATCGCAAATTATATTTAATAGAGAAAAGTGTAAAGTACTGCACAGAGGCAATACAAATGTGCATTATAAATATGATACTGAAATTGAAGAAGGAATCTATGAAAAAGATCTAGGAGTTTATGTCTTCATCTAGACCAGGGGTGCCCAATCATGGTCCTGGAGGGCTGATGCCGTCCTGGTTTTTGTTCAAACTGTATTGGACCAATTAGGCTTCTAATAAGGGCTTGATTGGTCGAATTAAGTAATTTAGGGCACAGTTGCAACAAAAGCCAGGAGGGACATCGGCCCTCCAGGACCAGGATTGGGCACCCCTGATCTATACAATGTGGGGAAGCTATAAAAAAGGCAAACAAGATGCTTGGATATATTGTGAGAAGTGTTGAATTTAAATCAAGGGAAGTAATGTTAAAACTTTACAATGCACTAGTAAGACCTCACCTAGAATATTGTGTTCAGTTCTGGTCACCGCGTTACAAAAAGGATATTGCTGCTCTAGAAAGAGTGCAAAGAAGAGCAACCAGAATTATGCCGGGTTTAAAAGGCATGACAGGCTTAAAGAGTTGAATCTATTCAGTCTTGAACAAAGAAGACTACGTGGTGATCTGATTCAAGCATTCAAAATCCTAAAAGGTATAGACAATGTCGACCCAGGGGACTTTTTTGACCTGAAAAAAGAAACAAAGAAACATGGGGTCAGAAATGGAGATTAGATAAAGGGGCATTCAGAACAGAAAATAGGAGGCACTTTTTTACACAGAGAATTATGAGGGTATGGAACCAACTCCCCTGTAATGTTGTTGAAGCTGACACCCTGGGATCCTCCTGAGATTCTGGGATCAATAAGCTACTAACAACCAAATGAGCAAGATGGGCCGAATGGCCTCCTCTCGTTTGTAAACTTTCTTATTTTCTCATGTTCTACCCTTGAAGGTACGAAAAATAGCAATCAGGGGCAAAGCTAGTCCATCTATACCGACACTCCATCCGGACTAAGGGATGAGAAGGGTCCTGCATGTAGAGGGATCAATAGACACCGTCGTATCCTGAAAGCGCTGAGCCAAAAAGGAATTGACCTCTTCAGGATTAGTGAAAAACAGACGCTCCTCTCCATGGTTGACTTTCAAAACAGCTGGTTACACTAAGAAATTGTCCACTCCCTGGGAGAAAATCTTCAATCTCACTTCACCAAAGGCCCTCCTCTTTGCAGTGACGACAGCAGAGTCATCCACATAAAAGGAGAGCTTTTGACCCTCTACGATGACTGGAGCGGATTTTCAAGCAGCCTGGAGAATCCATTGTCGATCAGGAATTGAAATATCATGGTGTGTGGTTTATTGTAGTCCCGAGGGCCACCTGTGTATACACAATGTGCTCTATTTAACTACAGAAAAGGGCGGTCATTGGAGAATTTCAGGATTGGATACCAATGTGGAATTTTTTGCTGAAGAAAGTGGATCGGATCATTGCCTTCAGCCCCTTCAGGAAGCCCCACCAGTCTAACGTTACAACGAAGATTTCTGTCCTCAAGGTCTGCCATCTTATCCTTCATAGTATCAATACAAGGGTTGCTTTGATTAAACTCTTCTTTCTGTTGGCAAAGGTCAGCTTTGGTAATAGCCAGCCTGGCAGTTAGCTGTTTCATAAAGGAAACAATATCTTCAACTTTCTGTTTAAGAGCAATGAGGATAGTATCTGTTTATTTTAAAGACATATTTGTCATTTGTTGTTGTCAAATAGTAGTTTTTAACACAAGGTGTTGGCAGAGGAACTAGAAAATGCAAAGTACATACCCAGGTACTCTTATTCCACGTACAGAAGCCTATCTACATGCACATTACTCCTGGTCAAGATGTGCTGCCAACCCGACTTCTAATGTCAAGATATTTTATAACATTATATATGTGTGTGTGTGTGTGTAATTATTATATATATATATATATATATATATATATATATATATATATATATATATATATATATATATATATATATATATATATCTGTTTCTCCAAATAAAAGGGTAACCCTGGCAACAGTAATGGACTATCTATTATCTTGTTCTGAGATAGCTAGGACCAGTTTGAAGGAATTGCGAAGGTGAGATAAGGGATCTGTCACATTGACATTTCTGATTTCCATGTGTTACAACTGCAACCTGGAAAGGCTGATGATTTCCACTTATCTGATGATCTCAAAGCCTTTGCATCCTTATGAGACTAGGTAAGTTAAATGAAAAAATCAGCTGCCAACAGGGTAACCAGAATAATGCACGTTTCTATTGGGTTAAAGCTACACTGTCCCAAAATAGTTGCCTTTTATATTTAAACAATATGCAACAGCAGGGTGTGCATTGCTGTAAATAATCACCTTCCTTGGTGGGCTGTGTAAACCATGCTTAACAAAGTTCAGCATTTAAACTGTATTTTTCATTATTTTGTAAAGGGAAATGTTAAAAATACAATTATAAAAATTGAAATGATTACTTTCTAAGTACATTTCCTCATCGGTATTGTAAATTGAAGCTTGTAACTCCCACATGACCACAGCATACAGTATGTGACAGTGGAAATCACAGTGAACTACTGTGTCATCGTTCTGGATATATTAAAATAAAGAGAACTAATTTAAGACTGAACTAGATCAACACTGAAATTAAATGAAAATAAACAACAACAAACAATTGTGTTTTTTTTGCTTTGAATGTTGTATACTGCACCCTTTTACTGTAGCTCTCCATTTTAACCTTTTATGCAGCCACTCTGTACCACAGCTCCAATAGATAATCCAGCTAGCATACCAGCTGTCCCCCTGTCCCATCTGCACACATATGCAATCTCAAGATCAAAGCACCCTTCAGTTCTTGACTCTAAACTTGTGGGCAATTGACATAAAGAATCTAAAGCCCCTTTCATACTGGCACTCCTACCGACCTCAGGATGTGGTCAACACACTTTGACCTGGGTTGAACGAGACAAAATGCAAGACAGCCGATGAAATAATAAACAGCCACGCCTGCGTGAAGGTTTCATTTCCACAAGGAACGTTTTTGTTTTTTCTGTTTAGACATATTTTGTTTCTTGAGACACACCATGAGTGAGATTGCAGCAGGGATGAAGAAACATTTGCTCCAATCAGCATTTGGGCTGACAGTTCAATCCAGAGAAGCTTGGATAAAAGCATCTGTAACAAGCTGCTTCCGGGGCATTGATACATGCGTCTGTCACCCAGGTCAACCCAGCTTTATCAAAAGCAGTGTGAAATCACGTAGCCGACCCGCATGACACCGGGTCCTGAAAGTGTGAAAGGGGCTTTAATCTACACACATTTTTTCAGCAGTTACCATAAAAAGGTACCGGAAGGCAGAGATGCACTTCACTCTCTGTTGCTTTCAATGCATGTCCAGACTAGTCAACGCCATGTCAAGCCAGAAGCACTGAAATGAAACTATTCAATTTTATTTTAATACTGTCTACATACCCCAGTAAGGTACTCTCTTTACTACTACAGTTACTGATTTTTTATTTGAGAATGTACAAAAAACATAGAAAATCAATGCAGTTATTGTGCAGTTAACCCTCTAGATACCCTCCTTATGGTATATACTGTAAAGTTTGTGCTGTATGTTGTGTATTTGTGTAGTACTACCTAAACATGTCCCTTTGAAATGAATATGCATTGCATTTTAACTTATTTGCTACAATGGTCATGGGATGAAAAATGTTTTAGTAAATCTTAACACAAGTTGCAGTAAAACTACCCGACGAAAGAAAAAAGAGGTGAGTCACTTCCCTGCTTTCGTTCAGATAAGTCAATTATTTCAATAGATTTGTTTACGTACTTTCAAGCTTTTATGCATTTTAAATAAATGAGGTATAACATGGTATGGCTAAAATGAAACACTGTTTTAATGGTAAAATGAAACACTGTTTTAATTGTAAAATTAAGGACAGTGCCTGAAGCTTGTCTGTAAGCTGCAAACAAATTGGAAGTGGGGGAATAATAGAGAGGATTTAATAGAGAACTGTTTTTGTAACGCTGTGTCATGAAATTACTAACAGTTTGCTTATGTTTGTACATATGCTATCATCACAAAATATATAAAACTGAGCTTAAACCTTCTAGCACCTGCTCCCCATAACTCCCTGTGGCAAAGTGCCTGAGTGGAAACAGGTGCAGGAGTGATGCAGTGCGTTAAAGAAGCAGACAGAGATAATTGTAATCCGGTTTGGAAATGTTTTTATTTTATTTTCCAGGTCTGGTGACCAAAACAGTAATCCCTCAGCAATAAACAACAATGTGTACTGCATGGGGTAAATAACAACAGGGTTGCAATCCCAACTAATAAACAATAATATCCACCTCACAATAATACATACACGGTCACCAGTCCTGGGTGTGTGCAGTAGTGCTTGTGGTGGGTGATACAGTTTCTTTAATGACAATTGCCGTGGTGCTGTTTTGGCTTAGTGCTGGCCCTTGGCGACAGCTCCGGAACTGTGTTAGCTGTCTGGTAACGTACAAGACAAGACAAGACAATTACAAACAAACAAAACACAACAATCACGATACTGTTCTCAATACACAGGGTCTCTCACAGTCCTTCTCAGTTCAAAACACAAACCAAAGTGAAGGAACTGATTGCAATTCTCTGTCCCCTTTTATGCTGTCACACATGACCCCTTGGTAAACGAGTGCAACCATGCCACGTCATTTCCCTTCCAGGTCAATGCGTTATTGCAACGGAGTCCCGTCCCCTTTCTAGCTTGCCGACTTCCCTTGAACCCTGGGAAAGAACTGTCAGGCCAGCCCGTCCAGGGAACTCTATTCTCACTGCTTAGCACCCTCACAGGTCGGGAGGGAGATTTACAACCAAGTATCATTGTATTTCTGTCACACTCCCCCACTGTCCCTGCAAGCACTGCGGCACATAACACCACTCTTTTAAAGATACAGCAGCTGAAATCAGTAATACAACTATAACACAAACGTCTGCAGCTGGTGGTTCCCCAAGCTCTTAGGGAGACTGTACTGTATGCTGTGCATGGTGGACTGGCCACAGGACACTTCGGTGTCACCAAGACCCTGGAGAGATTCTGGAAGTGGTTCTACTGGGGGTGGTGCTGGCGAGATGCGGAGATGTACGTTCGCCACTGCGACCAATGCACCATTGTGACAGGGTCTTATGTCACGTGTGTGGGTAGCCGCTGTTTAGCAACACAGAGAGACAACTGGGGGTGGAGTTGAAATGCCAGCACAGGCGTGCAGGATTTATTAATGAAAAACAGAAACGAAAGTAAATAAAGGTGGTCATGTGACGTTACCAGCCATGTTAACGCACAGAGGACACATACAGCAAGCTGTACAAAAGGCAAAATAAAACACAGTACAAAAACTACAAATAAAAGGTGCCCCAGAGGGCGAGCGCTAGCCTTACAAATGAGGCGTCCCACTCCAAGAACCGGCTACACTACGTAACCCTCGCTATACATCACATGGGATCACTATCCCCTAAACTAACCTACTGATGAGCCGGTACTCATACAACGACTCGTGCTGCTTCATACGGCCTTCACAAGCACCGCTTGCAGTCTCAGGGTTGCGTAGCTGTCGTTCCAGCCGAGCGGACCCTCTCCTCCCGAGTATACGCCGCTCCCCTCGGGCATGGCGTTGCAGTCGCCCCGAGCCATCTCCCGCGGATGTTTTTGAACTGACAGACACTCGGTCAAGACCCGCCCACCTGCTGATTGAGGTCCAGCACAGCCAATCACTTGCTGCCCTTCCCCTCAACCAAGCCTAGCAGGCAGCAAGTCTCAATTGAGCACCCATCTGTAAAACAATAATTCAATCAAACAAATCAACTCCAAAACGATACACAATAAACCCATTTCCCCATACAAATTATACCAACACTAAATACACACGTGCAGGGCAATCGCTCTGCTACAACCACCCAAAAGGGTCCCCTGAACCACTCCTGTGCCCTGTTCCAGCAGTTACCAGGTGGGGGCACCACTGGAGCGAATGGCAGTGGACATCCTGGGACTTCCCCGGACCGAGAGGGACGACCCGTATGTCCATTACTTCACCAAGTGGCCCAAGGCGTATACCATCCCGGACCAGAGAATCACAGAGGTGCTGCTAGATGGCATGTTCAGCCAGTTTGGGGTCCTGGAGGAGCTACAGTGATCAGGTGCAGGTGTTCGAGGAGGTGTGCCGGCGGCTAGGCATCCGCAAGACTCGGACGACACTGTTCCACCTGTAGAGTGGTGGCCTGGTGGAGCGGTTCAACAGGACCCTCGCCACCCAGTTCACCATTTGGACCTCCCGACACCAGCACAATTGGTACCAGCACCTGTCCCTGGTCCTGATGGTCTACCAGATGGCCAGCCAGGAGTCAGTCCGACCATCAACCCCCCCCCTTCCCCGAGCCAGCTGGACCAGAATACCTCCAGCAACTCCATGACTGACTGGACGCTGCGCACACCTTCGCCCAGGAGCACTTGTCATCGGCTGGCCAGCGGCAGAAGCGGGCTCATAATACCTGCTGCCGGGGGCGCGGTTTCCAGGCTGGTGAGCCAGACTACTGCCCCCGGTGGAAGAAAGGGCCCTGCCTCAAGTTGACCAGTCATGGGGAGGGTCCCTGCATAGTGTTGGAACGGCTCTCTGACGTGACGTACTGGGAAGGGCTGCGGACACCAGAACCGCCTGGCTCCTTATCACCCCAGGATGGACACAGTTGTCTCTCAGACCAATGAGGAACACATCACGGGTCACCAAGACAGTGGCCCCCTGTCTCCACACTCACCAGTGCCAGAGGCTGGGGGTCTGGGCGACGGGATCCAGTCCGAAGCAGGCCCTCAACCAAACTTGCCCTCAACTAAGTGAAGCCAGCATTCCCGTCAGCCGCCTTTAGGATTGTTTGAGGGACACTGGACATTCAGCCCTAATGTGTGGGCAACGTAACGAGCACGGCCGACTGCACACTGCGCCGCCTGCCAGATGCTGTGAGAGGTGTTCGTCTCAGGACTGGCAGCGATATGTTAATTAGTTGTGCAAATAATGCTGGGATTGGGGAACTATTTTGGGGAAACTGTTTGATTGTTATTACTTCTTGTTGTTTTACCCTTTTATTGTTGTCATGTTCTGTTATTGATTGAGACGGTTGTTTTGTTTCATTGTTGTTTATCACTGTGGGTTAGGAGAATGTCTGCATCTGTTGGGGTAGTGGGCTGCCAGCACGCATGACTGTGTGAGTGAGAGTGGTTTTACACTGCTTGTTGATTACAGTAATAAAACACCCTAAAAGAGCTTTGTGTCTGCCTCTCTCCCTTCGGTTAAAGAATCCAAAACAGTGCTTATTTGCACCAGCACCATTATAATGTGATAATTATAGCATGTCCGTGAAAGAAAAACACTGATGAGCAAATATATGAGATATTGTGAAAAATACTGGGTATACCTTCCAGTAAGTATCCTAAGCCATTTTTCAAGATTAGTTTTTCGTGCACTGTTTTTTGATATCGCACTCAGGGAAACAAGATTAAATCAATCAATTATTTTTTAATCGGTCAAATCCCCCAGTTGTGATTTATCCAATAATCATTAATTGATTTAAACCCCTAATACACCAGCCAGTGCATTGGAACATTTCGCTCAAAATTTGAATATCCTGGCTCTCTGGCGACTACAAAATCCCACAGCTAGAGATTATACTTGCTTCTCAGCTAGACATAAAACACACTCCAGAATTGATTATATTTTAGTTTCTCCTGAATTAATTTCCAGTGCCAATACAGTAAGGATACTTCCTGCATTTTTTTCAGATCATAATTCATTGCAATACAAATTTCAATTTCACCCTAGTACAACACAGAGAGCTGTACGATGGTGATTTAACATTACTTTACTTCAAAACTCAGAATTTGTCACCCAATTTAAAATGAAACTAACAGATTTTTTAGAAATCAACAAAGATTCAGGTAAGGACCCTGCCATGGTAAGGGAAGCTACTAAAGGGTTTAAAGATTCAGGTAAGGACCCTGCCATGGTATGGGATGCTACTAAAGGGTTTAAAGATTCAGGTAAGGACCCTGCCATGGTATGGGAAGCTACTGAAGGGTTTAAAGATTCAGGTAAGGCCCCTGCCATGTTATGGGACTCTACTAAAGGGTTTAAAGATTCAGGTAAGGACCCTGCCAAATATTTAAAGATATCTCTAAATCATTTTAAGATATCTAAAATACATTTAGAGATATCTCAAAATGATTTACATATATCTTTAAATTGAGCTTTAAATGAGATATCTAAAATGCATTTTTAGATATCTTTAAATCATTTAGAGATATCTCTAAATAATGTCCTGTTCATTTAAAGATATCTCTAAATCATTTGAAGATATCTTCAAATAACTTCCTGTTCATTTAGAGATATCTCTAAATCATTTAGAGATATCTCAAAATAACTTCCTGTTCATTTAGAGATATCTCTAAAACATTTTAAGATATCTTCAAATAACTTCCTGTTCATTTAGAGATATCTCTAAATCATTTGAAGATATCTTCAAATGAACAGGAAGCTATTTTTTGAGATATATTGAAATGACTGCCTGTGAAAATGCTCTATGTTTTCAATGGACTTCCTGTCTATTTAAAGATATCTTCAAATGAACAGGAAGTTATGTAGAGATATCTCTAAATGATTTAGAGATATCTCTAAATGAACAGGAAGCTATTTGAAGATATCTCTAAATGATTTGCAGATATCTTTAAATGAACAGGAAGTTATTTAACAATATCTTCATATGATTTGCAGATATCTTTAAATAATATGTGGATTTGGCTAGCATGGTGCGCCAAACTCTCATTTAGAGATATCTTAAAATGAGGGTTTTAAAGATATCTGTAAATTATTTGAAGATATCTTCAAATAACTTCCTGTTCATTTAAAGATATCTCTAAATCATTTGAAGATATCTACAAATAAACAGGAAGCTATTTCGATATATCTGGAAATGACTTCCTGTGAAAATGCTCTATTATTATTTGTTTATTTATTTGTTTATTTAGCAGACGCCTTTATCCAGGGCGACTTACAGAAACTAGGGTGTGCAGAGTCACTTACAATTACGTCACACCCGAAAGACGGGGAACAAGGAGGTTAAGTGACTTGCTTAGGGTCACACAATGAGTCAGTGGCTGAGGTGGGATTTGAACCGGGCACCTCCTGGTTACAAGCCCTTTTCTTTAACCACTGGACCACACAGCTCTATGTTTTCAATGGACTTCCTGTCTATTTAAAGATATCTTCAAATGAACAGGAAGTTATTTAGAGATATCTGATTTAGAGATATCTCTAAATGAACAGGAAGTTATTTGAAGATATCTTCAAATGATTTACAGATATCTTTAAATGAACAGAACGTTATTTTAAGATATCTTTAACTGATTTACAGATATCTTTAAATGAACAGAACGTTATTTTAAGATATATTTAAATGATTTACATATATCTTTAAATGAACAGGAAGTTATTTAGAGATTTCTTTAAATGATTTAGAGATATCTTTAAAACCCTCATTTTAAGATGTCTCTAAATGACAGTTTGGCATGCCATGCTAGCACAATCCATACGGTTTCCACAGTATTTAAAGATATCTGTAAATCAATTTGAGATATCTTTATTTCATTTTTAGATATCTCAAATTGATTTACAGATATCTTTAAATTAATTTTAGATATCTTAAAAACTGCACAATTAAAGATATCTGGAATTCAATTTAAGATATCTGGAAATGTTTTACAGATATCTCTAAATATTTCAAGATATCTTGAAATGCAATTTGAGATATCTCTAAATGATAATTTGGCTTGCCATATTCTGGCAAATTCTAACTGGCTTTCTTTTTGCCACTCTCCCATAAAGGCCAGTTTTGTGAATGACCCGGTCTATTGTTGCCATATGCTGTTGTCTCCCAGCTCAGCCGTGGAAGACTGTAACTCCTTTAGAGTTGCCATAGGCCTCTTGGTGGCCTCCCTGGCTAGTGCCCTTCTCGCCTGGATACTCAGTTTTTGAGGACGGCCTGTTCTAGAGAGATTCACAGTTGTGCCACATTCTCTCCATTTCTTAATAATGGACTTTACTGTGCTCCAGGGGATATTCAATGCCTTGGAAATGTTCTTATATCCTACCCCTGATTGGTGCTTTTGAAGAACCTTATTCTGGATTTGCTTTAAATGTTCCTTCGTCTTCATGATGTAGTTTTTGTTAGGAAATGTACTAACCAACTGTGGGACCTCCCAGAGACAGGTGTATTTAACCTGAAATCATGTGAAACACCTTAATTGCACACAGGTGGACTCCATTCAACTAATTATGTGACTTCTAAAGACAATTGGTTGCACCAGAGCTTATTTAGGTGTGTCATAGCAAAGGGGGTGAATACTTATGCAATCAATTATTTTCTGTTTTATATTTGTAATTAATTTAGAACAATTTGTAGATTTTATTTTTCACTTTGACATTATGGACTTTTTTGTGTTGATCAGTGGCAAAAAGGCCTAATTAAATCCATTCTGATACCATGTTGTAACACAGTAAAATGTGGAAAAGTCCAAGGGGGGTGAATACTTTTGAGAGCCACTGTATGCCAACTCCTCTGCCATAGTATTGACTGGTACTACTCACTCTGAAACCTTTACTATTCATAGAGGTACCAGACAGGGCTGCCCACTTTCCCCACTTTTATTTGCTCTCTCTCTGGAACCCTTAGCACAGAATATTCATCAAAATATAATAACACCCCCTATTGAATTGAAACAGTCAAAGCATGCCATCGCCCTGTATGCTGATGATATTCTGCTCTATGTTGCTGGTATTCAACACTCTCTCCTCTCAATTCTGTCAGCTTTTGGTGAATTTAGTGCCTGGTCTGGTTACAAAATTAATTGGTCTAAATCTGCCCTGTTACCCCTTAATCCTACCATCAGTCATTCCTGTAAAAAAGCACTTTACTTATTTGGGTATTAACATTTATCCTTCCATACAAACAATTGCAAGAAAAAATTATTTGGGAACTTTGTGAAGACTTACGCAGATGGACACTCCTGCCCATCTCTTTACATGCACGGATCACTACTGTTAAAATGAACATCCTCCCTCGTATTAACTTTGTAAACTCTATGATACCATTGCCACCTCCTTCAGATTATTGTGTTAAAACTGATTCTCTTATCAAGAAATTCATATGGGGATATAAATGAGCTCAGATTAAATATACTACATTACAATGAGCCAAATCAGCTGGAGGTTTAGCAGTTCCAAATTTTAAATTCTATCATTTAGCTTTTCAAATACGTTTCCTCAAAACCTGGCAGGACCCGCTGTCTACTGTGCCCTGGCGAGCAATCGAAGAAGCTTTAGTATCCCCTACTAGATTACATGATGCTTTATTTGCAGGGTTTACGCCCAAAAAGAGCGATTGCAAGCTAGACAAAGGCTGAAAAGTATATGGGAATCAAAATGAAATGGCATCTACACTCGCCTATTTGGCATAATAAAGATCTTTTGTCTGGTAGACAGCCTTTCTTCTCAATGTCATGGTCTAAAAAAGGTATCAGTACCTTAAATGATATGTTTGATGGGGATGGTCTTCTCAGTTTCCAGGATTTATGTTCAGTTTTTGATTTACCTGTGTGACAGAAATATGAGTTCTGGTTGTAAATCTCCCCCTCTCGACCTGTGAGGGCACTAAGTAGCGAAAGGGAAAGGCTTTGGATGGGTTGGCCTGACAGTTAATTTCCTGGGTCGGAAAGTCAGTCAGCCTGGAAAAAGACAGGGCTCCATTGCAGGAACGTATTGACCTAGAAGGTAAACGAGGTAGCAGCTGCAGGCAACAGAGTCAGCTGCAATTGTTTACCAAGGGGTCATGCATAAAAGGGGCCGGAGAATTGTAAATCTTTTCCTTCGCTTGGGTTTTATTGAGAGACTGGAAGGACTGTGTGAGACGAGGAGAAAGCGTACAGGAAAATATCCGTGAGTGTTTTGTTTGTTTGTTCGTGTCTGTTTAGTAACTGTCTGTGTTTTTGTTCTATAGCACTAGACAGCTAAACACGAATCCGGAGCTGTCGCCAAGGGCCAGCACAAAACCGGATCAACACTGCACTACAGTCATGATTAACATTGTTATCAGCACTTGTTCACAAGTATAGCACATATTATATTGTACTTCACCACAAGCACTGAGAGCACTCACTTTGGACTTGTGATCGTGTGTGTCGAATTGTGTGTGTTAGTACGGTGCTTATTATTTACAGGACTGCAACCCTTTTGATTACTGTGCAATAATGAATTATTGCACAGTATTATCTGCTGGCTGGTCATCAGACCATTGGATTAATAATCATTAAATTAACCATTTCACCCGTTCTTTGTTGTCTGTTTGTTCTTGGTATTACTGCATCAGCACCACAATTGCTATACACCTGCTACTAATTACCACTTTGCCACAACCTGGTTCATCTTTTCTTTTCTATCTAAGACTCTGATCTGCCCTGCAAGCTTATGGGGATCCCTGGGGGTCCAAACTATAACTAGACCTTATGATAAAACTGATTTCCACAGGGGGCTCCTCTAGGGGGATGGTCTCTGAGATTTATTTGAATTTACTTAAAGCCTCTTACAAGTCTTTGTTCTTAACTGCTTTATGGGAAAGAGATCTGGCTATAGTTGATAGACCAATTGAATGGGAAGCAGTTTGGGACATATTTGGAGCTTCAAAACACCCTAATCACCAGTTAATTCATTTCAAGACTTGCCATAGAGCTTATAATATACTGTATGTTATTCAGTTCTGTATGTTAATCCTGAATAACAAATAAAAATGTGATGTTAAAAAAAACATTAATATACATAGTTATTCAGTGGTACTAGGTTTCAGAGTTTCAGATTTTCTACCTGCTCTACTTATAATAAAGTCCCCTATGAAATGCATTTTTCAGTATATTTTCTATTTCAGAAGGTGCAATTCTGCTGCCCCTCTTTTCACACTGTGCAAAGCCTGCAACTGTGAGATGCCAGCAACTCCGTGCTTAACACAAATGGAGAAGCAGTACTGCCCCCACACAATGCTTTGTTTCTAAATAGTTCCAGGATGCAAGGGTATGCAATCACATTGTATCACAAGAGACACAAGCTTTCACAATGCTCTGCATATTTAATGCTTTTCCAAAACTTTTGTAAAAAGTCAATGAGTCTTTTTTTGAATTATTTGATAAGGACCACACATGGGGTCTTGTTTTGATCTACTTAGGAAGCTAAAACAAGGTTTATTGGAGACGGGTCTAAAAGGTAATTGCAAAATCTAATCTCAAGTGATCTACTGTACTTAAATACCGAAAAAGTTAGAATACGTATAAAAGACATTTCAGAAATCATCTTTCTTACAATGTGTTCTATATATAAGTGCAAGTGTTCTACACACTTCCCATTCTGAATCTACTGGGCAGTGTTTTCTGTTACATTATTACCAATTTGATGCTGTGTGTTTGACTTTGATAGAACAATTTAAAGTGCCTTTTTTACCTTGGTACAGGATAAACACACATATTCTATTTGCGTGACATTCAAAAGGAATCCATTTCAGCTAGCTATTTGAGTATAACACAGCTTTAATGGGCTGTCCAATATCTATCAGTCCAGCCAGTCTGTAGCTCAATGTTAAGACAGCAAGTGCGTGACAGATCCAAAAAAGACCTATACGTGACCTTTGTTCAGCTTGCTGGCCAACTGCATTCTCCAAGTCACCGCTCCCATCCCATCTCCCTTCGATTACAAATAAACTGATTAGAGCACGCCAGAGCCACACATTGAGAGGCTAATTCAAAGCTGTTCAAATGGAGCAGCCACAGCACAAGTGTGCTTTTAACAGTTTTTAATGGGAAGCATCAAATGCTCTGCCTTTCATGTGTGCTGGGTTTAATAATGAACTCCAGAAAGCTCACTTTCATGTATTTGTTCCAGGGCGAAAGCTGCACACATAATGGATCAGGCTGCTTGGATATATCAAACAAGCCTTCTGTAATACTCTCCAGGGACCCATGGTCGAGCCTCTTGCTCAGGCAGATAATGACAGCAAAATATGTGCAGATTGAAAGTTCAGCTTCTACCCACACACCCCCTCCCAAGAAGACGGCACAAGGGACCCCCGTTACCAGATTGCTGGTTTTGATCTTTTTAAATTCATATTGGTGATGAATTTAGTGCTCTTGAAAAATGACAGATGAAGAGAATAAAAAATTCTTCTGTTTCTCAGAAGCTAGATAGTATATTCAAGTTTAAATGGGTTAGGGGTATTGCAATGCTGCTTAAAGTTGTTGTTAAACTTAAGTTTTCCTGTCTGTTTTTGATTTGCCGCCCTCTAGTGTTCTGTCATTTGCTTGCAGAGAAGGATCCCAAGGGAGCTGAAAGTGGAGTGACTTGATTGGTTGTGGTGGAAGTATAAGAGGATTCCACTGCTAATGGGCATAGTGGAGGCTTCACATAACAGCTTCAAATGATTCAGAGTTCCTAATTTATAAACCCCAATAGAAAACTTTCTTCAACAGGGTTAGAGATTGACACAGTGCGACCCCATCACTATGCCGTTCTATTACTCATGGGAACACAATGATACTACAATTAAAACTGCTGTTTGTTCTACAAAGCAAGCTACAAATAAAACATCAGACAGTCCTCTGTGTTAAGCAGCATCAAACAGCTGTTTGACTCATAATGGGAAGCCTGTTTCTGTTGCTGTAATTTCTAAGGGAAATGAATAAAGACTTATGAGGCTTATGTCATTGTTGGATGACTCGTTTCATCCTACCTGGAGTTCATAGAGGCATGTGGTCTACGTTTGTATGAAGACCTGGCCTATTTATGGTACCAGATGTTAGTTTTGATTGTGTTTCATTGTTGTTACAAGGGTTTTGGTAGAAAACAAGCGAAACGGAAAATGAAACCTTTAATAATGTACATGACTAAAAGATTAAAAATACATACAAAAATACATGAATGCTAAGAAATAAAATAACTAAAGGTTGTTGTCTGAAGGGGCAGGTGGAAAACCAGGCCCAATGAGTGGATTTTGAGAAAACATGTAAATCTGCTTTGCTTTTGTATTGCAATTTAAATGTACTGGGTTGTCATGCTTTGTGACGGTATATTGTTAAAGGTACATGATAAAAACAAAATGCTTCCTGTGTACCTGATATATGTTGCCATCATTCCATAGAGCTCAGATTCAAGAGCTGCTCATTAGTCCTAGTGGTCTGGCAAAGACATCCCTTATAAAAGTGTTTGTATGGTAATTTAGTACCCCCCCCCCCATGCTTTTCCCATGGTTATACTATTTCACCATAGTTTACCATGGTTTAATATACCTCTCGAGGTTTACAATACTTACCTATGATTTACTATATTTTATTACCCTTTGCAATGCCTTCACTATAGTAACCTCTTATAAAGAATAAACAATGTAGACAAAAAAAGCATAGTATTTACGTAAATATACTAAGAACCACAAGCAAACATCATACACAAGGTCAGGGGACAGTGCAAGTACAAAATGCAATTAGATTGTTTAGTTCCAAAGCTTTATAATTGATCATTTATGCAACAAGCTTTGATAATGAGGCCCCAAGTGTGTCACTTCATTAACATCTATTGTTTCTTTTTATGTGTAATTTCAGCCTCTAACAGAACTAACTGCTATACGGCCCCTGCCAGTGGAGCACAGACATGGAGAAACAGATATTATACATGAAAAGGAAATCATCACCGAGAAATGACTCATTTCTTATTATTTGTTTAGCGTCATTTTCAATCATGAGCTCACTCTTATCACAACCCTTTGTGAAATTCTGCTGTTCTACCATTTGTTTTAAAGGGAAGCAACTGTGTAAGTCTGGTGTACAATGGCGCAGTGTATTGGAAGTACAGGACTTTTGAAATAATTACACTGTGTTTACTTGGTGTGATTGGTGCTTCTTGTTGTCAGCACACTGTAATGTGTCTGGTTTATGGTATAGCCTGCAAGACCATCCTTTAAATCATTTTCAGTAAACTGAAATAAAATGAAAGCATCCCGGAATAGGATACTGTTTCCTGATACATACTAACACAGTAGTTCTGTGTTTAATGGTTTATCTTGTTATTATTATGTTGATATCTGTGTGAACCAAAACATGTCAGATGGTCCTCATGAGGACTGTCCTATTATTTTTACCTGAACCATGGAACGTATTTTGTGTGTTTGTGTAAAAGGTATATGTAAAGGGATTGATTGGAAAAATGTACATTAGTTGGCAAAAGTCCATAGATATATACATTTTGCTAAGTGCAAAAACAATAAATACCCATAGGTTGCCTCACTTCCAAGCTTAGCCCAAGCAGCTCTTTATATCAAGGCTTACCAGTCTAGGGGAGGCTGAGCTCGCTATGCTAATCCTATCGGTTCCTTAACCTATATAGTCCACTCTCACCTTCCACTACTTGTTCTGTAAGACTTTCTTCTGAGTAGGTTAAAAGTAGCTACTGAACCATAATCATGGATAATCTACACGATGATTCTTATGTCTACAACAAACCTCGATCTCCGAATCCTGTCCAGATCACTCCTGCATCTCCAACCTGTACTGTGTACTGTGCTCTGCACCAAAAAAATGTGCAAAAAGTGTAAAAAAGTGAATATTTCCCCACAGTAAAGTGTACTGTGCTCTGCACCATACTGTGCGTAATGTGCTCCATGCACCATACTGTACCATACTGTTTGCACCGTACCGTGTGTACCGTGCATTGTGCACCATACCATACCGTGTGTACCGTGCCCCGTGCACCATACCGTACTGATTTCACCGTACCATGTGTACCGTGCATTGTGCACCGTACCGTACCGTGTGTACCGTGCCCCGTGCACCATACCGTACTGATTTCACCGTACCGTGTGTACCGTACATTGTGCACCGTATCGTACTGTGTGTACCGTGCCCCGTGCACCATACCGTACTGATTTCACCGTACCGTGTGTACAGTGCCCCGTGCACTGTACCGTACTGTTTGTACCATACCATCTTCCTCTCCTTCTCCCTCACATCCTCTGGCTTCCCCTCCTAAAAAGAGGAGGAGAAAGAGTCACAGATCTCACAGAGAGCTCTGAGCAGCTGGACAAGCTCTGGGAGGTGGTCTCTCAAAAAGGCAATGTGTTAGCTGAGCTGCTGCATGAGTGCACCACTCCGCCCTCCTCCCTCTGTGCCTGTAGAGCAACAGGGAGTAGCACACGTAGAATGGCAACAAGAAGACCTGCTGTCTATAGTTGCCTTGGAGGACATGGCTGATCAAGAGTTCCCCTCCGAGGAGGAGGACTCAAATAACACAACACCAGTAGCACATACGTCATTGTCACAGAGCTTATGCCGCTGATAAAGGTTCCATGGCCCATAGATGACAAGCGGAAGGACTGCTGCTTCACATTCCTTAGGGACGCTGTATAGCTTGCATGACCCCGAGAAGCTTGGCTTGGTTAATTTTCCTTCAATTGCATCACTGGTGCAAGCTCCAAAGCTAGCGCTTTTGAATAAAGATGCTATCTGCCCGAATAATCAGTGCAGGGTTTCAGAGACCATTCTCAAAAAAGCTTACTCAGCCAGTGTGTTCGCCGCAAGGCTGGGCAACTATAACTGTATCTTGGTAGCTTATCAGAACTGTGTGTTGAAGTCTTTCTCCCAGAGGCACAAACCCACACAACAGTAGCTCAAGGAGCTGCGGTTGGTGAATAAGAACCTGCTCTGCATATCGAAGTTTAACGGACAGGCAGTGGGCAGGAACCTTGCTGTGTTAGTAGCCGCAAGAAGGCAGCTCTGGCTGTCTCAAGACCGTATAGCGGATGGAGACAAGACATGTCATATCCCTGGTTCCCTGAAATAGAAATGTAACCATTAACCTTCAAGGTCACTGCGTTCATTATTGCAGCAAGTCCTTTTATGCCCTTGAGGCGGGCGCGATTTGAGGCGGGCGCGTTTGTCACTGGCACTACATGCAGCTTTGATATTTCTATTCAGGTTAAATGGTATTGGAGGATTAATACCCATTAGGTAATGGTTACCTATGGTTAAACAAATGATTTACGTAAAAGTGTACTGATGAATTCAAGCCTATACATAATTTATTGACACATATGTGTTCTCTGAAATAATATTGAAAAAATGTCCTTTTAAAATCCAGTTATACATAGTCACAGGTATGTAAGGGCTAAATAAATGTCAATTGTCACCTGCAGCGCAAAATTTATTAATCTGCAAATATGTACTTTGTAGTAATAAGATGACCAATTCAAATGGTTAAAGTAAAGTGGGATGACTGCAAACTGCTCACAATCCCCTTGTATGAAAAACTTTGCTTGTAAGTGAAACAGAACACCCTTTCTTTTCTATTGATTTTAGAAAACTAGATTTGAGTTTTCCCTTTAATGGTTTGTAACCCTCCATTTTCTGTTCACTCCAACTATCTCCACGTGATACCGTTTGTAATTTCCTGAGTAGTTTTTTGGATTTTAACCCCAGACAGAAAAAAAAAATCAAATTCTGTACGATTAAATTGTAAAAAAAATCTTCGAATCAAAACAGCCTAATTATATATACACACACATACTGCTGTGCAAAAGTCTTACTTTTTTTTTTTTTGGATTGCTTCACGCCCCCACTGTTGAGAACCACTGGGTAAATGTGATGTATTAGCTACTACAACACTTCATATTAGCTGCTCATGTATAATTTACTTAGCAGTTGTGATCACAAGTTTTTGAAGATTCTGATCAACGTGAATTAAAGACTGCTAAATGACAAGTGTAGGGACTATTGTATATTCTTAACCCTTTGCGGTCCATTTATTCAGCACGTCTCAGGTGCGTCAGGTTCAATTTATTTTCACATTCGCAGTTTATTTTAGACGCGCTGTTTAAAAGTATTTTTTTCACAGTAAAACAGGTTTAAAAGGCACTGCATATCAACAGGACACTCAGTACTGCATCTCCAACCCCGCCCCACCCCTTGTTCACTATATTTTTCAAATGCATATTAATATTATTATTATTATTTATTTCTTAGCAGACGCCCTTATCCAGGGCGACTTACAATTGTTACAAGATATCACATTATACATTATTTCACATTATACAGATATCACATTATTTTTACATACAATTACCCATTTATACAGTTGGGTTTTTACTGGAGCAATCTAGGTAAAGTACCTTGCTCAAGGGTACAACAGCAGTGTCCTCCACTGGGGATTGAACCCACAACCCTCCGGTCAAGAGTCCAGAGCCCTAACCACTACACCACATAATACATACCGATAAATCATCTCTTGATCACTCCTTTTATCACCAAACTCCTCAATAATGCGATCCAAGTCGTTATTTTATTACTATAACATCTAAAAAAAGCTCTGCAAATGTCTGTGATGTTCTTTGAGTGCTGGATGTGGAAGCAGCTATCTTGTTTGTTTATGTCCGTGTTATCTATGTGGTGTCGGGTCTATCAGTATTCATGAGATATGCCCTTTTTTTCGGCTTCTCTCGGCTCCTATCAGTCTCACTCGGCCATTGAATGGTTTTCTCGGCTTTTTCCGGAGAAAGAACGACTAGAGACCTGTTTTTTGCATCTTTTTGATGATGTCGGACAGGGTCCGACATTGGACCGGAAAGGGAAAATTGCGATGTCAGACCTGGTCAGACATAGGACCGCAAAGGGTTAAAGTAATAAATTAATAAATGAAGGGACCTCCAAAACTTGTAGGGGATAAAGAGATACCTTTGATTGTTGGGGTAACGCTCTTAACATCTCGGTGGGACCTCCACAATGAACGGTATCCTATTATAATGTACAAACCCGTTTTTAATATCGCTCTCTGAAAACGATGCCAGATTTACACATTACAAGACAAAAATAGACACATTCCAGACTGTTCAGAGTTCATAAATCGTGTTTGTTCAACATGAGCGAATGACTCAATACTGGGAATCTCTTCTTAAAAGATGGTATTTATTAAGCATGCAACAAAATAAGTTTTAAAATCACACACAATGTCACATTAAAAGCATTACAATGAGAACTAAGGTTTTAAACAACAATTTACCAAAGAAATATTAGTACATACTGACACTACAACAAGGGATCGCACAATACCTGAATAGATATTTAAGAGTATTGTTACCTAGCCTGGAAAGCAGTCACTTTCAGCGTTCTGTTACCTTGTGTTTCTCTGAGTGTCAGGCCCCTGAACTAGACGGATAGATACTGAGAGCTAAGTGCTCCAGGTTCAGTCTTGTAGTTTTTTTTAATCTGAGCAAGCACGGATCAGAGCAGGAGATCAGGAGATCCAAGGGGTGGTCAGGAGATCAGGGAGGCCAGCATCCAGTGATCAGAGGGGCTAGGCGGAGCAGTCAGGGCGCAGGGCAGGAGATGAGAGCGGCTCAGTGGAGCGGTCAGGGTTCAGCGTAGTGGTCAGGGCATCAGAGGGGAGCAGGTATCCAGTCAGGGGAAGGAACTAATGTTTACAGTCGGCTTTTATACTTTTCAAACAAAGGAATTATTTGAATTTCCCGCTGCATGTTCCGATTGGCTAGTTTATGGCTGAATGGGCTTGAAACTTTGACTGATCGCTCCCTGCCCTTCCTCTGTCTGATTAGTTCATTATCACAATCTGGAAAGGGGAAACTTTTAAAACGTGCATAACTTTTGCTAAATAATTCTGATTTTATTCTGAATTTCCGTTATTTTTACCATAAGAAATTACATTTCTTTAGTCGCCAGATATGTCGGGTTGCAACTTTGGTTAGACATTGCAAACAGTTTAATTCTCTTAGAGATTTATTACCTGGTTTATTCTATGCTTGTTAGGCAATTTAAGAATAAAAACGCTTGCATCTTGTATAGTGGTATTAAATCAATATGATGTGAAATTTGTCTTAAATCTCTTATGTTCTTTAAGTTAATTTAAAGTGGTAATTTTTCTCTCTTTCAGGCTCTGTGTTAAACCAGTGCATTAAGTGAGGTACATATTGCTAAGAATTCTGGAAATCGTTCAGAAATCATTAAGATATAGATCTTTTAAAGTTTTAATGCCATTTCTATGCCATTCGAAAGGAGTTATCTGTTAATGAAGGTAGAAACATATGATTTGCATCAATAGGGGCCAAGATTGCCAACCAAAATGTTGTTGAATTTGCACCCAAATAGATAGTGACTGTATAACGACTGGGTTAGAGTTTTTGAAAAGGAAAGGGGGGAGCATAGCAGAGCAGGCAGTGAAGTGGACTGGCAGGAAGTCACTTCCATGTGCAACTGCTGGCAATGAAGAAGGGGGGGGGGGTCAGGAGACCAGCTCCCCCAGCCGCACTTTCGCGGCAGGAGATAGTGTGGCTGAAGCCCCAGAATAGGGAGCTGCTAGCCACGAAGAAGTATGGGGTGGAGGACATTCCACCATGGCCACCCCCAGAAACACCTTGCTTCCCCCTCTTCCGGGACTTTGAGACTGAGGGGGGAGGTGGTCGTTGGGGCCAAGTGTGCATTGCACAAGGGGGGGGGTGGATATGTAGCAGGGCTTTAGTAAGCCCTGCTGATTAAATGTATTTGTTTTTTTTTAGAACGGGGTTTCCCCCTCCGCCCCCATGTTATTTTGTATTTGTAGTATTATTATTATTGTTGTTTATGATATAGTTGTATTTACAATGACAGCGTGCGCCGTGTTTGTTATTGTTTTGTTTATTTTTAAAACGTGTTCTGGCAGAGGCGAGATTGGTGCTCGTCCTGAACTGTGTTGGCAAGTGAAGGGAGTGTTTATCTTTCACAATATATATATATATACATACACATACACACACACACATATTTATGCACACATACAATAGTATTATTTATAATAAAACAAATAAAAACATAATAGGAATTAAGTATGGTAAGGTTGGTTATGATATTTCCCTTCCCTGCACGCAAACCCGCTCAATAAAGCTCAATAAAATAAGTAAATACAGAAATAAAAAAATACTCATAGCATGTTTGTGTTGATAAATGAAGTTTATAACTAACATTTTGGGAGGAGGGTCACACACCAATTTCCACATCACCAAATTGAATCGTACAATTTACACATTAGCTAAATTAAGATTGTTAGCACTATAAACACCCTCTTCACTTACCTCTCAGTTGCGTTTCGATTTCATTGTAACCCACCACCTCCCCATCTCCACCTCTTTAAAAATGTAGGTTTTTGTCTATGGGGTTCTCCACCTCATTCATTCGGCCAGGCAGCGAGCCCTCAAACCAAGTTAGTTTTGATGCCAAATGAATGCACATATATAACATACTTCTGTGTAATTTTGCATACTCCACATTATTCCCAATAAATATTTGTACTAAAACATGTTGTGATTGGTGTTTGTCCCGAACTACTGAATTTAATACTGCACATTTGCTTGTTTTGTTGTCCTTTTATTTTGGATAAGATGTAGTGTAAATCAATGCATTTCCTTTGCGTGCAGATTATAAAATAGAAACACAAATTTTATATTTTTATTTGCAAACACAAATAAACAAAACAAAAGTCCCACCAGATGGCTAAGCCTGTTACCGGCGTGGTGTAATTTTGCGGTACGAGTTAAAATGTGGTACTCCGTGTAATGCAAAACAAGGAACCGCCCATCTGAATGGGATATGATGTACTGAGTTTGGCCCTTAAAGTTATTTTTAATATCATTTTTTTCACAATTCAGCAAATTTATGTGACTTTAACTCATGAGCAACAAATTTGGTTATTGAAAATTGTAAACATATTTGATTTTGTGGGTGATCTACAGTTTGTCTTGATCGTATTGATTTGTGCAGTCATCAAGCACAGCACTTCCGGATTATTGTGCTCTTAATCATAGCCTTGTATGGCAGGAGATCTCATTTTAACAAGTGTCAATGTAACTTTTTAAATTATTACCATAAGAGATGTGTATTTTAAGTGCAATAGGCTTTAAAGGTATGGGGCTATACTAAAATCACAAGGATAACTCTGAGCAGTATTTTTGTTTGTTTGGTTTTGCCGATCGCTTACAGCCTTGTGTTAGCTAGTTAATAAATGCCTTGCATGCCATTTTTCTTGACTGTTCTATCCCTGCATGCCTTGGATGGTATCAAGAAAGATGTTTATTTTTATTGTTTATTTATTTTATTTATTATACTGAAAAATAATTGCATTTTACAAATGCAATGTGCTCTGAGTGTATTGAACCAAATGTTGTTTAAACAAAAGTGAAATCTAGGGGAAACAAACAAACAAAAGATCTGCCAAAAATATTACTATTTTTGTAGTTATTTTTAATTTTAAATAATGGTAATTACCTTTTATCTATTCATTTTTGTTCCGATGAGGAGACTCCGCCTATTTCTTGCAAACGGACGTAATAATAATAATAATAATCTTACTTTTATAAAACGTGTTTCATAAAAAGTCATCACAAAGAGCTGTACATAACAACACAAAATAAAAATAAACAAGAAAAATATCAAACATTAAATAAAGAAAAAACTCAGTTTAAACAAATACATTTTAAGGCGAGATTTAAAAACACCCAAGGATTCCGAGTCCCTAATTTCTTTGGGAAGGGCATTCCACAACCTAGGGGCATAGGAACAGAACGTAGTCACGCAGTTCCAGCAATTCTCCAAGTGAAGCCCACATGGGTTTGTTTGTTTGTTTGTTTGTTTGTTATTTTTATCATAGGGATGCAGTACACTATACTGTAGTTGTGCTGTATATTTATCCCTTTTTGCAATGCATTTCATGCTTCAATATTAGCACTTATATTTAAAAACATATTAAGAATATATGCACATCAATATATGGATATGTGATACATCTGTGTAACATATAAAACAGTTACTTTGCATATACTTTGCATATATTTTTTTGCATAATCTTTCCGTATGGGTCATTACTTTATCATTTACATGATGTACGTAGAACTGGGTACATTGAAGAGAGTCAACTCGGTAAGGAGGAATGTTTTGTTGCTGCATTTTTGTTACATTTGCTCACGGTTGTCAGTTTCAATGACAGTAACATAGTCGACTACTGTTGCCAGTGTTAATGACAGTAACATGCTTGTCTGTATGGAGTGTAATTAAGTGGGTGACAAGTCTATTAGGAGAATACTCTCCTGAGTGGAATTCAGAGATGCATCCTGAGTTATGTCTTTTATGCTATGAGTGTCTCGCTTATTCTTGGCTGAACCTTTTTTTATTCCTTTGTTTTTGTCATTGGTGAACATTTCCATTTGTTTTGTGCTGTGTGTTAGCTGATATCTGTGTTTTATGAATTAAGGTCAGAGCAAATTCACTATCTCCACCACAGAGACTGGGTCAAAGCAAATTCACTATCTCCACCAGATACTGGGTCAGAGCAAATTCACTCTCTCCACCTGTGGCAATGTGCCCCGCCCCTGTGTGCATTTTTGTGTTATATGTTGTGTGTGGTGTGTTAATGTTGGTGTATAGATATGGCTGCACAGGATATTTAAAGTGTATAATTGTATTTAGGCACGGGGATTGCACTTCACTTCACATGCGTTTAAAGTATTTATTAATATGTAAGCAAAGGGGTTGCACAGAATTAGTTCACGTGCTGGGATTCAAGTGAATAATTAATTAGTAATTGAATCCTGGCACAACAGTATATATAGATGCACATTTCACTCTTGGGGTTGTGTGTTCAGGGTGAAGGAACGGGAGGGAGTGAGGAGAGAAAATCAAAAGTAAAAAGTAAATAGTAAGCAATTGCCACGTGGTGCTGGAGGACCAGCACAGTACGTGTTTGTTTAGTGTTCATCCCTGTTTGTTAGTGTCTGTTCATTTTGTTTGTCTGTTCATTTTGGCCGCAAGTGCCGTGTCCTGTGTTGTGTTTTGTTCAAACCTTTTGTTTACAATAAACCGGTGCAAGCAAGTGCATTTACCATTTCATCCGTCCTGTCTGTCTTGTTCCTTTCCTGGATCTGACGTCACCACTCAGCCAGCCGTGTGACACCACCACAGAGACTGGGTCGAAGCAAATTCACGATCTCCATCACAGAGACTGGATCAGAGCAAATTCACTATCTCCATGACAGAGACTGGGTCAAAGCAAATTCACTGTCTCCATCACAGAGATTGAGTCAGAACTCTCATAAAGCATTTCAGGCACTGAGTTTCATGGTGAAGTCCTGTGTTCTTTACTTGTTTATTGTGTACCTATCTGTCAAGTACTACTCCTTCCCCTTTGTTGTATGGATTGTCACTCGCTCCCTGGACCTGATATTGTCAGTGCCCAAACACAACCGGGAGGCCCACAGAACATTTTTATTTATTTTTTTCTGTTGTATAAAAGATTATTTTGCGAGGGCCCCAGGCCAGACCCATTTTGTGGAAATCATTGAATTGTGAAAAAGAGAAGTTCCAACCAGACAGAACATGTTTTCTACCTTTTACACTAGTTACTGTTTGATACTGTATATACATATGTATATACATTATACATTTGGGGCGCCGTCTGTGTCATGCATCATTTTGTCTACAAAAGGACCTTCAGTGCACAAAATGTGCATACTTGTAAATTTTGTGCACAAAAAGGAAACCAACTGCACAAAATGTAAAAAAAAAAAAAAAAAACAGAATACATAATTTTGTGGACGGAATGCATAATTTAGTGGACAAAATGTACATTTTGTGGACGAAATGTGCATTCTGTAGATGAAATGTACATTTTGTAAATGAAATGTACATTTTGTGGACGAAATACATCATTTTGTGGACAAAATGTGCATTTTGTGGCCGAGATGCACATTTTGTTCACAAAATGTACATTTTGTGGATGAAATACATAATTTTGTGGATGAAATACATAATTTTGTGGACGAAATGTACATTTTGTGACACCATTGATGACACATCATCACATGGTACATGTGACAGTCAGTGGTTTGGGCGTATACATCTTCTTTGCTGCCTGGTGGTATGGCTGATGGAGGGAATAGAGTTACTGGGCCTTCTCTGCAGACTCTTGAGGAGGGAGTCACCTTTTTAACTCGACTAGTAGAGTCTTTAGTTTCACCAGAGAACTAATGCTGTTGCTTCTGTAATACCCTGTTCCTGTCAGTAACCCTCACCTTCAAACGCAACTCAGACTAGAGTCATCTTCGGTAGGTTCATTTCATTGTTTATCAAGTTATGGCGCACATTCTGTGCCTGTTGTTGGGTAAACCATGCTGTTCTCATGCATTTCTTTCTTTTAAACGTTGCATCATTGCCTTTTAAATGTCTGACAAGTATAGAAACTAAGATAGTTAACTAAAAGAAAGCACTGGGATATGAAATCAGAAGAGAGAATAAGCTTTATTACTATCAGGATGCCCAGCAGTGTTGAAAAAGAGGGGCATAGTGCTGCAGTCCAGCCCTTGCTTTTGGAAATAAACCAATATGAGCAAACTTCTGGCCTTCTTGCAGTAATACGTATATATGTGTGTATGGTTGTTCTAGTTACACAGAACTATGTCAGCATTTAACCTACTTTTTTAATGGGTGAGATAAGAAATGGTATGGCCAAGATATCCAGGCCCTCCTTTATTTTGATACATATAGGAATATGTTGGCTTGAATGGCTTATAATCTTGATTTTTTTATTCAAAGTTGTATAGGTGCGAATATATGGATGTCATTACAAATTGCACTATGTTATCTTTTTATAATTTCCATAGGAAGCTGATAGCCTGATTTCATCCATAGAGGACTTACTTGCGCTACACATCAGTATTGTGCACATAGCACATTAACTAAATATAAGTCGTAGCACTGTGTATCGAATAAATAAAGATCGCAATAACCCTTATAAAAGATTTTCAGATATTTCCAATAATGATCAAAAGAAAGCAGTTCAGGACATCAAACAGCACCATTCTCATGCAGGAGAAGTATACCTTTTTGGGCATCTTAGTTCGCGTGACATATACAGTGCCTGCGAAAGTATTTGGCCCCCTAGAACTTTGCGACCTTTTGCCACATTTCAGGCTTCAAACATAAAGATATGAAACTGTAATTTTTTGTGAAGAATCAACAACAAGTGGGACACAATCATGAAGTGGAACGAAATTTATTGGATATTTCAAACTTTTTTAACAAATAAAAAACTGAAAAATTGGGCGTGCAAAATTATTCAGCCCCTTTACTTTCAGTGCAGCAAACTCTCTCCAGAAGTTCAGTGAGGATCTCTGAATGATCCAATGTTGACCTAAATGACCAATGATGATAAATAGAATCCACCTGTGTGTAATCAAGTCTCCGTATAAATGCACCTGCACTGTGATAGTCTCAGAGGTCCGTTTAAAGCGCAGAGAGCATCATGAAGAACAAGGAACACACCAGGCAGGTCCGAGATACTGTTGTGGAGAAGTTTAAAGCCGGATTTGGATACAAAAAGATTTCCCAAGCTTTAAACATCCCAAGGAGCACTGTGCAAGCGATAATATTGAAATGGAAGGAGTATCAGACCACTGCAAATCTACCAAGACCTGGCCGTCCCTCTAAACTTTCAGCTCATACAAGGAGAAGACTGATCAGAGATGCAGCCAAGAGGCCCATGATCACTCTGGATGAACTGCAGAGATCTACAGCTGAGGTGGGAGACTCTGTCCATAGGACAACAATCAGTCGTATACTGCACAAATCTGGCCTTTATGGAAGAGTGGCAAGAAGAAAGCCATTTCTTAAAGATATCCATAAAAAGTGTCGTTTACAGTTTGCCACAAGCCACCTGGGAGACACACCAAACATGTGGAAGAAGGTGCTCTGGTCAGATGAAACCAAAATCAAACTTTTTGGCAACAATGCAAAACGTTATGTTTGGCGTAAAAGCAACACAGCTCATCACCCTGAACACACCATCCCCACTGTCAAACATGGTGGTGGCAGCATCATGGTTTGGGCCTGCTTTTCTTCAGCAGGGACAGGGAAGATGGTTAAAATTGATGGGAAGATGGATGGAGCCAAATACAGGACCATTCTGGAAGAAACCCTGATGGAGTCTGCAAAAGACCTGGGACTGGGACGGAGATTTGCCTTCCAACAAGACAATGATCCAAAACATAAAGCAAAATCTACAATGGAATGGTTCACAAATAAACATATCCAGGTGTTAGAATGGCCAAGTCAAAGTCCAGACCTGAATCCAATCGAGAATCTGTGGAAAGAACTGAAAACTGCTGTTCACAAATGCTCTCCATCCAACCTCACTGAGCTCGAGCTGTTTTGCAAGGAGGAATGGGCAAAAATTTCAGTCTCTCGATGTGCAAAACTGATAGAGACATACCCCAAGCGACTTACAGCTGTAATCGCAGCAAAAGGTGGCGCTACAAAGTATTAACTTAAGGGGGCTGAATAATTTTGCACGCCCAATTTTTCAGTTTTTTATTTGTTAAAAAAGTTTGAAATATCCAATAAATTTCGTTCCACTTCATGATTGTGTCCCACTTCTTGTTGATTCTTCACAAAAAATTACAGTTTCATATCTTTATGTTTGAAGCCTGAAATGTGGCAAAAGGTCGCAAAGTTCAAGGAGGCCGAATACTTTCGCAAGGCACTGTATATACCATGAAGCAGACTCAGAGATGTTTTACATGAAGTAGATCAATATAGGATTTCAATGAGAAAGTTCAGTTATCCACAGACGAGTATATTGGTCCCCTGCCCAAATTACGTGTGGCATTTAGATGGTCTACACAAAATGGTGCATTGTAAATTTGTGGTGCATGGTGCAATTGATGGTTATAGTAGGGTTATTGTCTTTCTCTCCTGTGCAACCAACAGCAGGTCACACACTGTTCTTGAGCGGTTTCACACAGCTGTGGAGCAATATGAATGGCCCTTCCATGTACGCACAGATAAAGGTGGTGAAAATTCACAAGTGTGGCATAATATAGTACAACACCACAGTACAGAGAGGGCTGTTATTGCAGGTAGGTCTGTCCACAATGAACGCATTGAAAGAATGTGGCGTGATGTCAACAGATTGGTCTCTTGCCAGTTTCGTGAAATGTTCTACCACCTTGAATTGGAGGGTATGCTGGATCCCCTGAATGAAGTAGATCTCTTTTGTTTACATTGGGTGTATTCTGACCTCATTGGCAAGATACTTTCAGAACATGCAAGAGCACACGATCACTACGGAGTATCACCAGAGGGAAACTTCACTCCTCCACAATGGAAACAATGGATCTCACATACCAGACCATTTTAGCCATAGCAATGTTGATGTTGAAAATGTCCAATTTCAACCACCAAATCAACTTCAACAGCAACTTATACAAGAGGTGCCACATAAAGTCGTCACAATGGCAAAACTTTTAAAAGCAGGCAATTCTCACGTAGGGACCATAACATTTGTGGGGTCTGCATTAAGTTCAATATGTGACAAACATGACTATTATTCAACAGGAGCATATATTAACAATGCTTCATTCACAATTGCAAAGTTTATATCAGTGTGCCTGGGCAAGCCTGTGACACATCATAAATGCCTATTGGACAGTTAATTAACAGATGTTCAATAGTGTCACACTGTGATTTATAGTTTTCATTTTCATCTTACACAAGCCATTCAAATATGCTTCTGTTATCTAGGAAGCATACAATTATTGTTGCTGAAGGATAAATACAAAATACAAATATCTGTATAGGAAATATGTAACATTAAGATGAGGTTAGTACACCACTTTATTTACATTTGATGTTTCACATGTAAAAATGAACATTGCCATCTGATGTTTTTTGTAATATTTTTTAAGTTGTTTTAATATTTAACAGACAAAATAGCTGTTTTGTTATTATATAAATTAAAAGAACATGTTAAGACTGTCAAAAGCACTTTTGATTCTTCATAAGAAAGCTGTGCAATTTAAATCCCTCTGGTTAGATAAAATGCAATATGGAAAATGCTGCATTAATTTTCTTGTATTTATGGATTTTTATTTATTTATTTATTTATTTATTTATTTTTAATAATTTAGCCATTGCCAATTATTTTTTATTATTTTCTCCCCAATTTGAAATTATTTATTTTAACAAAAAACAGTATGTGCCACATCTTGTGTAATAGCATTTTTTAAAAATGTATTTAAAACACCATTAGATTACAAAACAGTCAATTTCAAATATACTTTTTTGTAAATCAATACAACTGTGCACACCTTAGTTAATGTTACTCATTATTCATTAACACTTTAGATAGAACAGGTAGAGTAACAAAAGATCATCATCATAAAAGAGAACAAACTTCACTAAAAGTCCCCTGTGCTTCTGTGATAGACAGAGTGTTTGTTTTCTAGTTAGAACAGTTATGGGAAAAACTCAACACCACAAACCCATCGCCACCCAGGGATGCCTCCCTCTTCTCACCTGGGGATGCCAGCATCTGGATCGCCTGGGGTTGCCTGCTGCTCCGCTTCGCCTGGGGTCGCTGCCGGCTCTGCTTCGCCTGGGGTCGCTGTCGGCTCTGCTTCGCCCGCAGCATTTTTGCTGCCAGATGGAGTGTGGAAGAGGGAGCTGCCAGCAATGAAGAAGTGGGGGGTGAAGGACCTCCCACCATGGCCGCCCCCATGGACACCTTGCTTCCCCTCTTCCGGGACTTTGCGACTGAGGAGGGAGGTGGTCGTTAGGGGCTTGTGTGCTTTGCACAAGGGGGGGGGGGGATGTGTAACAGGGCAAGGAGCTCTGTACATGATTATTTGTTTATTTTTAGAACGGGGTACTACCCCTCCGCCCCTGGGCAATTTATTATTTTATATTTATTTTGTATTATTATTATTATTATTATTTTATTATTATTATTATTATTTATATGTATTTATAAATATGATGGCATAGCTGTGTTTTGTTATTATTTTATTAAATGTGAGGGCGAAGAGCCGTAGGCTTTGTTTGGCAGCGTGGATGGGAAGACCCATCCACAATTAAAAACCTTGTGCAGAAGGTGGCTATCTCCCTATTAATTAATTGTTTAATTTATTGCTAATTGGGTCACCTGCATAAAAGCTTGCAGCGCTCTGCAGTCTGGGTGGGTGTTCGGAGGAGTGAACGAGAGCGAGAGAGGAGTGTAAGAATTAAAAAGTAAAAACATAGGATCAGTGAAAGCAATCTGCCCAGCCTGACCTATTGTTTTAGTGTACGAGATTGTTTTTTGTTTATCTCTTTTATTTTGCTCCGTGAGCAAAGTGTGTTTTTTGTTAAAATATTTTATTCTATTTTTGTTTAAATAAACGGCGCCACAGCACCTTTTGCCCTGCAGCACTTGCTTCTTTGTTTTTGTTCCTGCATTCTGGCCTGATGTCGCCACTCTGCCATCCCTGTCACAGTGCACCTGCATTATCTTTCTCTTTTTACTACTGCAACAAAATGTCTTCCCTTGTGAAAGCAGTGCAGTGCAGTGAATCAAAATAAAAGAATGTGCTGCTTTACAGCATGTGTCCACAGGCATCTGTTTTGGTGACATTCTTTAAGAATCATATTGTTCTGAATTAAAATACTGAATTTTAGGGTCAGCGTAGTGCATTTACTCGTTTAAATGAGCTAGCACACACTGTGCCTCATTGACTTTAGGCCGGTTAATACATTGGGGGTGACATATTTGTGCCGCAGTGGAGTACAATTTTGTGCTGCGCTGGCCATCTTGATACATGACCCCCTAAGATACCAAAATGTACTGCAGATTAATAGCTTAGCTATGTAAAATCGTGACAACTTTACTGTATCAAATGCTTTCAAAACCTTAAGAAAAACACCTTAAAAGTTCAAATGACACCAAAGCATTCAAAATAAAAAAATATAAGAAATTGAAGAGACTCTGAATCGGTATGTGAAGGATGTTTTTCAACATCTTGTAGCTGTAGGGTGCAGTGAACTAGTGTTTAAGTACTGACATATGACTGACTCAGCTATTTAAATTGTATCATATCCGCAGGACTGCTTGTTGACATTTTTCACATCACCACCAAAACAGCAATTAAAACTAAAATCTGGACTGATGGTTAAACAAAATAAAAGTCATGGCAGCTTTGGACTGCTAGTTCAAAATTGTACTTGAATGCTTCTTCTGTCAATCCAATGGGAAATCTCAATATAAGAGCGCAAGAGCTGACTGTTGGAAACTGTGCATCTCTTAAGAAATAAATTGTAGGCTGTACCTCATATCCACCAACAGGAAACTGTTTTGCTCCAGTGAGGACCTTCAATAGTTCTTCCAATGTATATGGTCCAACTGTAAAAAGGAAAACAACACATTAACAATGTGGCTGCTATAATCATTAATCATTACAATGGAATTGCAAGCAGAATGTTTGCCTCATTCAGGACACTAAATTAAGATCTACTGTAGCTAGATACTACATCACAATCCTGATGGTTATGTTCACTTGCAGGCTTATGTCCTATCATTATTTATAATATCCAGTATACAGAACAATGATTTCACATATTGTGTGTATTTTTAAATTGGCAAACCACAGTTTTTAAATATGTTTTCTGTTAAATTCATTAATGTTCATTGCAGAGCCGTTATTGTTGATTTCCAGTATGAACCATTAGATGTGTCCTGATAACAAGCTTTAAGGGAATCTAAATAAGAATTACACTCCCAAATGTGAATGGGACCGATGTATGACCCTGCATATATTAAGAGTTTACAGTAAAAAATACAGCTTACTTAGGTTTGTCAAGCAACTTAAAATGAAAATACGGTCAGCTAAAATACAGTTTATTCAATAATAAAACTAGCTTAAGCGATTAAAGTCTTTCAAACCAGGTATACTTGGAAATGCTTTCATGACTAGTCAGAACCACCTAAAAGTAAAAATCTTTGAATATTCTTCTACTAATAAGCTTTTGATTTAGGGACTAAAAGGAATAATGGTTGGTAAGGGATTTCTTAATGAATGGATCAATTCAGGTCAGGTTGCGATACACTATTCTAGAAGTTAAGACTGAACATGGAACTTCTCGAAAAAGTGAAATATGTCATTCTTTTCAATATCATGATAAATGATTCACCAAGGAGTGTTATCAATTATACCTCAATGTCTTGTAAAAAATTAGATTTTTTGGAAAGGGGGAAGGAACATTAACATATTTAATAAAAAATATGCAAAAAGTAATGGAGAGTGTTGAAAGGTGGGCTAATAAATGGGAGGGTGTAACAGGGCGAGCAGCCCTGTACATTGTTTTGTTTATTTATTTTTAGATCGGGGTCTCCCCCTCCGCCCCTGTGCAGATTATTGTTTTGTGTTTGTTTATTATGATTTATTGCATACATGACGGCAAGCGCCGTATATTTGATTATTTATGTATTTAGGATGGCGTAGCCGAGTGTTTTGTTTATTTTTAAAACATGTTCTGGCAGAGGCGAGATTGGTGCTCGTCCTCTGCCAGGAATAATTAAACTTGTGCAGAAGGTGGTCACCTGTTATAAAAAGCCTGCAGCTCTCCAACTCGGTGTGGGAGTTCAGATGAGGAGCGAGAGCGGAGAGAAAACGAAACAAAACGAAACTTAAAACTCCAGGAACAGTGAAGGCATCTGCTCAGCCTGACCTGGGTTTTGTTATTTATTTTGTGTTTGAGATTTATTTTTGTTTACTTGTTTTATTTCTGCTCTGCGAGCAAGCGTTTATTTTTGTTTAAATATTTATTTTTGGATCTCTTTAAATAAAACGGCGCACGCGCCACTGCACGTACCTTTTGTTTTTGTTGTGCCTTTTTCTGGTCTGACGTCACCGCTCAGCCACCCTGTCACACGTGGTATCCTGCGTGGGATCGCAGCGCCTCCTAGACGCAGGCAGAAGAGGGTACTGCAGCTTTTTCGTTTTTTTTTCGTTTTTTGATTGTGTGGAGAGGAAGGGTGAGGAAGGAAGATGGGAGGAAGGAGGGAAAGCTGCAGAAAGCAGCAAAAGCGGCGGCAACAGCTGCCACCAGGGGATGTGGTGGTAGATGAGCGGTGCCCTGGTTGTGGGGAGTTTGGGCACACCGTGGCCATCTGCCCCACCCAATACCAGGGAGAGGAGTGGGCTGCCTAAGCAAGCCAGGACCAGGTACCCCGGGGGAGACACCAGAAGCGGGAGCTACCAGCCGCGGCTGCCAAGCGGGAGAGCAGCTGGGATGCCATCCTCCGGGCGGTCATGCATGACTGCTGGTGCCCCATCTGCGGTGAGCGGGGGCATGCTCCACTCAGCTGCCCTCTCCTGTCAGAGGGGTGCCTGCTACGCCCATTCCCACCAGCAGAGGGAGAGTGCCTGCTGGTCCCCTCACCACCTGAGAGAGCAGACACGGACCTGGAGAGGGAGTCTGTGCGTCCACAGCCCAAAAGGGAGGAGGCCGAGCGTCCACAGCCCAAGAGGGAGGAGCCGGTGCGTCCACAGCCCAAGAGGGGGGAGGCCGAACGTCCACAGCCTAAGAGGGAGGAGCCAGTGCGTCCACAGCCAAAGAGGGAGGAGCCAATGCGTCCACAGCCCAAAAGGGGGAAGG
The DNA here is from genome assembly GCF_902713425.1 of Acipenser ruthenus. NCBI lineage: Eukaryota > Metazoa > Chordata > Actinopteri > Acipenseriformes > Acipenseridae > Acipenser > Acipenser ruthenus. The sequence goes on along the minus strand of NC_081216.1, from coordinate 12,169,793 downwards.
CTGAACATCCACAGCCCAGGTATCCGCCAGCAGAGGGAGAATACCTGCTGGTTCCACCTCCGCCACCCTGGGAGGACTGTGTGTCGCTCCCACCTCCGCCAGCAGAGGGAGAGTTCCTGCTGGTTCCACCTCCACCGCCCTGGGAGGACTGTGTGTCACTCCTGCCTCCGCCAGCAGAGGGAGAGTTCCTGCTGGTTCCACCTCCACCGCTGTGGGAGGATTGTGTGTCGCTCCCGCCTCCGCCAGCTGAGGGAGAGTTCCTGCTGGTTCCAGCGCCGCCGCCCTGGGAGGACTGTGTGTCACTCCTGCCTCCGCCAGCAGAGGGAGAGTTCCTGCTGGTTCCACCTCCACCGCTGTGGGAGGATTGTGTGTCGCTCCCGCCTCCGCCAGCAGAGGGAGAGTTCCTGCTGGTGCCACCTCCACCTCCATGGGAGGACGACTTGTCGCTCCCACCACCACCACCAGCAGCAGAGGGAGCATGCCTGCTGGTTTCCCGGCTGCAGCCAGAAGGGGAGGAGCCCCTGCCGCCTTTGCAGCCAGAAGGGGAGGAGCCCCTGCCGCCTTTGCAGCCAGAAGGGGAGGACCCCTGCCGCCTTTGCAGCCAGAAGGGGAGGAACCCCTGCCGCCTTTGCAGCCAGAAGGGGAGGAGCCCCTGCCGCCTTTGCAGCCAGAAGGGGAGGAGCCCCTGCCGCCTTTGCTGCCAGAAGGGGAGGAGCCGCCTTCGCAGCCAGAAGGGGAGGAGCCCCTGCCGCCTTGGCCGCCAGAAGGGGAGGAGCCCCTGCCGCCTTGGCCGCCAGAAGAGGAGGAGCCCCTGCCGCCTTGGCCGCCAGAAGAGGAGGAGCCCCTGCCGCCTTTACCGTCAAGAGGAGAGGAGCAGGAGCTACCTCTACCTCCACCACCACCATCATTGGGAGAAGTGGAGCTCCTGCTGTCGCCTTCATGGCCAGGGGCTCCCCTCCCGCCGTCACCATCGCCTGGGGATGTCAGGTTGCCATCACCTGGGCCGGCCTGCTGCTCGGCATCGCCTGGGGTTGCTTGTGTCTCCCTTGCTTCTCCTAGGGTTGCTGCCGGTCCTGTGTCGCCTCCCGAGGGTCCGCTGCTGCTGCCGTCGCCTCCCGAGGGTCCCCTGCTGCTGCCGTCGCCTCCCGAGGGTCCGCTGCTGCTGCCGTCGCCTCCCGAGGGTCCGCTGCTGCTGCCGTCGCCTCCCGAGGGTCCGCTGCTGTTGCCGTCGCCTGGGGTCGCCAGGCACCCTGCTTCGCCTGGGGTCGCCAGGGATCATGCTTCGCCTGGGGTCGTCGAGGGTCCGGCTTCGCCTGGGGTCGATGGGGATCCTGCTTCGCCTGGGGTTGCTACACTGTGGCCGGAGCCCCACGGAGGGGAACTGCCGGCCATGAAGAAAGGGGGGGAGGTCAGGAGACCAGCTCCCCCAGCCGCACTTTCGCGGCCGGAGATCATGTGGTCGGAGCCCCGCGGAGGGGAACTGCCGGCATGAAGAAGGGGGGGGAGGTCAGGAGACCAGCTCCCCCAGCCGCACTTTCGCGGCAGGATAGAGTGTGGTGGGAGCCCCGGAAGAGGGAGCTGCCGGCCACGAAGAATTGGGGGGTGCCAGAGATTCCACCATGGCCACCCCCCAGAAACAACTTACTTCCCCCTCTTCCGGGACTTTGAGACTGAGGGGGGAGGTGGCCGTTGGGGTCATGTGTGCGTTGCACAAGGGGGGGGGATATGTAACAGGGCGAGCAGCCCTGTACATTGTTTTGTTTATTTATTTTTAGATCGGGGTCTCCCCCTCCGCCCCTGTGCAGATTATTGTTTTGTGTTTGTTTATTATGATTTATTGCATACATGATGGCGAGCACCGTATATTTGATTATTTATGTATTTAGGACAGCGTAGCCGTGTGTTTTGTTTATTTTTAAAACGTGTTCTGGCAGAGGCGAGATTGGTGCTCGTCCTCTGCCAGGAATAATTAAACTTGTGCAGAAGGTGGTCACCTGTTATAAAAAGCCTGCAGCTCTCCAACTCGGTGTGGGAGTTCAGAGGAGGAACGAGAGCGGAGAGAAAACGAAACAAAACGAAACTTAAAACTCCAGGAACAGTGAAGGCATCTGCTCAGCCTGACCTGGGTTTTGTTATTTATTTTGTGTTCGAGATTTATTTTTGTTTACTTGTTTTATTTCTGCTCTGCGAGCAAGTGTTTATTTTTGTTTAAATATTTATTTTTGGATCTCTTTAAATAAAACGGCGCCCGCGCCACTGCACTTACCTTTTGTTTTTGTTGTGCCTTCTTCTGGTCTGACGTCACCACTCGTCATCCCTGTCACAGAGGGTTTAAAGTATCAATAGCAAAAACTGAAATAATAATAATCTTTAGAAGAAAACACCACAAAATGTAAAATTATACTTATGTGGTACTCCAATTAAGAAAATTCAGATTTTAAGTTTGGTTTGATAAATCTCTAAAGAAATGATTAAAAGTTAGATCTGAATTAATCTTTTAAAGAAGCATATGGAGTCAATTCACCTACGGTTTGTGAATCTTCAACACTGTTCAGGAGAGGATGAACGATGTTTAGGGTTATTCAGAACTGGTTAGCAAGGTGCTTTTTATACATAACTTACATTGAGCATGTTGCCTGTTTTCGCCTTTGTGCTATTTAGTTGTTAGATATAAAGTATTTTAATTGCCACAGAACCATTTACCTTTGTTGTACATATTTCTCATAGCCTCTGTACAAAAGCAGTTGAATAAGTATTACTGAAGTAGCAGCTGCAACAACAAAGATAACAAAGTATTCCGTAAATATAGCAAGGATAAACTTATGTTTGAATATGTTTGGTAAGTGGTCAGTAGTCATATAAGTGCATAGAACAACAACAAATAGGCATTTAAGAGAAGTAAAAACCTAATGACTAAATATTTTGACATATTTTCTTTTCCGTCAGGCCTTTCTCTAGACAGGACCTTCTTTCTGTGGTTAACAACATATCTTCTATTTATAATCTGCAGGGTTCATTGTAAAAATGCAATGGTCTTATACTATTATATACTGCAATGCAACAGTTAGCCATACAATATTATTTGAAAATAATATTCTTACAGTTTAATTTGAACTTACTTTTTCCACTGTCAAAATACATTGCTGGTTGAAGTTGGTCATTCAATTTGAAAAAGTCGAGGGGTTCTCTGATGACGATTCTTCATTTCTAAACAGGCCTAGCTATGCTTGCATGCACACTGAATCGACACATTTGGATGTCTTTGCTTTGGTAGCTTGGAAATGTTTCTTATCAAAAGCAGTCCAAAAATCAAGAGTTTTCATGATAATTTCAGTATAACGCTTGAACATTGTAAATAACGCTGAACTTTTACATTAATAACAACAGTAGCAGGTTGCACTTCTTATAAATATGCATCAGTGTTTATTATTTCAAAGCTTACGCTTTATGAAAAACAAATATTAAAATTGAATTAAAACAGTAAACAGTTATCAAAAAAAGTGTGGGGCTATGCGTGGTGCTGGCTGTGCTCTTCTTGAGAGCGAACAGCTCCTAGCGTGCAGTTGTTGTAATCATCGGGATGAGACCGCAATGATGAAACATAATAACAACACAGTTCAGTGTTAAAATGATCAAACTGGGAAAGGGAAGAAAAAAACATTTCGTCCACAAAATTATGTATTTCATCCATACAATGCACATTCCGTTCACAAAATGATGTATTTCGTCCACAAAATCTACATTTCGTCCACAAAATGATGTATTTCATCCACAAAATGTACATTTCATCCACAAAATGCTAATTTTGTTCACAAAATGTACATTTCGTCCACAGAATGCATATTTCGTCCATAACATTTGCGTTTTGTGTATTTTTATTTTAAATGATTTTGGAGAGAAAAGATAAAGCATAATTTGCTTTTTGTGGACAAAATGCTAATTGTATTATGTGTACAAAATGAATTTAGAAAAACACAAAATGTAAATCGGTAAAATCATTTTGTCCACAAAGTAAAAGCATTTTTGTGGACACAGTGAAATTCATGTTTTACATTTTGTGCAATTGGTTTTCCTTTTGTGCATAAAATGTACAAGTGCATTTTGTGCACTAAAGGTCCCTTTGTGGACAAAATCATGCATGACACAAACGGCGCCCCATATATACACACCACACAGGCATGAATTATTACAATATATCTACAGATGAACCTGTTTTATATCACCTCACTTAATGTCATATCCCATTTATTATCACAAGTTTTCAAAAACCACTCGCCATGCACCATAGGTTCTTTGAGAAATGACCTCTCTTAATATCATTTCACAAACCCGTTTATTCTCATGTTTTATGCAGCCTGTGAAATGCTGCAGGCCATTCTTTACTTAGTAACAACAGGATTAATTTTCAACGCAACTGACAACCAATAATCATCTCGGCTGATAAGCTGACATTTTGTGCCGCCTATCAAATGCTGCTTGGGCGGTCTTAATGGGATACAGTTCAGTTACAAAACACCAATGTCGGCAAATTTTTTTTCTTTAACGTAGCGAGTCATACAAATGCACAAAAAAAGTGCAACGCCTAATTGATAGCTCTCATCAGTCGACAATTCATGCCTTTTTTAGATAATGACATAAACTGTTTTGTTCCAATTAATGATAAAAACGTATGTGTCCTGTACTTGTGAACTATATGCATTTGTTTAAATATAAAGAACGACTAAATGTACAGTATTAAAACACTGCCCTTTAACTGTTAGTTTTCGTTCTTTTTTTTCTCACACTTGTAATGTGCTGTCATAGGCAAACGTGAAAACCAGTTTATATCATGACCCACTTTGTCACGAATTATGCCTGCACAGCAATCATGATATAAAGCAGATTCATCTGTACTCTACGTTTGTCTTTGAATGTTTTTTTTCATGTATAGTAATGCTATTTGTCAGTTTAAGTTTTTGTTTAAAAAGCTGACACTGTTACATCAAATTGTTCAAATGGTAAATCACGGTTAAACAATGCTCAGTATACAACACCACAACCAAACCATGTTCAACTCATATATCATGATTATTCAAGTTTCCGCACATAGTCGTACATCACAACCAGTCATGGTTATGTCATGAATGACTACTAAGCATGAGTATGAAGGTTACCTCTATTTGTGGTGTATTACACTTAAACATTACAAGACCAGTGCATTTCCAGAAGCAGGAATACAGTGGATTTGCAACCCATATTGCACAGTGGTACTGATACAGTATCATCGTTCTGGAATGGATTACCAGTGCCTATTGGTTAACACCTTTGGAATGACATGGAAGCAAAGAAGGGCAAGCAGCCGGCTTACATTCCTTGTGTTTAAAGATTCTCATATGAATACAACTAGGCTGTGTGTTGACAAACATTTAACACGATAAACTAATCACACACAAATAAAATACAAATAAAAAAGCATCTGGTACACCTACACATACGGTCCTGAATTGGAATTTAATAACACTCATACTGAGGGACCAGCATTAAGCATCTCATTAGCACAATACGGGTGACACAGTTGATTACATTAACCAGCTGGAAATGATAGCAGGGGCTGCTTTCCTGGTTAGCTGGAAAAAATTTTATTTATTTATTTCTACGTTATAACCATTTTGAAAAACATGTGTAGTTTACAAAGCAGTACTGTTGGCAGTGGCACCAAATATAGTTGGACAAAGCTGTATTTCATAACATTGGGGTGTTTCTACTGTTCAAGATCTCTAGACATCCAGTATTCATTTAATCTTTCCCAGTGTCTCAACCATGCCCCCTAAGGCAGTGAGAGTATTTCAGTTTTACACAGTATCTCGACCGTGCCCTCTGAGGCAGTGAGAGTATTTCATCTTTCCCACAGTGTCTCAACCATGCCCTCTGAAGCAGTGAGAGTATTTAATCTTTTCTAGTGTCTCAACCATGCCCTCTGCAGCACTGAGAGTATTTAATCTTTCCCAGTGTCTCAACCATGCCCTCTGAGACAGTGAGAGTATTTCATTTTTCCCAGTGTCTCAAACAAGCCCTCTAAGGCAGTGAGAGTATTCTGAAAGTAGCAAATTATGTCCATTAAAAGTGTTCAATGAAGACTTAATTGGGGAATGTAACACTCAGCTCTGTGTAGGTTCAGTGTGGAACCCCTGCAGTTACAATATACAGTGCCTATAGCAAGTCTGCACCCCCTTTCAAAATGTTCACATTTTGTTGCCTTATAGCCTGGAATTAAAATGAATTAAAATAGTTTTTTTCATTCATCTACACATCCTACCCCATAACTTCCAAGTGAAAAAATATTCTAGAAATTTGTAGAAAATTAATGAAAAATAAAAACTGTTAAGTGGCCTCCACCTGTGTTAAATTGTAGTGATTCACATGATTTCAGGATAAATTCAGCAGTTCCTGTAGGTTCCCTCTACTGGGTAGTGCATTTCAAAGCAAAGACTCAACCATGAGCACCAAGGCGCTTTCAAAAGAACTCCGCAACTTTGCAAGAGCTACAGGCTTTTATGGCCAAGACTGGTCAAAGTGTGCATGTGACAACAATATCCCAAGCACTCCACAAATCTGGCCTGTATGGTAGGGTGGCAAGAAGGAAGCCATTACTCAAGAAAGCCCACCTTGAATCCCATTTGAAGCATGCAGAAAAACACTCAGGAGATTCTGTAGCCATGTGGCAAAAAGTTTCGTGGTTTGACGAAACTAAAATGGAACTTTTTGGCCTAAATGCAAAGCTTTATGTTTGGCGCAAACCCAACACAGCGCATCACCCAAAGAACACCATCCCTACTGTGAAGCATGGTGGTGGCAGCATCATGTTATGGGGATGTTTCTCATTGGCAGGGACTGAGGCACTTGTCAGGATAGAAGGGAAAATGCAAAGTACAGAGAAGTCCTTGAGGAAAACCTGCTGCACTCTGCAAGAAAGCTGAAACTGGGACAGAAGTTCACCTTTCTGGTGATATGATGGTTTTTATTTATAATCCAACGGTCGAAACTGACCAACAGAAACTATAATGAAATACAGGCAGTATCCAATGCTTGTTACTGCTCTGTATAAATAATGCATGGGTCAGTCCCAAACAATAACACACAAAAATAGACACACACACAGACAAAACATACACGGTCACTAGTCCTGTAGTGAGTGCAGTAGTGCAAGTGGTGAATGTACAATACAGTGTGATTTAGTGCAGTGATGTTCCAGGTGGGTGCTGGCCTAACAAACAAACAAGCAACAGTTTAGAGAAACAAAACAAAACACTCACGATACGATAATACAGGTCCTTCCGGTCTCATACAAATACCCAAAATGAAGGAACAGATTACGATTCTCCGTCCCCTTTTATGCTGTCACACATGACCCCTTGGTAAATGAGTGCAACTGCCTCTCCATTCTGCGGTCAATGCGTTATTGCAAAGAAGTCTCGCCCCCTTCACTTCCAGGAACTGTTCTCGCTGCTTAGCGCCCTTACAGGTCGGGAGGATTTACAACCAAGAATCATTGTATTCATGTCACAAGATACTTTTAAGAGTAAAATTAATTACATGATACAGAAAATAGTTATAATTAAGAGCAGTAGTAGAATACAGCATAATATGGAGCAGTTCAGTGCAGTACAAGATGATGCAAGTACTGGTACAATTGGGTGACATACAGTCCGTTATAGTCGAGAGTTGTGAGGTTGATAGATATTGTCTGAACAAGTGTGTATTCTTAGTGAGGGGTGAAAGCGTGGGTATGTAAATCCCTGCCACTTAAGTCATGTGAAGGTTAAGAACACTTGTCAGATAGGGATCGGTGTTTCACTGGCTACAGAGCCGGGCTTTGGCCGGCTCTGTAGCCAGTGCTGCTGTGCACAGGGTTGGGGGATTATTGTTTTGTAAGGGTTTGTTTGTTTTTGTTCTTGTTTTAATCGGTACAGTAAAACAAGAAGAAGCTATGAGTCTACTGCCAGCTGGAAGGAGACGACAGCTAAAGAACAAACCAGTGCTCCACTTTGTGTATATATTTAATCCCTCACTGCAATCCCCTCACAGGTTCCTTTTATTTTTGTAAATAAACCTTTGTTGGTTTTTCAATACTGCCTGGACTGTATTTGTTGTTTACACGCATCATCATACCACAATGAGGTATTTTGTGTGGATGAAAGCTTTTATAACTTCTGAAAAACATGTTGGATTTGTATTTGAACATTTTATACACCTTTATACCGATGGGGGGGATTTTCCAAAACACTAGTTCTGAATTATCAAAACATTTCACCTTAATAGAAATGTTTTTTGTTTTTTTTCTCTCATACCTCACCTTACACTATGGGGGTTCCAGGTAAAATAGTTTAATCAATAAATCCACCAACTGCAATGCTTTCTCCTGATTTAAACCAAAGCTTTGTGGTGATTTTAAAAGTGTAGCTGTTCATTATCAAATACATGAGAAACAAAGTTCATAATATGCTTTCCTGCCCATAATCCCATTACAGAGATTGTATATTCTTTACCTTCAGTGTGACTGCAGGGTCCTAGTGCCAGCAAGTTCAACATGACAGATTCCTTATAATGGAAGCCAAAAAACGGTTAAGCAGAACCAACTACTGCATTCCCTGGTCTCTAAAGAAAGAACAAGACAAATGGCTCCCCAAGTTGGCATGAATGAGTCACATCTAATACGACTACTGGCTTTAGATTCATTACAAGTAAGTCAGGTATATATCTGCATAATAATCTGCCGAGGTGCAGCATTGCTGTCATGGGACAATGTCTCTGCTGGAGAGACAGATGTAATTGCTTTAACAAACAGAACTGAAAAGCTCAAGGAAATATGTGGCTTCCTGTGAGGTAGTAACATGTTTTCATTATATATATATATATATAGTAAAAGATTTGCCCTCACCGCAGTTCATTGCCCCTTTAAAAACACCGACCCAACACACAGAAATTGATTTTTGAAAGCGCGGTTGCGCTATTTTTAATGAAAATACAAAAACAAAATAAACAAAACAAACACCTAGCTCTTCTTTGAGCAATAACTAAAACAAAACAGGAACCTAAACTAAAAACAGGACAGCTAAGCTGTTTACCTGTAACAAAACAAACAGAACAGCACACACAGAAAAGGATTCACTCTACCTTTCCCCTTTAAAATTACTGCTGTATCCACACACCAGCACAGTCAGGCTTCTACCCTCTTCAGCAGCCGCCCAGAGCAGACTGACTGCTCTCCTTATAAACCCTGCACCTGGCTCTAATTTTCAATCATAGCCAGGTGCAGGTGATAATTAACAATCAAACAATTAACAAAACAAACCAAAAATATGCCTTACGCACATGTTTTTCTGCAGGGAGGTTTTAACCCCCTCCCTGCTGTCTTACAATATATATAAAATACGTGGATGAAGGTTATATTTGCATCCTGAGCCATTAAAAAAAACAGTTAGATCTCCCTCCTGACCTTTGAGGGTGCTGGATGGCCCGACAGTTCATTCCCAGGGTTAGGTGGAAGTCGGTCATCTAAAAAGGAGCAGAACTATGGTACACTAAATCATCGACCCGGAAGGCAAACGATGTGTCATCTGCGGATTGGAGTAGTGGCTGCACACGTTGACCAAGGGGTCATGGTTGACGGTATTTAAGGGGAAGTAGTGATGTGATCTGTTCCTTTGTGAATGGTTAAATTGCATGACCACAAGGAGCACCTGTATTGTGAACTGTGAGTTTTTTGTTTGTTTTGTTTGTCGTTATTTAAAATACTGTTGTATTGTTATTTAGACGGCTAACATGATCCGGAGCTGTTGCCAAATGCCAGCACTAATATAGACATATGCCGTTAGGTTTTTCGTATTTGTATAATAAAGCCAAACTATTTCTCACTTTAAAACCATACAGCAACCCCTCTCAACTTCCCAAGCCTTTCTACAATAAACTGGAGACAAAAATCTGGCGTTTTGCAAGATTAAAAAAAATAAATGCTCTGACAACAGGTCAAACGTAATAGGTTTATCAATCATATAACTTAATACAATACCTAAGCTACATTGCTAACATATTTAAGGTAAATAAATACAAAAGCCACTTTCACATTCATGTTCCAATCACATGTTGCACAATTCCCAGCTAAATCTAGCAAAATTAGTGATTTCCAATACTATTTATCCTAAATAGTAATATTCCAGTATCAATTAATCAATCAATCAATCAATCAATCTTTATTTTATATAGTGCCTTTCATAGTGGACCACCATCACAAAAAGCTTTACAAGATAGTGAGGAACAATGCATATTACATTAAATACAGTGAAATACAGTGCATAGTACATTAAATACAAACACTGACACATATAAAAAATTGCAAATACATTAAATACAGGCATTTTACATTAAATACAGGGCTAGGATGTGAATTCTAGACATTGTGGATGAGTGTGTCATACAGAATCATAGAGTGAAAAACCTGAAATAGCAATTTAGACAACAGCTAATAACAGATCAGACTTAAAGAGCATTGAAAGCAAGAGAGAACAAGTGGGTCTTGAGAGTTGATTTGAAGTGAGAGATAATGGGAGCTGCACGCACTAAAGCTGGTAGAGAGTTCCAGAGAGTCAGGGCCATGAAGCTAAAAGAGCGCTCTCCGAGTGTGGTGCACTTTTGCTTGGGTATAACAAGCAAGCCAGAGTCAGAGGACCTGAACTTGCGTGCAGGGACATAGCGGATCAGCAGGTAGGAGAGATACTCTGGACCTGTGTGATGAAGGGCATTGTAGGCAAGCAGAAGAATTTTGAAAGTAATCTTGAATTTTACAGGTAGCCAGTGCAGCTGGGCAAGACACGGGGTAATGTGATCATATTTTTTACATCTGGTAAGGATCCTAGCAGCAGCATTTTGAACCAGCTGCAATCGGTTTATGGCGCGTGATGGAAGACCACCATAGAGAGAGTTGCAGTAGTCAAGTCGAGAGGAGATGAATACATGACTGAGGAGGTGGTAGAAGGAGGATTTGACTACAGAGGATATGTGGGCATCAAAGGAGAGGTTACTATCCAGAAGTACACCAAGGCTTCGTACATTGGGGGAAGGCAGCAGCAGACAGTTTCCAAGGTTCAGGGAAACAATATTGAGATTCTTGTGTTGAGCTTTCAATCCTACTAGAAGAAGTTCAGATTTGTTAGTGTTGAGCTGAAGAAAATTGGCAGACATCCAGGCCTCGATGTAAGCTGAGAGTCGGATCATGGCAGAGGGACATCCACGGTCTAGTGTTAGGTAGATGTGGGTGTCATCTACATACAGTAGGCGTGAAACATGAGGCTATGTTGGCGGATGAGGTGACCCAGGGGAAGCATGCAGATGTTAAAGAGAAGAGGCCCAAGAACAGACCCTTGAGGGACACCACAGCACTCCATCCCTCATAGAAAACAGACTGCATGCATCCACATAGGTAAGCGGATAGCCAGGAAAGCCAGAGATCCCAGCATACTTCTGAAGGCGTTCAAGAAGAATGCAATGATCTATGGTATCAAAAGCAGCAGTTAGGTCAAGGAGGAGAAGGACAGAGGGAGCAGCAGCATCAGCATTAAGCAGAAGATCATTTACAATCCGGAGCAGAGCAGTTTCGGTACTGTGATGCGGCCAGAAGCCAGACTGCAGAGATTCAAGCAGATTGTTATCTGTGAGATGTTTCATCAACTGGCTGGCTACAGCCGTTTCAAGAGTTTTGGAGAGAAAAGGAAAATCGGATATGGGACCGAAGTTAGATAAGACACCCGGGTCAAGGGAGGGTTTTTTGAGCACTGGCATTACTCGGGTAGTCTTGAGGGCAGCAGGAACCTGGCCTGAAACCGGGACAGGTTGAGAGTGTGCATAATGGAAGGAGCAAGGTCAGAAGCACAGAGACGGACAAGATTTGTTGGCCAGGGGTCCAAAGGGCATGTGGCAGTAGTTGATTTCAGCAATATGCAGGAGACATCAGTAATGGAGAGAGGAGAGAGCAAGAGGGGCAATCAGAGAGGAGTCAAGGTGGTCAAGTACTATACTGGGTTTGTGGCAGGAGAGTGTTGAATAAATGGTGTTGATTTTGTTCCAAAAGAAAGAGGAGAAATCATGGCAGGTAAGAGAGGAGGATGAATGGGAGATGGATTTATCAATGGCTGGATGTAGGTGTTGATCAATGGTTGTAAAGGCTTTACTTTGCTCCACTGAGTTAACTATAAAGCAGAGGATGTCTTAAGGACTTAAAATTATACACTTTTTCATGTGTGTGCATTTCAGGCTGTGTGGCAGAGTGTCCCGCCCCTATTTATTATTATTTGTATTTGTTTGCGGCGCGGATAAAAGCGCAGCGTCTTTTCTTATTGTTTTATAATTTAAAACCCTGTGAGGATGCGTGGCTGATCAGCTACTGATATTTTAACTAGCTGACAGTCACGCATCCTTACCAAACGCGTGCAGACTGTGGCCGAGGGGTAATAAGATAATTAACAGCTAGGTATGGGGAGATAGAGAGGAGACTTTAAAATAAACAATTGCTAAAACGTGCTGGATTAGCCAGCACGACACTTACTTGTTTGTCTGTTTATTCGTTTGGCCCTCGTGCCCTTTTGTTTTTGGTTGTTTTGTTCAAATCGTTTGTTTTGTTTATTTATTTATTAAAATTAGCTGAACACCGTTGCATTCAGCTTCACCCGCCCATCCATTGTTTTTAATTCAGTTACTTCCTGGTCCGTGACGTCACCACACCTCACCACTGCAAGCCATCCTGCCACATATGGTGTCCTGCGTGGGACAAACAACGCCTCCAACAGCCGGACCAGGAAAGGAAAGGACGTTTTTTTTGTTTTTTTTCGAATAGTGTTTTTTTTGTGTTTGGAAAAAGAAAATTGATAAAGTGGATGCCTACATGAAGAGGTGGCATGAGCATCAGAGGGAGTTGAAGGAAGGAGGGGCTACATGGTGCCTTGCATGCCTGGAGTATGGGCACCTCCCTGATGTGTGCCCATATGAAGACCCCCTCTTTGTGCAGGCCTTCGATCGAGGTGAGGTGGAGACCGCGGAGGAGTGGATCCACCTGAAGGCCGTACCATCGCCACAGGGGGATCAGGAAACCTACCTCACCTGCCTCAAAGGGGAGGAGTGGTGCTTTGCCGTCGGCAAGGTTGGGCACAAAGCACCCGACCAACCCCCTCCATGGCAGGAGGTGGAACTGCTAGTCCCGAAGAAGGGAAGGAGTGGTGGTGCCAAGAAGGCAAAGAAGCAGGCTCCAGCACCTGAGTGGGAGCAGCCCAAACGTCCACAGCCCAAGAGGGGGGAGTCGGTGTGTCCACAGCCCAGAAGAGGGAGAGGTAAGCTGCAATAGCAACTGCAGCAACAGCAGGAGGAGGTCGGGGATGATGGCTGGGAGGTTTGTGTTATAAACCTCGTGGCGGAGTTATGCCCTGGCTGTGGGGCATATGGACACACGTTGGCCATATGCCCCACGCAATACGAAGAGGGGGAGCCTGTGCATCCAGCGCCCAGAAGGGGGAATGCCCATAGGTCCAGAACCTAGGCCTCCAGGAGCAGTGCAGCGGGAGCTGCCTCTGTCTCCGCCACCTCCACCGCTTCCCCCACCAGGAGCAGAGCAGCAGGAGCTGCCTCTGCCACCTCCACCAGCAGAGAGTGAATTCCTGCTGGTTATGCCTCAGCCGCCGTAGGAGGACTGCTTGCCCCTCCCACCTCCACCAGCAGAGGGTGAATGCCTGCTGGTTCCGCCTCAGCCGCCGTGGGAGGACTGCTTGCCCCTCCCACCTCCACCAGCAGAGGGTGAATACCTGCTGGTTCCATCTCCACCTCCACCAGCAGAGGGTGAATACCTGCTGCTTCCACATCCACCATCATGGGAAGGACTGCTCCTGCCCTGCCTCGCACCGCCCAAGGATGCCTGCCTCGCACCGCCCAAGGATGCCTGCATCGCACCGTCCAAGGATGCCTGCTTCGCACCACCCAAGGATGCCTGCTTCGCACCGCCCAAGGATGGCCAGGGGCTCCCCTCCCGAGTTCGCCTCCCGAAGGTCTGCAGCTGCTGCCGTCGCCTCCCGAGGGTCCTGTTTTGCCTGGGGTCGCTACCAGTCCTGCCATGCAGCAGGAAATACTGTGGCTGGAGCCCCATGAAGGGCAGCTGCCAGCCATGAAGAAGGGGGGGAGGTCAGGAGACTAGCTCCCCCCGCAGCAATTTCCCTGCAGGAAAACGGGTGACCGGAGCCCCACGGAGGGGAGCTGCCAGCCATGAAGGAGGTTGGGCAGGTCTGGAGACCACCCCCAAAATTTTTCTGGCCAGAGGAGCCGGCCTGTGTGTTGTTTGGGTGGAAGGAGGACATCCCACCGTGGCTGCCACCTTTGGCCCATTGCTGCCCCTGTTCCTGGGCCGGGACTGCTAGCCGGGACTTTGGGGACTAAGGGGGGAGGTGGCCGAAAAGGCCATGTGTGCTGCGCACAAGGGGGGGGGGGGGCATGTGTGGCAGAGTGTCCCGCCCCTATTTATTATTATTTGTATTTGTTTGCTGCGCGGATAAAAGCGCCATGTCTTTTCTTATTGTTTTATAATTTAAAACCCTGTGAGGATGCATGGCTGATCAGCTACTGATTATTTAACTAGCTGACAGTCACCCATCCTTACCAAACGCGTGCAGACTGTGGCCGAGGGGTAATAAGATAATTAACAGCTAGTTAACCCCTCGGCCAGAGTATAAGAACCTGCATCTGTCAGTGCTGCGGGGTTTGGTGTACAGTGAGGAGGTATGGGGAGATAGAGAGGAGACTTTAAAATAAACAATTGCTAAAACATGCTGGATTAGCCAGCACGACACTTACTTGTTTGTCTGTTTATTCGTTTGGCTCTCGTGCCCTTTTGTTTTTGGTTGTTTTGTTCAAATCGTTTGTTTTGTTTATTTATTTATTAAAATCAGCTGAATGCCGTTGCATTCAGCTTCACCCGCCCATCCATTGTTTTGATTCAGTTACTTCCTGGTCTGTGACGTCACCACACCTCACCACTGCAAGCCATCCTGCCACAGGCAGAAATAGTACAAAAGTAGACATCGCCTTTTTTTATCCCTGCCATTATAGTTTCTTCACAATAAACAAAGTGGCAAATGACACATTTTCATAAAGTAATAGCATTACTGGGGTTTACTTGAGTTTTTATTTTATTATTGTTATTTGTTTAGCTCTGAACGCAAGTGAAAACTGTCAAATTTAACTTCAAACTTAAAACCCCAGGCGAAGCACAGCCAGAGACCCCAGGCGAAGCAGAGCTGGCTACCCCAGGCAAAGCAGTTCTATGCAAGAGCAGTCCCTCCGTGGGTGACAGCAGGTGCAGAACCTCGGGAGGTGACAGTAGGAGAGGAGCCCCTGACCAGTAATAGCCTTCTCACACTTGCACACCCGAGCCATAGGAAGCCAAAGAAACACAGGCACTTGTGACTCTATGGGCAGATTCCACAGTACAACAAGAGTCTACCAAAAGACTGCTTTTGAATTGAGTAATATGGGACTATAAAATAAAACAGGATTACAAAAAAATAAAAGATCATGACAATAAAAGCAGGTCAGACCACAAAAAAGCAAATATGATATAATGGACTCAGTTCTTGGTCACAGACTTGCAACGACCGGCACCGATATTTTGAATTTGGCGACTTGTCTTTTGGAATTGATGTGCAGTCCCACACAGAATGAAGGTGAGTTTCCATATTACAACATTCTTTAACCCTTAGTGGTCCATTAATTCGGCGCATCAGGTCCAATTTATTTTCACACGCGCAGTTTATTTTAGACGCGCTGTTTAAAAGTATTTTTTTCACAGTAAAGCAGGTTTAAAAGGCACTGCATATCAACAGGACACTCAGTACTGCATCTTCATCCCCACCTCACCCCTTGTTCGCTGTATTTTTCACATACCTCTACATAGTAGTGCATACTGATAAATCATCTCCTTATCAGTCGTTTTATCACCTTTCGTTTTAACTCCTCAATAATGCAATCCAAGTCATTATTTTATTACTATAACATCTAAAAAAAAGCTCTGCAAATGTCTGTGATATTCTTTGAGTGCTGGATGCAGAAGCAGCTATCTTGTTTGTTTATGTCCGTGTTATCTATGTGGTGCCGGGGCTATCTGTATTTTTCGTTTTCTCTCGGCTCCTATCGGTCTCACTCGGCCATTGAATGGTTTTCTCGGCTTCTTCCAGAGAAAAAAATGATTAGAGACCTGTTTTTTACATCTTTTTGATGATGACATCTTTTTGATTGGCCAGGTCCAACATAGGACCGCAAAGGGTTTGCCACTTTTTATTTTATTTTTATTTTTTTTTAAAGTATTTCTCCTTTAAATTGTTTAACGCTGACTTGTATCATTTAAAACAGAGACAAAAAACATACAGTGTGTTAACTGCAATATCTACTGCTGTTTCATTATTTGCTTTCCATATTTTTCTAATGAATAAAGTGATCAGTAATTGTACATATTTTATTGTGGTTCCTTTATAAACCAGTCCTTAACAGAAAAAAACTATATACTATATATTGGAAATGTGCAAAGTATCTGAAAATCACATTCAATATTGTAATCTTTTAAAAATACCATATATTAACATTGCATGTATAAAAACAAGTTGTAGAGAGAAATTTATTTTTTGTTACGTTTAGATTTTAAGATTTTGTTTTTAATGAAGTGTTCACTGAAATTCTATCTGTAACTTTATTATTAGGGGCAGCAGTGTGGAGTAGTGGTTAGGGCTCTGGACTCTTGACCAGAAGGTCATGGGTTCAATCCCAGGTGGGGGACATCACTGCTGTACCCTTGAGTAAGGTACTTTACCTAGATTGCTCCAGTAAATACCCAACTGTATAAATGGGTAATTGTATATAAAAATAATGTGACATCTTGTAACAATTGTCACCCTGGATAAGGGCATCAGCTAAGAAATAAATACTAATAATTATTATTAGTAGTCGTCATAAGTTGTTATTATTATTATTATTATTATTAGTTGTAGTACATCAGGCACATCAAACACGACAATATTCTGTATAGCCATTAATATATTTCAAACTGCAGACATACTGGAGCACAGTAATTTGAAAAAAACACTAAATGTGTAGAATTTGAACTTTTCACTTGTGTTTATGATAGTTTCCGCACTTCATTTAGTCTTTTCAGAGGCTTCTGCATCAGTCCTGGATGACTCCTGTACAGAGATTGAAAGCTCTTCTGCAACAACTGTCCCTGCACCAACCCTCCTTCCAACTCAAATAGTGTGATTGGCAGGGCTAGGCTGAACAACGGTCTAAAAATCAGCTGGAAATACTTACAGATTTGTTTCATTGAGTTACCATCTTTGTTTGGCTGTGTGGAAATGTTTACATCTTTACACGTTTGTATGTTTCCAGGCAGAAATATGGGCTGACCAGGAATTCAGGGAAAGACACCTCAATTTGGATAGAGAGCAGAGAGAGCGTGAGGCTACAGCTACCGCAGCATTGAACCGAGAATTGGTCAGCTTACACAGTCACTGATGGCAAGGCGCTCTTCAGAACCTCCATTGGATTAAGTTCAGGGTTTGTGAAGCCAAAGTCCTCACGGCTGAAGTGTCTTCTGGTGTTCATTTTAACTGAAGCTCTCCATGTACTAAATCAGTGGTTCCTAATCCTGATCCTGAAGGACCACTGCGTCTGCTAGATTTTGTTTCAGCAGAGCTCACAATTACTGAATTGAACACTTAATTGAAGTAATTTACTGATTTACACATTGTCAAATGTTTCAACTCTAAACAGGTGGAGATCGCTCAGATAAGTATTCAATTTAGTAGCTGACAACTCAGTTGGAGCAAAAACCAGCAGACACAGTGGTCCTCCAGGACCAGGGTTGGGAACCACTGTACTAAATGGATCTAATGTGTTTCTTCATTTGGACAACCAAATAATTACATGAAGTGATTGAGAGCTTAGTTGAAGTGAAAACCAGATGACGATGCAACTCGACAGTGCAGTTATTTAATTATTTTATTTCAGTGTATAAAAAACTGTTAACCCCATGTTTTTCATATGGAGATAAGAATTGTTTTTAGACGTTCTAGAAAGCATTCTTTTGTACGCATTTAAGTCTAATCCGTCTTATTTTGTACACATTTAAAGCCTAATACATATTTGTGTATATAGCTGAAACATGTAGTAGTTTTATGTATTTTCTTACACGCTTGAGTGGTTCTTCAGCTTTATTGAATACATAAGGAAGCTGTGTGGTCCAGTGGTTAAAGAAACAGGCTTATAATCAGGAGGTCCCCGGTTCAAATCCCACCTCAGCCACTGACTCATTGTGTGACCCTGAGTAAGTCACTTAACCTCCTTGTGCTCCGTCTTTCGGGTGAGACGTAATTGTAAGTGACTCTGCAGCTGATGCTGTCTGCTAAATAAACAAATAAAAAGAATCATTTTCTAGAGCGAAAGAGGCAGGGTTGGCCAATGTTAACCCTTTGCGGGTCCAACATTGCAATTTTCCCTTTCCAGTCCGACATCAAAAAGACGTAAAAAACAGGGGGGGAGGGGGGGGGTGTATCTCATGAATACAGATAGCCCCGGCACCACATAGATAACACAGACATAAACAAACAAGATAGCTGCTTCTGCATCCAGCGCTCAAAGAATATCACAGACATTTGCAGAGTTTATTTAGGTGTTATAGTAATAAAATAATGACTTGGATCGCATTATTGAGGAGTTTGGTAATAAAATGAGTGATCACGAGATGATTTATCGGTATGCACTACTATGAAGAGCTATGTGAAAAATACAGTGAACAAGGGGTGGGGCAGGGCTGGAGGTGCAGTACTGAGTGTCCTGTTGATATGCAGTGCCTTTTAAACCTGTTTTACTGCGAAAAAAATACTTTTAAACAGCATGTCTAAAATAAACTGCGCGTGTGAAAATAAATTGGACCTGACGCGCCTGAGACACGCTGAATAAATGGACCGCTAAGGGTTAAGGCACTGATTTAAATTACAAACATTTTTGTTTTTTTTAAATTGAGACATAGATCATGAATTTTTTACTACCTATTTTATATAATTTCTCAGTGAAATACACAAAATGTTTTTTTTTTTTTAATTCATTTAATAATACAAAAACAAGATATTAAACTCTTAAACCAAATTAATAGTTATACTTGCAATTCTGCACTATCCTGCAGATTTTCTGTTCTGAGAATAGTATAACTTAACAAAACCTTTACTAACACACAAACAACGTTCTTAATTGACAATCTTACTGATTAGGAACATCTTAAAGGGTAACTAGTTAAAAAAAAATAGTAAAAATGAAAAAAAATAATAATAAAACAATTGTACCTGTTAAAAAATATAATCACAAATAATAAAGGGAGATTTGAAAATTACAGAACCTCACCTCACGTCTTCATCAGAGTGTATCTGTCACCGGATGCTTCTCTCTCAGTAATTTTCTTTACTATTTACATATTCGGTGCGTTGTTGGTTTGTATTTGAATTCAGCAACATGTGAAAAACAAATACAAACAAGAAGAGCACCGCGACCTCGGGATCTATTCTCAAAACAAATCCACACCTCTCCTCTGTGCACCTGTGTCCACTGAATTTGACGTCACGTTCCACAGTGCAGTTTGTACTTTTAACAGTAGTGCGAACACACCCGAGCCGCGCTGGGTGGGCTTGGCTTAGTTCCGGCTCGACTCGGCTCAGCTAGGGTGTGCAAGTGTGAAAAGGCTATAAGACGGCAGCGGGAGCTCCACTTCTCCCTCGCGCGCGGTAGCTGATGGATTTCTTTTCTGGGGCTCCGGCCCCAGACTTTCCAGCAGCATAAAGGCTGCTGCTGGAGTTAACTCCCCCTTGGGCGGCATCCTGATGACATCCCCGGGCGGTGTTGTGCAGGCAAACCCAGACGATGGTGAACTGGCCTCCCCAGGCGAACGCGAACTGGCCTCCTTGGCCGATTGTGAACTGGCCACCCAGGGTGATGGCGAACTGGCATCCCGTGCAGTGGTCAACTGGCATCCCCAGGCGTTGCAGGACATGGCAGGAGCAGTTCCTCGGTAGGCAACAGCAGCAGCGGACCCTCAGGAAGCGACGATGGGAGGGGAGCCCCCAGCCAAGCAAGTGGCAGCGGGCGCTCCACTTCTCTCCCTGGTGATGAAGACGGGGGCAACAGGCAGGCTTCCCATGGCGGTGCAGATAGGAGCAGTGCACAATCCTCCTCCAGATATAGGAAGGTGCAGGTGGTGGTGGCTCCTCCCACAAAGCGGCCCTGTTCCCCGCAGGCAGAACACAGGTTCTCAGCCTCGATGGCGTGAGGTAGGCCTCCCAGCTGCCCACCAGTCGTCCCTCCTCCTCTCCGGGCAAGAGGGAGCAGCTAAGGATGGAATGGCCCCTCTCCTCGCAGACCTGGCACCAACTCGAGGCCTCTACCAGTATTTGTCTCAGCGTCCCCTACTGGGCGCTGAATGCTCGTGCTGCTGCTGAGGTTGCTGCTGTCTTCTGAGGCTGCTCTTTCACATTTTCTCTTTTTTTTCTTCAAAAAAATCTAAAAATTCAAAAAGTAATTAAAATTAAAAAAAAAAAAACACTCCAGCACTACCAGTCCTAGCCTGACTCCTCCAGAGGCATTGTATCCCACGATGACACCATATTTCACGGATGGCTAGAGTGGTGTGTGTAGGTGGTGAGGTCAGACCAGGAAATGAAAACCTAAGACAGGTAGTATGGGCAAAACGGTGCTGCTGCGCTCGTATTTAATAAATAATACAAAATTAAAGGTTTAAACAAAAACACACAAAGAAAAGGGCACTCTGACCAAAGTAAAACAAACACTAACAATTAAACTTATTTTAAGCACACAAGTACCTTGGCTGGTAGCATTCACTCTTATTCTCCTTAATTCTTCTAACACACTTCCACGCTCTGAGCCCGGAGTGTGTCTTTTATACTGTGGCTGGAGCCTTAATTACCTGTTTAAACAGTTACCTTATTAAGGCTCCAGCCACATTCCCACGAGCTTCTTGGGATGGGGATTTAACCCCATCCACGCCAGCTACACTTTATGAGACAGGCTTTGTTGACAGTCTCAAACAACAAACAACAACGTTGGATGGCTTTTGTCCGTCCGCACAAAAATACAATTAGAATAATAACTAGAATGGAGGTTTCTGGATAAACTTCGTCTGCGTTGTAAAATGCGAGAGGTCAAAAGTCATGGTTAAAGTCATTTTTGGATAGGGCATACATGGTTTCCTATACAGGTTATATGGTAAACATGACTATCTGCAGTGTATAAGGAGATATAAGCCATCAAAACACTGAAGTGTCCATTTGACCTTGAATTAGAGGTCAAAGGTTACTGTCTGTGACATTTTTGGACAGACCATACATGGTTTCCTATTTGAGTTCCATAGTGAATATGAATATGTGCACTCTGTAAGGAATATAAGCCATCAAAACACTGTATTGTCCATTTGACCCTTCATGACAGGTGAAAGGTCAATGTAAAGAGCATTTTTGGACAGACCATTCATTAACTATGACTGCAAAAGCACTCTGTAAGGCGTATAAGCAGTAAGAAAAAATTAGTATCCGACTCTGGAAAGGTCAAAGGTCAAAGTCCAGGACCTTTTTTTATAGAGCACACAGTGGTTCCTATAACTGTTCAATACTAACTATGGACATCTGCCCTCTGTAAGGAGTTATAAGCCATCGAATGTTGGGGGTCTCGGGGGGATTTTAAAAAAGGGCCGTAATCTGGCTGTGAAGGGGTTAGACTGTAAGTCACCCTGGATAAGGGTGTCTGCTAAGAAATCAATAATAATAATAATAATAAATAAAAGTAAAATTCAAAGACATATTTTTATTGAGAATATATGGTTTCCTATACAGGTTCTATAGTAAACATGACTATCTGCAGTGTGTGAGGAGATATATACTGTCAAAACCGTGAATTGTCCAGTTTGACCATGACCCAGAGGTCAAAGGTCAAAGTCCAAGACATTTTTGGAAAGGTCCCAGTTGATTTCCTATATGTGTTCAGTAGGCTCCTATGTGTTCAATAGGCTCCTACTGCACTGTCATATCTGGAGGGGAGATCCCAAGAAACCTGGGAAAGGACACAGACTGACTTTCAGGGACAAGGAGTACAGGTAAGTAAATCACAATCGCTCTAGTACAGCCCAGCTGTTTTACTTCCCTTTGGCCTGTCTTTGACCCCTGCGTGTCTCCACCTCTCTCTCGTAGCCTAGACGAGTCTGTGTCACCGCTGCCCCCCTGAATACTGTAACCAGTAAGTACTTCCAATGTCGGCTGCCCCAGCAGTGCCGTGAAACAATGCACACGGAACAACTCAATGGAGGGTAAGTATTTGTTTGTAAATTTCTCTTCTGTAGCTAACTAACCAGAAACAGACTTTCAAATGAATGAAAAGAAACTCTACTCCACTTCGTTATCTTCCCAGGTTTTGGCCAGCACTCCCAAACTGGCCTCCTCCGGGGCCCGAGCAGCCTCTGCTTAAGGAATGGATTTACTGCATGCCCAGGCAAGTAACTTGGAAATGTTCAGCCTTCCAACAATAGCTGTATCACTACCTCTCTTCCTCTCCTTCGAGGTAGCATCCCCTTCAGGCCAACCCGCCTAACTCAAGTGCAAAGTTAAAGAAAAAAAAACATTGTAGCAAAACTAGAAAAAGTACACAGGCTCACCCCGGCACAAGCCATAATATAAGCCGGAGCTGCATATCTCCCTCCTGACCAGATATGGCGCAGTGTAAGGTTGGTGGTACACTTCCCCATAGACGGGTCGATGGTGGGCGGAAACAGGAAGTCGGCCATCTTGAAGGAAGCACGTAGCTGCACGTATGCGAAACGAGGAGGAGTGAGAACCCAGGACCTGTCGCCACTAAGCCAGCAAGAACCCCTGAGCACTTCCTTCATGGCAGGAGGCTGTGTGGTCCAGTGGTTAAAGAAAAGGGCTTGTAACCAGGAGGTCCCCGGTTCAAATCCCACCTCAGCCCCTGACTCATTGTGTGACCCTGAGCAAGTCACTCAACCTCCTTGTGCTTCGTCTTTCGGGTGAGACGTAATTGTAAGTGACTCTGTAGCTGATGCATAGTTCATACACCCTAGTCTCTGTAAGTCGCCTTGGATAAAGGTGTCTGCTAAATAAACAAATAATGGCACAACACAAGCGCACCATGATCCCCTGGAATATTGAGGAGCACAGTTTTGTACACTGAGGACACTGGATTATTGTGAACTGTTTATTTTTGTTTGGTTTTTACACCTGGGGTCCCTAATTGACTCACCTGGTAAAGGAATACAGTCAGGGGAGTGCATGTTCATGTACTGGCCATGCAAAGTTGCTGGTCTTCACTGGGGATTCCACAGGAAGCATTGCATTGGACTCTTGCCAGTTAGAGAGGCAACATCGTCAGAGACTGGTTCTCTTCATCACACTACAGCAAAACCTACTGGCCAGGTGAGATCAAGTACCCTCTGTCCACATGGGGCTGGTAGCTCACTGACATCCGCTCCCCAGGTCGGGTGGAAAAAGGCAACTGGCTTGATCGTGGGATCTAAGGACACCCACTGACTATCAGTTCTCTTGAGCTTTGCTAAGGTTATCTGGTAACAATTTTAGTTTTAGGTTCTGTTATAAACAACCAATAGACTTGTACAATCCACAAGTTAAGTTATGAGTGGTAAAAATAAATAGAAAGAATCAATATCTTCATGAGTGGAATGTTTTCAGTGCCACAATTAATTAACAGTATGCCTATGGAGTGCTTTGTTTATGTATTTAACATCAAAATCATTAAACTATTGATGCAATCTAAAACATTCTTATTGGAGGGGATATTAGTATAATAGCTCCAGAAGAGTTTTTCATAACCTCAGTCTGCTTTCAGAAACAAATACTTATCTAATTACATAATAAATCATTGTGAATAAAGATTATTTAAAAAAAATGTGTTGTAGCTATTTTAAATGGGCATTACTGTATCAATCTCCATTTTAATCCTGCTTTCATACCTCTGATATATCACAAGATTACAATTACCCAACAAAATGTGATGCTACAAGAACACATTAAAGACATTTCTCTCGTCATGGGCACTGATCTGTATTCCTGATCCCTGAGCCAGTATGGGATGAATAAGGCCTTAGACAACCAGAACAGATCATTCCACAGTGCTGGTCAGCCTATGAAAACAGATCATTCAACAGTGCTGGTCAGCCTATGAAAACAAATCATTCCACAGTGCTGGTCAGCCTATGAAAACAGATCATTCCACAGCACTGGTCAGTCTATGAAAACAAATCATTCCACAGCGCTGGCCAGCCTATGAAAACAAATCATTCCACAGTGCTGACCAGCCTATGAAAACGCCTGCTTTTATTTTTGTGAAATTGCCGAAGGGGAGCCGTGGAAGAGGTACGCAAGTCTGTTTAGTTTAGTGAAATATGTTCTTGGTTTAAAGTATTTGTAGCCATAAATCTTCCATTCACTATATAGGTCTCAAATGTGCAGTTTTGAAAGAAACATGACATCTGGTTCAACACTAGGTACAAGTGAGTCTGCTTGCCTAGCCTCCCAGTATGTCATTCTTGTTATTCTTACACTTCCCAGGTCTTTCCACCTTGGCTGTGTCTACAGAGTTATCTTACTGGCTGGCAAGCAAGTTAGTCATGTGGTGAAGCAGTTGGTTGGTTACTGACAGGCCCTGAAGGGGTGCAGACAGTTTAACTCATGGTCTGAAGTGACCATAAAAATGCAAGACCATCTAAAAAAAGGGCATGTAAACAGAGATTTAAACATAGTGTAGTACTAGATATCATGTTTTAAAATACAGAACATGTTTGCTAAACAGATTTCTAATTGAAGAAGCCCAGTCTTGTTAGCAATTGTTGCATATATATATATATATATATATATATATATATATATATATATATATATATATATATATATATATATCAACACTTGACAGGACAGCATTACTGCATGAAAGCATTGGAAAACACCTCTTGACAATAACATGAACACTGGTTACTGTTATATCATTTTAAAACAAACACAATTATTTTGATATTTGTATAGATACGTCCTTCTGCAAAATGGAAATGTTGTGGAGAAACAATACCAGTTGTGTGACGTGGAGTGTCCCAAAACCCATAATTTCATGACACCCTTTGACACTTTATCATATTATATTTCCCAGAGCCCTTAATGGACTAGTACATTCATTTTCTCCAGCACGGTCACCTCAATGTTAATGATGTGATTTGTTGAGGGTTGTAAATTGAACTAAAAGGTGTAACACTTTAACTGATGTGTCTTGTTGAAAATAACCAGTGAAGACAATATTTTCCAAAGCGCTGCATGGCTGAGCTCTCCCATGCGTTGCCTGCTGATTAAGCACTGCTTGGGAGTGATGGCCCTGATGGCTGGAGATTAGCCTTGGAATGGATTGTCTGCATGCATCTTCCAAGGGAAAGCCTGGTTATGATACCATGAGGTCAGCCTTCACACGAACCACAGGACAGAGGAATAGAAGAATTAAGGCATTGGGCTTTACAGTGTGGAGAAGACCAATGGAGTTAGAGAGAGATGATGACCTAACTTTGTGAATGAAAGTCTTGTTTGATGGATATACTGTAATATGTTTTGTTTAGCAGTCAAGTACATACAACTTTATTGAACAAAATGTTCATCAAAATTAACTCATGTTTGTGGGACCACTATTGCTTATTAGGTAAAGCTCCAGACTTCGGAGGTAGTCTGGCCTGTTTTGTATTGTACCTGTGAACATAAAGTCAGCTGGCCACTTTGCACTAATGCTGTGGAAAGTCCCTTTCTAACAGAATAATGCCACCCTTAAATAAGTGTGATGTGTCCTTATGAAAATGCTGCTTTCTGCAGTTTTTAATGTTATATTGAGAGTTAATGTAATAACTACAGCAAAGACCACCACTGCTCAGGGCTGCTAGGGTTGATTTTGAACAGGCTATGCTAGTTATACAGCTGATTAAATTGAGTGTTGTGTTTTTTCTTGAACCAGCTTAAAGTTATGGCAGTGTACAGAGAACAACTGTGCATTGAACCACATTCTCCAGATATCAACAGACAATATACAAAAATGGGAGCATAAAAAAATGTTGGTCTAATTACAATGAATGACCATCAGGGTGTTGAACCACTGGGGACACCACAGTGCTGAGAGAGGACACGGCCATATCTGACACAAGACAGAGGATCTGAACCCTGTTTCTAGGTTAGTTAATTACAAGTACACACATAAAGAGAAAAAGTGACATACATAAAATAATTCAAAAACACTTCAATAAAAATCAATAATATAGTACTTTAAGTAAAACAGATTTACAAATCTGTAGTTACCGGTTATGAAGATTTGTTACCCCAATCTGGAAGACATGCATTCATGTTCACTCACACTGGGTGGCGACACCATAAAAATAAAAAACTGTCAAAGTAAACATGAACTCTCCCAGCTGCAGAGGAGGCCTGTGCTCAGCTGCCTCATTGCTGGCTGCAGACCTGGAGATTTAGCATGCACCTCTACCTTGGAGCAGCACTAAACAACAAGTGAGGGTGCTTGGCAAAGAAGCCTGTTTAACTGGCTGTGCACAAATACCTGGCAGTCACGAAGGATTTGTTTCCTTTTTAACAAGGATGCTTCCAGGCTTGGGCATATACCATGGGATCAGTAACCTCACTCAAGTGGAGAACAAGCAAGCAGGGACAGGGTTGAATGGAGGAGCAGATGGGTTGAGCCTGAACCCAAATAGTTTAATTTTGATATTATCTAATCACAACATATCAACACAATTGATTCAGCCAGGCCCTTCTTTAATGGTTTAAGTCCTTATTATTCGTATTCATTTTTAGGATCCTCATTTAAAAATTATGTCTGTCTGTCCATCGGTCTGCCTGTCAAAAAGACAACTGGCTTTGCACAATTTACTGAATTCCTATCGTACACTCAAAGCCTTGTATTTGAATATACACTGATAAACTCTTGATTTGTATTCTTTCAAGTTCTGTTTTCAAGTGATTGAAACTGTTTTTGAACGTGATGATGAGGAGCCTCTGTATGTGCCTGCACTGGTTTCTTTTATTACAATGTTACACAGTCCATCCGTGGAAATAAGGGCTCTTCTAAATCTATTTCAATTAACTAGACCAAATCTGGAACCAATTTCACGGCCCTCCACTCTAACTTCAATTGAAAACTATACAGCAGCACCTCAGTACAGTATCTGAGATGCTTGCTTCTTTTGCATGATGCTTTTAGGTTTAAATAAAGTAAGTCATTTATTAAGTATGGTTCTTATTTAAAGGACTTCACTTCAATTATTATTCAAGCCCTGGTGAGTAAATATCCTGACTGAACGGGTTTAAAATAATTAGAAATGAATGAAAGATGAGGACTGCTAAGCTGATTAAGGCATACAAATACAGTACTCCTGACATTGAAAAAGACCCTGTCAGAATGTTTGTCTACTGGACTGAAGTTTCTTTAGTTCTATTAATACTTTATGAGTTATGAGTTAGAAGTCATGGATGAATATATTATCAGTTGGGCATTAGTATAGTATCAGAGAACCTCATTGTATGCTTATGCCCGAACATTCAAAGTTTTTGCATTTGTACCACAAACACAATATATCTAGAAAGTGTTGGTAACCAAAATACATGACCATGTCTCCTAGAAAAAAAAAACACATTAGTCACTAATAGAGGCAGCAGCATTTTATCTCTGATATGTATAATTTATAAGTCACAGTAAAATATGTTCAAGTACAGCAAGCAAACCTCTGTGTGTGTGCATTTAAAAAACAATTCAAACCTTCTTTAGAACACAAGGGGGTTAAGTATAGGAGTCTGTCAAAGGGGACTCTGTTTGGAGGTTATTTGAATTAAGAAATGCCAGAAATATGGATTTCCCCAAACATTTATGAACATTTTTTTTTTATTTTGAGATACAATACTTTTTGTTCTTGTTGATGTGAAAGTTATTTGAAAACTGCAAGATTAAATCAAGTGAAAAGGGAACTTGAGGTAAACAATTGAGATAAGCCATATATTTTTTGTTGGTATTTTCCACCATGTTTTTTGAGAAAAGATAAATGCTCGATTGCTCCGTTGAAACTGGACAATGTGACAGAGCTAACTGAACCCAGTCCAGTTATTTATTAGGATGTGATCTATGTGATCTTTTTTGTTGGCAACCACATGAAACTGAGTACAGAGTATACTGTGTATCCACCAGTTAATATGTGTTGCGATGCGTAAATAAGAGAGGAGCCTAAACACCCCAGGCGACACAACCGGCAGCAATGTGGAAATAAACATGATTGAATCAACAGAGCTTGTGATCTACCAAGAAAAAACAGAATACAACTGCGTGCAAAATTATATATGCAGTCAACATCTTGCGTTTCCAACCACTGTCCATCAGTATTTCTGAAAGTTTCTCGCCCTTTTCCAACCATTTGATTGCAGTTAGTTTAAACTCAAGAGTATGGGTTTATATACCCTTTTTTAGTCATGTACTTAAATGTAGCGATTTGGTAAGGTTCTTGTATTATATATTATTGGGGGGCACGCGTTGTGTCTGCCATATGTGAATGTACGGCCTAATGGTGTCTGTATTCACAAGGGCCTACTGTATAATTAATTACAAATAGTTACAGTGACATTTAAGCATTTAATCAGTGCATGATCATTTTGCAGCAAAAGTGTTATGTTGCCCTAACAGAAATCACATTGCAAAACAACATTTTAAAAGCATTCCATCTGGTTTGCATCCAATCAAAATGACTGCATCAGGGGAAAAGTTATGTAAAATGGTGTAAAAGGAGAAATGTGTGGAGATATAAACAGTTTGCCCATGTTTATTTTATATGAACTGAAAGAAATACAGAGCTTAGTAATGCAAAAAATAAGATAAAATTAAAAAAATAACCATGCAGAAAGAAGGTACAGTGTGTTCAGTTCTTAACCAAAATAAAAGTCTTGTTGACAGACCAGGATTAACACTAGTCTTGGACTGCCTTACCTATAGGAACATTAGGTAGTCCAGTATTAGTGCAAAGCAGGGTCTGTGGAACCAGACAAAAGACTTACAGCGTTTATTGTCTGGACTGTATGAATCAGATTGTTTTGTGTTGTGGCAAAACTATAGGCGTCCTGACCTTCTCAGTGCCAAATGATGTTGCGCTACAGTCAGTTAGAAATAGGGAAGGATCTCACAGCATTCGAAGAGTAGGTGAATGTCAAGCAGGTTCCACAGTAGTAAAGACAGGAATGTTGGTAAGTGCATCGATCATCAGCAATGGCAAAACAAAGGGAAAGTGTCGCCACAAGAGACAGCTGTGACCCCAAACGCTTAGTAACAGAAAGATGAAAAGATGGTTAGAGAGGCTTGTCAAGTCTGAAATATTAATGACCGAATGGATTAACATCCCTAGAGACACCTTCCCTCACCTTGTGGAATCTTTGCCACGTCATGACAAGGCTGCATTCAGGGCAAGCGGTGGTCCAACTCAGTGTTAGGTACAGGTCCTAATAGTGTCCAGACGGTATGTTTAGATAGAGATGTGATGTACGAGTGTCAATATATGGCCATAACATAAGAATTAAGCATTCAATCCTTTAGGATAGCTGTGGAAATGCCACTGAACTGACAAAACTGTGGTTGCTCTCTACGCTTTAAAACTAACTTAGCTGCTGTTCAATGATAAACCTCAATGTATTCTTGGTCAAATCGAGTATAGGGCAGAATAAACCCACTGTGAAAAAGCAGCTATACAACATTTCTGTTCAAAACTTACACCAGCTCCATCGGGTTCTCACAAAGCAGACAGGACCTTATTTTAATATGCCTCAGCTGAAGGACAGAAGTGCAAAGGGAGGAGGAGAATGACTAAATGCTTGGAATGTAAATTGCTGTTTATGAAGGTGTAGCAGGATAGCATCTGAAAGGAGGCTCGGCATCAGGAAAAGCTCTTAACTGCTGTGAAAGCGCATATGTGCACATTTATTAAAAAACAAACAAAACACTGGAACAAATAAACAAGCACAAGGGCCAAAATAAAAGGTTAAACAAAACAATAATATGTAATATAAGCTGGGCATTCGCCTTCACTATAAGTACCACCACTCAGCCAAAAAATAAAAAACTCACCTCCCTCCCTCAGACAAGGGATTTCTCGTCTCCTATATACCATATGGCTGGAGCCTAAACAATCGTCAATCAGTCAATAAAGGCTCCAGCCACATTCTCACATGTATTCTGGCAGAGAGGATTTTAACCCCCTCCCTGCCAACCCTATATATTTTAGATACACAGTCAATTTGTTCTTGGGTTCTCCTTCATCCATATACAATGCGGTGCCCTGGAAAGTAGCAGCATGACCACAAAGGGCCTTAACATTTCATTTCTTTCATGTTCTACCCTGTATCCATCTTATTGCATTATCTTGTCCCCTTTTCTTTCCTGTATTGTACTATTATTCTGTGAATGGGCAGCCTCTGACATACCAAGGAGGGGCTCGTACATCAATGCTGCTTGCATAATCGAGCAGCCCAATAGTTCTTCTTATATATATATACATATTTACATTTCAGGCTTTTGCCCTGCCACAGATGGCTTTTTGAATTGAACAGATAGCTGAAAACCCCTCTATAGCCACACAGAAGAAGAACTATTGCTCGATTATGCAAGCAGCATTGATGTACGAGCCCCTCCTTGGTATGTCAGAGGCTGCCCGTTCACAGAATAATAATACAATACAGGAAAGAAAAGGGGACAAGATAATGCAGTAAGATGGATACAGAGTAGAACATGAAAGGCATGAAATATTAAGGCCCTGTGTGGTCATGCAGCTACTTTCCAGGGCACCACATTGTATATGGATGAAGGAGAACCCAAGTACAAACTGACTGTGTACCTAAAAATGTGACATGTATGTATTTGTGTGAGAAGAATGTCATAGTGTACCACTGTAAAATAAAGTGCTTCCTCATTACATCACGATCAGTAACTCACACATTTGGTTTAAGTTAGGCCATGTTGAAATTGTACACATCATTTACTACATTTAACTGTGCAAAGAAACCTTCAGTAATTCACACACTCAGTATTTCACATGTTTTGTATGAGCACATTAAACAATAAAATCATGATGAAGCACTGTATTATTGATATGGGCAGATAACCAATGATGTGCCATTGTGAACCTAATACATATCACAATATAACCCTTGCACGTTTGTTGAATGACATTTCATGACTGCTGATTTATTTATCTTGTTGTTTACAGAATCTGCTACCAATCTGTGACTGTGGGATATGTGTCTACATATAGTATTCATGAATTGTTGAATAGTTGCCCTAAGATTGTTAGGAGCGTATACAATCCTTGTTCACCTGTTCTGAAGAAGGATACTACATTAATTCTTAAATCTAAATGTACTGGTTTCTAAAATAAACACCAGGCTACAGTAGGTAACTTGCATTGTGTCAAGCACCGCTCTGCATCTGATCCATCTTGAATTGTGTAGCTAGAATATGATGATAATATCTATATGACGGCTAATTAAACTACTATTCAACAGCTCGTCTTATGCTGTACAAGCTGAGCATGTACATTTAAAGTGTGAGCAATATGTCCTGCTGCCTGATGACATTGGTTATAGTCTTAGGGATGTTTAAAGTGATTGGAGCTAACAACATACAGCACTTTCATTGAGTAGGTTTTTTGTTACAAAGTTTGGATTCCAGCCAGTGTGTGTACTTACTGTCTGTAAAAGCTATGGTCACTTCATTGCACAGCATCTTAAACTAGGATGCCGATCACAGGTTTTATTGAAAGGAAAAACACAGCATGTGTGTGTGTGTGTGTGTGTGTGAAATAAAAATAGATCACGTGCCACATTGATAAGTTATGATACTTACAGGAGGACAGTCAATTCTCATTAATTTGGATTTCAAGAAATATGTTGCGCTTGCACTTCCAAGGTCATTTCTCCTCAACAGTGTCTTCTGGGCCAAACATGTTAGTGGTTGTGAATAGAGCAGGCAAGTGGTTGGTTAATGGTGGGAAATAAGCTGTTAACTGGGTAGAGACAAGAAGGAAGTGCAACACTATCTGAAAGCAGGACTTGTAAACAGAAGTCACTTCCCAAGGCTGAAGGTAACTAGAGTATGTGCATAAAACCTTTGTATCACAAATAGATAAACTTCCTATACATATTTAAATGTGGAGTTTGACGTGATATCCTTCATCTACCAGATACATTTATCAGTGACTCTTTACAGTGTTAATGCTCAGGATTAAATACTGCAGCACTATATTGACCTATGTATGTAAACTATTAAAATAAATCTAATTTGCTAATATCTCTAATCATCTTTAAAAATGCCTTTAAACAAATGCAGCCCTGTTTAGATTATATGGTTTGGAGTTCATAATGCCAAAGTATGGATCTGATGTTTGCTGTATAGTTTTAGCTAGCATGTTTTAATTAGCTTATACATAGGTAATTATATTAACAAACCATTAACACAAAATGAACAACATGTGTTTTTATGAAAGCCAGTTGTTAACAGATAATTAACCAAAAAAGTGCCCCTTAAAATGAAGCAAATGTGGAGAAAGTGGATAACAGACTGATGAGAAGTCTGATTCAATGAATTCCTAGATTTGTTATTCTTTGAATTGTGAGGCAATCTGTTGTAAGAGGTTTCAGGAGGTACTGTATACACACATCTTTCCAGAAACGTGTTTTACTTTTTGTTTGAGTAGCTAGCTGTAGACGACTGTGACAAATTAAAATGCATTGTGAAATCCAAGTAAATGATGTATTCTTAGCAAACCAGCAGTACAAATACCAATCAACTTGAGACTGTGGAACTGTGGGATATGAATGGGATCCGAAAAACTCAACTTTAAAGAGAGGGAGGTTTTATTCCAGTTAATTTTGCACAAAGCACTGAGCCCCTTGTGAGGGTCTTTCATCTTTTTCAAAGTGTAGGTTCACTTTGTGATTTGACTCTTTTCTCACTATGCATCGATAGCAGGATGTCGATAAAGAAAGGTTCTCTGATCTGTTCTGCTGCAGCTTGAGGAGGCGTGCAGGCCCCATGGTATGTGGATGCTAAACCATTTGGGTTTTTTCTTTTATTCGATAAGGCTGTGTTAGGGTGCTTTGACCATGAATTTAGAAGCTGTTCTTCAATTCTAGTTACCTGCCATATGTTGGCTAGATCACACAGGGATTCAAACAGATGAGAAATCAGTTCATTGGATTTTATGTGATTGCCAAACAATGGGTAGATTTGCATTCTGGTGCCACTGCTTTAACTCATTTAGTCATGAGGCTGAAGAGTCTTCCTCCGTCAGTACACACATACTCATCCAGAACTCTTAAGCAGTGAAAGAGCACAGAATAAATCCTCATGCAGGTCCTCCTCATATCCATAACATACGTAGACCTTAAGCATTGCCATGGTTACGACATCAGTTGCTTCATCGGCCTGAATAGCAAACCATGGAGAGACTTTTATTGTCTCTAATACAGTGGCTCTCAAAAATATTCACCTCCCTTGGACTTTTCCACATTTTATTGTGTTACAACATGGAATCAAAATGGATTTAATTAGTTTTTGCCACTTATAAACACAAAGAAAGTCCATAATGTCAAAGTGAAAAATAAAATCTACAAATTTTTCTAAATTAATTACAAATATAAAACAGAAAATAATTGATTACGCATTCACCCTCTTTGCTATGACACACCTACATAAGCTCTGGTGCAACCAATTGTCTTTAGAAGTCACATAATTAGTTGAATGGAGTCCACCTGTGTGCAATTAAGGTGTTTCACATGATTTTAGGTTAAATAGACCTGTCTCTGGGAGGTCCCACAGTTGGTTCATACATTTCCTAACAAAAACTACATCATGAAGATGAAGGAACATTCAAAGCAAATCCAGAATAAGGTACTTCAAAAGCACCAATCAGGGGTAGGATATAAGAACATTTCCAAGGCATTGAATATCCCCCAGAGCACAGTAAAATCCATTATTAAGAAATGGAGAGAATATGGCACAACTGTGAATCTGTCAAGAACAGGCCGTCCTCAAAAACTGAGTATCCAGGCGAGAAGGGCACTAGTCAGGGAGGCCGCCAAGAGGCCTATGGCAACTCTAAAGGAGTTACAGTCTTCCACGGCTGAGCTGGGAGACACTGTGCATACGGCAACAATAGCCCGGGTGCTTCACAAAACTGGCCTTTATGGGAGTAGCAGAAAGAAAGCCATTGTTGAAAAAAACTCACATCAAATCTCGGCTAGAGTTTGCCAGAAGGCATGTGGGAGACTCTGAGATCAAGTGAAAGAAGATTCTATGGTCTGATGAGACCAAAATAGAGCTTTTTGGCCTCAACACTAAGCCTAACACCGCACATCATCCTGAGAACACCATCCCTACCGTGAAGCATGGTGGTGGCAGCATCCAATGCTATGGGGATGCTTCTCTGCGTCAGGGCCTGGAAAGCTCGTGAAGATAGAGGGCAACATGGATGCAGCAAAGTACAGAGAAATCCTGGAGGAAAACCTGCTGAAGTCTGCAAGAGACCTGGGACTTGGGAGAAGATTCATCTTCCAGCAGGACAATGACCCCAAACATACAGCCAAAGCCACACTGGAGTGGCTTAAAAACTAAAAGATCAATGTCCTGGAGTGGCCCAGTCAAAGCCCGGACCTCAATCCAATTGAGAATATGTGGAAAGAGTTGAAAATTGCTGTTCACCAAAGGTCCCCATCCAACTTGATGGAGCTTGAGCAATTTTGCAAAGAAGAATGGGCATAAATGGCAGTGATGTGCAAAGCTGGTAGAGACTTATCCAAATAGACACATGGCTGTAATTGCTACCAAAGGTGCCTCTACCAAATACTGACTCAAGGGGGTGAATACTTATACAATCAATTATTTTCTGTGTTATATTTGTAATTAATTTAGAACAATTTGTGGATATTATTTTTCACTTTGACATTATCGACTTTTTTGTGTTGATCAGTGGCAAAAACTCCTAATTAAATCCATTTTGATTCCATGTTGTAACACAATAAAATGTGGAAAAGTCCAAGGGGGGTGAATACTTTTGACAGCCACTGTAGCTGCTCCTCGATGTCTTCAGCAATATCATCAATCCTCCTGGCAACCGTGTTATCAGAGAGGGGAACTTGGCCTAACTTATGAGCAGCTGATTCTCCCAACATGTCCTTCATGGCAGGAAGTATAAGCACTTCACCAATCATATAAGGTTTTTTAGTCTTTGAAATTCATACTTGTGATTGAATCTTAATTTTCTTTGTTTCTTCGTACTTTGAATTTCTGCAGTTTCACAATAACCTCTGTTGTCCCCGTTTTATGGCCCAGTTTTTTTGGGAGCATTCTCAGATCCATAGAACGATCCATAGAATCTTTTTTCGACATTGTGTTGGTGTTGCGTTTAAACAGGAGCAATTTTTTTTCTTTTGGTTTCTGACAGTGACGTAGCTAAAAACGGAACCAATGCAGCAGTCAATTCTGTGCATGATGCAATAACAAAAAGATGTTAGCATATGTCTTAAAGACGGTATTATATTGTACACCATGGCCTTATTGCGGGACACTTGGCAAGTCTGCTACCCTTATCTTTTAACACTATTGTAATGTTGTTATAGTACTGTGGCGCTGAGTCCAGTCCATGTTTTGAGTGAAGCTGATTGTTACTTCACTCCAGTCCGGGTTTTGGATATAGCGGGAAGTTGCAGTTGCAAGCTGGAAGCGCAAAGTTGTTTGTTTTAGGTTTAACAATTAAATTAATACAGGTTATGAATACTCATCATACTGCCTTTGGATTGTTCTTCTCAACACACAAGAACACTATAACTATCATGGCTTGTCTGTGATAGTATAACCCTCACCAGGGGCCGACACCGGTCATTGGGAACCACTGATCTATGCACTGCTGTGTATAATGACAGATCAAAAGATGGTGCTGGCTCTATAAAGACACATCCTGGCTGATTAGTTACATTTACTGTATATTTATGAAGATGAAAGAACTTTAACAAAAAAAGTATTTGAGAAATAAAAAACACTCAATGATTGCAGCCCTCTTTATAAAAAATAAATTTGAAGATGATGTCTGCCAAAAGTATCCTGCTTCTTGAATAAGAATCAAATACATGTGAAGAACCTGTGAGCTCAGATTGTGTGGAGGAGAGTTCTGTCATGAAGTGTAATCAACTGGAATGTGTCAAAAGGGGAAGGGGTGGAACAGAATGAACAAGGAATAAAAAAGCTACATCTATCTTATTCTTCACTGCTGAAATGGCACCGTTCCTTTCCAGAGCCTCTGAGAATTAATGTTGAATGAATTTCAATGTTCCTCTATAAATATTTCAGCTCAGACACACAACCCGCACAGCTTCTATTAAACACCATCCTCAGTGTCCACTGTCAACTTCCCTCATTAAAATGAAATTTAACAGGAATTTTCATTTTCTGTTACAGACGTATTCTCAGCAAAGCTATCAGTCATCGTCAAAACGAATCTAATTTCTTTCACAGCTACAGACTATGAACTGAGAGGAAGGCTAACCTTTTAGGAGATTAGGAGATGTTACAGTATGTTTCAAGGTTTTTCTATTCTGCCTTGTGTATAAGGACTAAACAGTTATCGAAAATGGTCGTGGATCTAAAAAAATTAAATAAGTACCTTCTGAGAATCAGTAAAAATAATGCAGCTTTTAATGTATTTATAATGTATTTATTTTATTCTAAGGTAATACTAAATCTAGTACACAAATTGCTTCAATCAGAGTATATGGCAATTAGATAAAGTCATCAGTGCAAACATGTGTCTACCAGGTTTGAAGTATATAAATTCCACTGCATGCCCATTTAGCAAGTAAAAGCATATATAAGAAATACCAAGAACAAGCCTTCCTATTGCCCACTGGCTATTGCTGCCTGTACTGAAGCACACTGGCACAGAGTGGCATCAATGCTCTGTCAGTTTACCCTCCCTTTTGATGAGTAGGGTACTTTCTTATTCATTTATTTCAATTATGTTTATGCAGCATAATTGCTCAGTGAAGTCTCAATTTCAGTGAGGTCCCTAGGCGACCACACAACAATGAATACAAATACAGAAATTCAACTTAAAAGGTAAACACCAGTTTACAAACAAATACCCATCAGAGATGTGATCGTGCTTAAAAGGCACAGTGTAATGGGCAAACAATTTGAGATTTAACCATGTTTTAGACTTCAAGGGAAAGGAAGATCAAGTGCTATTGCATTCCACAGAGAAAGACATACATTGTTTGACAGTGCCTGTCAGAAAAGGTGTTGGCAAGGTGGGTGTTAGGGTTGACCATGCTCCAGCTTTGCTAGCTGCGGCTCCGGAGTGGCTCCAGTAGCTCAGCTCCAGCTCCAGGCTGGCTCCAGATGGAGACCCTCTGCTCCAGCTTAGCAGCCCCTGCTCCAGCTCTGGAGCCACTCCCGTGGAGCTCCACACTGCTGCTACAGCTCCGGTGCATATCCACACTGCTGCTGTAGCTCTGGAGCCGCTCCACACTGCTGCTCCAGCTCTGGAGCCGTTCCGGTGCAGATTCACACTGCTGCTCCAGCTCAGGAGTCGCTCCGGTGCAGATCCACACTGCTGCTCCAGCTCTGGAGCCGCTCCGGTGCAGATCCACACTGCTGCTCCAGCTCCAGAGCCGCTCCGGTGGAGCTTCACACTGCTGCTCCAGCTCTGGAGCCGTTCCGGTGCAGATCCACACTGCTGCTGTAGCTCTGGAGCCGCTCCGGAGCAGCTCCACACTGCTGCTCTAGCTTTGGAACCGTTCCGGTGGAGCTCCACACTGCTGCTCCAGCAGTGTGGAGAAAGAAAGAGAAGAATGTGGATTCACCCTATAATAACAAGCAACGGGAAACCCTAGGGGAGTACCAGTGTCTTGTGCAAGACCTGAAGTATACTATATATATATATTTATATAATCTCAAATTAAAAGCGTCACGTCTTTTATTATTTATATTTAAAAACCCTGTGAGGATGCATGACTGATCAGCTACTGATTATTTAAGTAGCTGACAGTCATGCATCCTTACCAAATGCGTGCAGACTCTGGCCAAGGGGCAATAAGATAACTAACAACTAGTTAACCCCTCGGCCAGAGTATAAGAAGCTGCAGCTGTCAGTTCTGCAGTGGTTGAGTGTAGAGAGTACGGGAGAGCGGAGAGAGAGCGCGTAGAATACAACAAAACAATTGTTATATTTAAAAAAAGTATACTTGTTTCTATTTGTTTGGCCATCGCATCTTTTTGTTTTCTGTTTTGTTGTTGTGTTTAAATCTTTCATTTTGTTTTGTTTATTAATAAATCCACGCTGAGTGCCGTAGCATTCAGCTTCACCCGCCCATCCATTGTTTGGTTTCAGTTACTTCCTGGTCCGTGACGTCATCAACCTCACCACTGCGAGCCAGCCTGCCACATGTTATTAGCAATAAAAGCATTGTTTAAAAGAATACAATTGTTATAAAGAATAGGTCCACCCCACACCCCCCACCCCCCCCCCCGGACCTATTCTTTATAACAATTGTATCTTAGCTTTACATAACACATAGCAGATAGAACAGATGCTCATTTACATAGCACGATTCGGTTTCAAGTATCCCTTTATAGTTCCTATTTCCATCAATTTACTTTACTGGCTTTCTGTATTTGTTCCTTAAGGTATTGAAAGAAGGGGTGCCATGTCTTATGAAACTTTGCTATTTTGTCTTTCAATTCATATCTCAATTTTTCATGATGTAATATATTTGTCAATTCAGTAATCCAAATTTGCGATGTAGGGACACTTTTCTTCTTCCAAAACTGCATTAAGATTTTTTTGGCTACTAGTAAACTATATGCTATAGCATGTTGTTCAAATCTTATTAGTTAAGAAATTAGATGTGCCAAATATTCTTAATAATGGCTCTGGTTCAATATTTTTATCCAGTAGTCCTGTACCTTAGGATACTGCAAGTAACTATGAAGCAGGGTGGTATCAGTCAACTTGCATTTGTCACACATAGGGGATATGTTAGGGAAAATCTTATGTAATTGCAATTGTTTTGGTTTTGGTTTTAAATCGCTCACAGCCTTACGTCTCTCCTCTGACACTCTCTGCGTTCTGAGTCGAGAGTGGGTCTTTTATATTCTGGCTGACTGGTTAACTAGCTGTTAATTAATTATCCTATTACCCCTCAGCCATAGTCTGCATTAGTTTAATAAGGATGCGTGACTGTCAGCTAGTTAAATAAATCACTAGCTGATCAGTCATGCATCCTCACACAGTTTTTAAAATACAAAACAATAACAAATACGTGGCGCTTCGCCATAATATAAACATAAATCATAATATAGAATAAATAATAAACAAAGGGGCGGGACACTCCGCCACAGGTACATAAAGAGAAATGTTCTTTAATGTGTTTCCACACCTGAATTATGTTGTGTATTATTATGTTATGGTTTTAAATAGGTTTGTTGATTCTAGTGGGAGCCTAGAGAACTGCACCAATGAAATACGCATCACATTCCTCCTTCTCCATTTTTAACCATGCTGGCTCCTCCGGTACATCATTCAACCAGAACAACAGAGTACGTAGATTAGCAGCCCAATAATAATAAATAAAATATGGAAGACCAAGACCTCCCTTCTTCTTGGGCTTACATAGGTGATTTTTATTGATCCAAAGGGACTTGTAATTCCATATAAATGAGTTCACAAGTGAATCCAGCATCTTAAAAAAGGAACGGGTAAGAGATATTGGGATATTTTCAAACAAATATAACAACTGTGGAAGGAAGACCATTTTGATTGCGCTAATCCTGAGAGAGGCAGTGTTCGCCAAAACTGTGTATTTGTCTTTCATTTTAAAAGTAGTGGTGAAAAGTTTGCTTTGAATAAAGATTTATAATTTTTAGTGACTTGTATGCTTAGATATGTAAATTGTTCAGAACTGATCAAAATGGAAAGTTTTGTAATAGGGTGTTATTCTTTAACCTAACTGACATAAATTCACTTTTGGACTAATTAATTTTATATCCTGAGAGATTTCTAAATGTGTGGATTAGTTGTAGAATGGCTGGAATACTAATATGAGGCTTGGTTATATATAATAAGACATCATCTGCATATATAGATATTCTGTTAGAGGTTTGAGTTGTATCATAGCCATAAATAGATGGGTGTTGTCAAATACTAGCTACTAAGGGTTCCATTGTGAGGGCAAATAGCAAAGGCGAGAGAGGACAGCCCTGTCTGGTTCCTCTGTGCAGAGGAAATCGTGGGGACAATGTCTGATTTGTAAGAATCTTAGCCTGTGGATTACTATAGAGGAACTTGATTCATGAAATGAAAATCTGTCCCAGATTAAATTTAATAAGTGCTGTAAACAGGTAATTCCATTCCACCAGATCGAATGCATTCTCAGCGTCTAATGAAGCAATTTTAAGGTCTTCGTGAGACAGGCGTTTTGAGTATAGAATATTGAAGAGGCATCTCAGGTTAAAGGAGGAGTTTCCATTGGGAATAAATCCAGTTTGGTCTGGATGAATATGTTTTCCAATTAAAGTGTTTAGTCAGTTTGCTAATGTTTTGGCTAAAATGTTTGTATCAGTGCTCAATAGGAATATTGGCCAATAGGAGACAACTTCAGTGGGGTCTTTATTGTTATAAATAAATAATTTATTTCTTAGCAGACACCCTTATCCAGGGCGACGTACAATTGTTGTTATGTATTACTATAATAATGGTTTCTGTCATTGATTGCGGGAGGTGTTGAGTCTGATATGCAAGCAAGAACATTTTTTGTAAATAAGGGGATAGAGTAGTGTTAATTTTTTTATAGAGTTCAGTAGGAAGTCCATCTGGGCCTGATGTTTTACCAGATTGAAGTGTTTTAAATTTAGAATTAGCGTTTTGTATTTAGAATTTCTTCCACAGTGATTTTTGAGTTCAGGAATTCAAAAGCTGGGCTATCCAACTTGGGGACATTTAGACTTTCCAAAAAAAAAAACATTAATTGTAGGCAGATCAGCCTTAGCTTTAGATGTGTACAGATTCTTATAAAACTATTGAAATCTGTCATTTATTTCTTTAGACATGTAAGCATATCTCCAGTGTTTGATTTAATGTTATGTATCATGCATTCAATTAGAATTTTGCGTAATTGTCTTGCAAGTAAGTTGTGCGGTTTATCGCCAGATTCAAAGTAGTTTTTTGTATATAGAAGGAGTACTGATCTTGTCTGATAATATTGTGTTATATTCGTATTTCAGAAGCTTGATTTGCTGTTGAATACTATTAGATGGTTGTCGAGCATTTTCTTCATCTAATTCAATTATTTGTTGTTCAAGTCCCATCATTCTCATTTCATTTAGTTTGTTTTTATGAGCTTCAAATGAAATGATATGTCCTCTCAACACAGCTTTTAGTGTTTCCCAGAGTAATGATGGGGAAGTTTCTTGGTTTTCATTAGTATCAAAAAAGAATTGTAATTTTTCTTTAATATAGTCACAAAAGTGGGTTCAAACACCACATATTATTAGTCTTTATGTTATTGTTGAGTTTAATAGAAAATGTTAGGGGGCATGACCCGAAATAATTATGCTGTGATATTCAACATTAATGAAATTAGTGTAGCGTCAAATAAAAAGTAATCAATTTGAGTATATACATTGTGCACAGGTGAGTGAAACAAGTAGTCACGTCCTGTTGGATTTGTGATTCTCCACACATCGAATACATCTAAGTTCTTAATGAATGCATTTATTAACTCTGCAGATTTAGAAACTGGTGCTGTACGAGGAACGGATCTTTCTGAGTATGGATTGAGTACGTAGTTGAAATCTCCACCAGTTATTAATTATTATTATTATTAAGGAACCAAAGCCAGCACATCTTTATAGAAAAGTGGATCATCTATGCTAGGGCCATAAAAATGAAGTAGCATCACTGGGGTTGAGTGTATCTTGCCTATTACAATTAAATATCTTCCATTCGAGTCTGCAATCGAGTTCTTGTATTGGAAAGAAATACCCTTCCGCATTAATATAGCTGCCCCTCTCACCTTAGCAGAGAATGATGTGTGATAAACTTGCCCTATCCATTTATTATTATTATTATTATTATTATTATTATTATTATTATTATTATTATTATTATTATTGATTTCTTAGCAGACGCCCTTATCCAGGGTGACTTACAATCACAAGCAAATACATTTCAAGTGTTACAATACAATACATTTGCATCTAAGTCTAACATGAGAGTTATTTTTAAGATGTGTTTCCTGTAGAAAAATGATTTCTGCTGAGATTGACTTTAGTTAAGAAAAGACTTTGACTCTCTTGACAGGGTGATTCATCCCTTTAACACTGCATGTAGCAAATGCTAACTCTGCCACGCTACTATTATTTACCATATTACCTGCCATTTAATGTCATATCAATATTCAATCCTTTAGCGTATCTGTATATCAAAGCTTGGTTGTCTCCCAATCTCTCTCTTTGAACAGGATCCCATACATGTAAAACGTGCTAACTCCCACCTTATCAAGCAAAAACCCCACATTGTCTAGCTGTATTCCCAATCAACACATTACGACTGTAGCAGGGCAGCGCCCTGCCTGTAAATAATATTGCTGTGGGGTGATTTGGTGGTGGTTGGCAGGGATGGGGTTAATTTCCTGTCCCTGCCAAAATACATGTG
This sequence comes from Acipenser ruthenus, assembly GCF_902713425.1. Lineage (NCBI taxonomy): Eukaryota > Metazoa > Chordata > Actinopteri > Acipenseriformes > Acipenseridae > Acipenser > Acipenser ruthenus. The sequence continues at coordinate 12,126,889 of NC_081216.1, read as the reverse complement.
AGAATGTGTCTGGAGCTAATTGAATTATTGATAATTAGGCTCCAGCCACATGCTATAAAAAAGGGGAAAAATCCTTTGTTTGGGGGAGGTGTTTTGGGTGAGTGGTTGTTTGTTTGTTTGTGCTGTGTGTATTTTTGGGAAAAAAAAAGAAGTGTAGTGAAGGCTAATGCCCAGCCTACCTTTTTGTATTTTGTTTAAACCTTTTGTTTTGGCCCTTTCGCCAGTTATTTTGTGATTTGTTTTATTGTGAAAGTTCTGTTTTGTTTAACTGTTTTATTTTTGCTCTGTGAGCAGTGTTTTGTTTGACTTTTTTATTTCTTTTTGTGATTAAACAGTGCAGAAGTGCATTAACTGCAGTTCCTTGTCTCTGAGTCTCTCTGCCTGCCGAATACCATCTGGGCCCACGACGCTACCCTGTCACAACGACCTAGAAAGAAAAAAAAACAAAAACAGATTGCTTCTACGTCGAAAATCCTTACTTAACTGTTGCTGGTAACACTTTATATTTAGGTGCTGCTTATGAATGGTTTAAACATGTTTTATATATAGTAGATGCTTAATAACTATGTTATAAGGTGTTAATAAGACAGTATAGAGAGTTTATAACCATGCACTAGCCATAGACAGAATTACAGTTTTATAAAGGAGACAGTTTTTAGCCACCAATTCTACTGTGGGATGTTTAACGATGCAATAGCCATAGACGGAATTATGTTTTTATAAAGGAGACAGTTTTGCATGTATTGACACTCTATAACATAGTTATTAAGCATATATTATATATTTATAAAACATTAATAAGCAGCACCTTAATATAAAGTGTTATCCATAAGGGTAACAATAACAGTGATATAATATGTATATATAAGCATATATACATATCTGCATTCAGTTTGTCGGAACCGTATCAGGACAGTAGTAGGCACCTTGTGTTAATCCCCAAGGAGAAGAAGCAACAATAAAAAAAGAAAAAAAGAGGCAAAGCCTGGAGAAAAGTCCAGTTCAGCTCCCAAGTACTAATCACCATCTCCCATGTGATCACTGGTAAGTTTGTTCTTACAGAATTCTTCAGCTAGCAAAGGAGAGTCAAACATGTGTGTTTCCAAGTTGTAAGTAATCGTCAGGTAGGCTGGAAACAGCATTGTGTACCTCACATTTGCTCCACGAAGCTTCTCCTTGATTGAGTTAAAGCACTGCCTCTGTTTTATCACTTCGGTGCTTAGATCTAGAAATATCGTGTGTCCATTGTATTTCAAATGAGTCTTTTGTCTGGCCAGTTGCTGAATTTCTTCCTTAGTGTAGACGTACTATGAGAGGTCAAGGCTTAGCTCTCGGTGCAGGCTGAGCTGCCTGTGATCTGTGAGCCCACTCAATCACAACCGACTCTGTAAGATCAGGGCCTAGTATATCACATAAATGTTTTTCCATAAACTCCACTGGACGGCCTCTCTCCTCACCCTCGGGAATTCAGATCACTAATATTATTTCTTCTGGATCTGTTCTCCAAATCGTCAAATTTTTTCTTCAGCTGAATATACTCATTCATAATAGTGACTAATAGACCAATAGTGTTCCCATAATTTCGGTTTGTATTCTTTAGAGAGATATTTCTTGTGGTGCTTATCACAAAGAACAAGATATTCTGCACTACTTTAATCAGACAGTCCCCCATCTTGCCTGTGATGTTTGACACAAAAGTCTGAATACAAAAATAGCAGTGAAACATTGGCTGTACAAAACGCAGTGAATAAACGCTGTAGTTGCTTTGAAGAGAAGAGTGCAGGGCAGAGATATTCAATGAAACCACAGTCAGAACAATTCAAGAGAAAAGCGAACACCATTTTATTTTAGACAGACAAGAATGTGAAATCTGGTTTTAAGGTTTTCATTTTGTATTTCTTTTAACTTGGTAAAAGGAACAAAAAAGTGTGGTCTCATTAATCCCTTTTATCTAACAATAGAGTTCCATACTTACTCTACGTGACATCAATTTTAGCATAGATTGCAGCAATTATAGGCTTTCGACATTTACAAATAATCACAAAATAATTAAAATAGATTAACTTTCAGAATATTTAACAGTATGTTTTTGACTTCTACCAGTTTGTCCCATTTCTTTAAAATGCTATTTTAAGGAAAATGTGGTTTTGCAGAAATTATTCGAAATCAAGGCCCAAAGATACATTTCTGTTTAAAAATATGAGTTGTTCGACATTTGTGGAACTTCAGCTTGTTCTTTGATCTGTTACGGAATCCCCTGCTTTTAAGAACAATCTTTCACTTTCCACTGATGTTGCAGGCACACAAAAGAATGGATTTGACAGCTGTGCCAACAAAATGGGACAAGGATTTTTTTGTTATTGATCCAGTAAGCCAAGGGGCTTGAGTCCAAAGGCTCTTTTCTTAGCTGTATACACCCAGCTCATTGCCTAATGCAGTTCCTATCACGTCATCGTCATCTTCTGTGCTGCTGTCAGAAAACTGGTAGATGCTTTTACTTTCACTTGGACTTGCTGTCTTGGCTGGAACTCAATCCCTTTTAGAAGGTCCACATGCAGAAAACAAGCCTTTAAGAATAGCTCATTATTGCTCTTTTGAAAAGATTTTTGAACCATGGATCCAGGAATGACATCTGACAATCAAGGTCATTCTCCAAGCTTGATAACCTTGTTGATATTTGACACAAAAGGTAGTCCTTCAACTTCAGGGCTGGTTCAGACTGTACTTTAAGCTGGCCAAGTGATCTGCAAAATTCAACCACTGTGGGGTCAATGAGAGATGCTGAAGGATATAAAAAACAGGTATTCTGACTGAAAGAATGGTCTTAAGCGCATCTATTGATAAAACTGACAATTATATATATCTGTTCAAAGAAAATTAGTAGGAAATCACAAGATCTAGCAGTTCATAATAGGTGTAAAAATATTTTCTGTAATACTTTAGCAATTCATGGGGTTAGTAACATATAAAACATGTAGAGAGAGGGGCTCCGCCTCTTCAAGGCCCAAAATATAGAACGGGGGTTCCATCATTGAGGAGACCCGACACACAGGAGGGAGGTTACCGTCTCTGAGGTAACCCGACATACAAAGAGGGGTCAGCGTCTCTGAGATGTTCCAACATGCAAAGAGGCACGCAAACCAGAAATAGAAACATGAAGTTAGTAGAACCACAATAATAGGTTAACATGAATGGTATTCTACTAGCACTGATTAGTTCTAGAACTGACTTTTCAAGTCTAGTCACAATGATTGCATTATTTAGCAGAAAGTTCACTATGAAATGATGTATACAGATCTTGACTACGGTAACTTGTTTATGTAAAGTAAAAATATCCACAAGTTTTAACAGGTAAACCACTATTTGTATTAATTCTAACTTATGAGTTATGCAAATACAATACAAATACAAATAGTTCTGAATACAAAATGGAGAGCATCTCCCCAGGTCTCTTTTGGTGTTAATTTGAGCTGCAGCTGCCTCAGCAGATGTCTTTGTCTGAGCCCTCGTTTCGCATCAGAGATGGTATGTCTGAGCACAGAGTCACAGCAACATACAGAATATATATATATATATATATATATATATATATATATATATATATATATATATATATATATATATATATATATATATACACTGAGTGTACAAAACATTAGCAATACATGCTCTTTCCATGAAATAGACTGACGAGGTGAATCCAGGTGAAAGCTATGATCCCTGATCCCTTATTGATGTAACCTGTTAAATCCACTTCAGTCAGTGTAGATGAAGGGGAGACAGGTTAAAGAAGGATTTTTAAACCTGGACACAATTGAGACATGGATTGTGTATGTGTGCCATGCAGAGGGTAAATGGACAAGACAAAAGATTTATGTGCCTTTGAATGGGTTATGGTAGTAGGTGCCAGGTGCGCTGGTTTGAGTGTGTCAAGAACTGCAACGCTGCTGGGTTTTTCATGCTCAACAGTTTTCCGTGTGTATCAAGGATGGTCCACCACCCAAAGGACATCCAGCCAACGGCAGGCCAGTGGTCGAAAATGGCTCATTGATGAACCAGCGAAGAGGAGGCTGACACGAATTGTGCAGAGCAACAGATGGGCTACAGTTAGTCAACTGACAGTCCAGTACAACATTGGTGCCGAAAGACCCATAAAAGAATACACAACTCGTTGTCCCTTGACACAAATGGGGTATGGCAGCCGATGACCTAACAGAGTTCCACTTCTTTCAGCAAAACACAAGAAATTGCGGTTGCAGTGGGCTAAGGAACGAAAACACGACACTGAAGGATTGGAAAAACATTGCCTGGTCTGATGAATCCCAGGTCCTGCTGTTTCATGCTGATGGGAGAACTAGGGTATGGAGAAAACCACATGAGTACATGCATCCATCATGCCGCGTGTCAACATTGCAGGCTGGTGGTGGTGGTGTGATGGTGTGGGGTTTGTTTTCATGGCACACATTGGGCCTCTTGGTAAAAGTGGAGCAACGTTTGAATGCCACAGGATATCTGAACATCATTGCCAATCAGGTGCATCCCTTCATGACAGCATGCAGTGTATCCATCTGCTAATGGATTTTTTCAGCTGGATAATGCTCCATGCCACAAGGCTAGGATTGTCCAGGAATGGTTCCACGAACATGACAGTGAATTCCGCTTACTGCAGTGGCCTGCCCAATCTCAATCCAATTGAGCATGTGTGGGATAAGATGGAATGAGCTATTTGGAGTAGAAATCCACTACCAGCCAACTTGACACAACTGTGGGAAGCATTGGAGTCAACATGGGCCAGCATCCCTGTGGAACGCTTTCGACACCTTGTAGAGTCCATGCCCTTACGAATTGAGGCTGTTCTGAGGACAAAAAGGGGTGCAACTCAATTTTAGGAAGGTGTTCCTAATGTTTTGTACACTCAGTGTATATATATATATATATATATATATATATATATATATATATATATATATATATATATATATATATATATATATATACATATATATATATATACATACAGTGCCGTGAAAAAGTATTTGCCCCCTGTCTGATTTTCTGCATTTTTGCATATTTTTAACACTGAATGTTATCTGGTCTTCAACCAAAACCTAATATTAGATAAAAGGGACTCTGAGTGAACAAATAACACAAAAAATTGATACATATTTCATTTATTTATTAAAGAAAGTTATGCAACACCCAATGCCCCCGTATGAAAAAGTAGTAATCGCCCCCTTAGACTCAATAACTGGTTACGCCACCTTTAGCAGCAATAACTGCAACCAAACGCTTCTTAGTTTTTGATTAGTCTCTCACAGCGCCGTGGAGGACTGCTTCAACTCAGTGACATTTGTGGGTTTTCGAGCATGAACTGCTCGTTTCAGGTCCTACCACAACATTTCAATGGGGTTTAGGTCTGGACTTTGAGTAGGCCATTCCAAAACTTAAAATTTCTTGTTCTTTAACCATTCTGATGTAGACTTGCTTGTGTGTTTCGGATCACTGCTGCATGACCCAGCTGCTCTTCAGCTTCAGCTCACGGGTGGATGGCCTGACCTTCTCCTGTAGAATTCTCTGATACAGAGCAGAATTCATGGTTCCTTCAATGATGGCAAGGCGTCCAGGTCCTGATGCAGCAAAGCATCCAAGGAGTATTAACAAAACTTTCCAAGCCCTTAAACTATAAACTGTATGGCTAAGCCTTTACCAGTCACCCAAACACTTTTACACATAAGTATTTAAACACAGTACCTTTCCTTAGGTTCCCCACAGCTCTCTTCTCGGACAGTCATCAAGCTGTTATGACCTGCCATATATACACCTGCATGCTTGTCACAGGAGTTTTCCAATCCTGGCTAACACCAACCCCATGGCATTCTGCAGGATGTTGTCCAATTATCTTTCACGTGTCTGAGAGGGGTGGATAATGTGCAGAAGGGTCTTTTTGTGTTTTTCTGTAGCATTTACAAACCGCTAAAAACACAATTTTAAGTGACAAAGTTGGGGTGACTGAGCATAAAGACATCGATTTCTTTTTTTCTAAGTATTTTCTTTTTTTTGTTGCTTTCTTCCAGTTCATTTAATTGTTCTTCACCATGTCGACTTACTATTTTGGGATTTTTTGCAGGTAATTGGTCACTTAGATTCATAGTTACAGCTATAACTGTAAAAGCAAGATGGCTACCATCAGATACTTTAAATTCTGTGAGGCAGCGCAGTGATTTAGACTATGTGACAAGGCTCCAATTGTCTGTATCCATCCAATATACGGACAGCTGGAACCTTGCTCGACCAATCACATTGCTTTCATGTTCCATTGCCAGCCCTGGATTATATACAGACATGCTCAAATTTGTTGGTACCCTTAGAGCTCATTGAAATAAAGTTTCTTTCCTCCTGAAAAGTGAAGAAATTAAAAGCTATTTTATCATGTATACCTGCATGCCTTTGGTATGTCATAGAATAAAGCAAAGAAGCTGTGAAAAGAGATGAATTATTGCTTATTCTACAAAGATATTCTAAAATAGCCTGGACACATTTGTTGGTAACCCTTAGAAAAGATAATAAATAATTGGATTATAGTGATATTTCAAACTAATTAGTTTCTTTAATTAGTATAACACATGTCTCCAATCTTGTAATCAGTCATTCAGCCTATTTAAATGGAGAAAAGTAGTCACTGTGCTGTTTGAGATACAAGCTGAACTCCTTAGGTGAAGGTACGTCAGTTTCTGATCGCACCATCCGTCGCTTTTTGAGCGAAAGTGGGCTCCATGGAAGAAGACCCAGGAGGACTCCACTTTTGAAAGAAAAACCCAGACTGGAATTAGCTAAAATGCATATTGACAAGCTACAATCCTTCTGGGAGAATGTCCTTTGGACAGGAGTCAAAACTAGAGCTTTTTGGCAAGTCACATCAGCTCTATGTTCACAGACGAAAAATGAAGCTTTCAAAGAAAAGAACACCATACCTACAGTGAAACATTGCTGCACCTGGCACAGGGTGCCTTGAATCTGTGCAGGGCACAATGAAATCAAGACTATCAAGGCATTCTGGAGCGAAACGTCCTGCCCAGTGTCAGAAAGCTCTATCTCAGTCGCAGGTCATGGGTCCTCCAACAGGATAATGACCCAAAACACACAGCTAAAAGCACCCAAGAATGGATAAGAACAAAACATTGGACTATTCTGAAGTGGCCTTCTATGAGTCCTGATCTGAATCCTATCGAACATCTATGGAAAGAGCTGAAACTTGCAGTCTGGAGAAGGCACCCATCAAACCTGAGACAGCTGGAGCAGTTTGCTCAGGAAGAGTGGGCCAAACTACCTGTTAACAGGTGCAGAAGTCTCATTGAGAGCTACAGAAAACGTTTGATTGCAGTGATTGCCTCTAAAGGTTGTGCAACAACATATTAGGTTAGCGGTCCCATCATTTTTGTCCATACCATTTCATTTGTTTTATTATTTACAATATTATGTTGAATAAAAAATCAAAAGCAAAGTCTGATTTCTAGTAAATATGGAATAAACAATGGTGGATGCCAATTACTTTTGTCAGTTTCAAGTTATTTCAGAGAAAATTGTGCATTCTTCGTTTTTTGTGGAGGGGTACCAACAAATTTGAGCACGTCTGTATATAACAGACATTAACAGATATTAACATATGACAAATAATAACTTACTTTAATTTAGTGGTGCTTTGCTGACTCATGACAACTCTAAAAGTATTAAGTACGGTGTCATGCTGAATTGTGCTTTATTTTGAGATGTGTTTTGATGTTTTTAAACTGTTTTGATGTCTAGACAGTGCATCTCGTTTATAATACTGCAAGTTTACATTTAATCACAGTGATGAATAAATTTTAATAGCATAAGTAATCACAGACATAATTCAATGAAATGCCGACGCATGCGCACATCTTGAAATAACATAAAATCTGGCACGACACCGGCACCACTTTACGGACGGACAATAGTGCCAATCTTAATGCAGCATGCAACTAGCGTTTGGTACCTAAACACCAATCAATGGAGTAAAGTGGTTAAATAATACTTTAGTATGTGGTGTTTGCCTACAAGACTGACAATCATTGGTATGTACAGGGTTTATTGTATCTTAATATAAAATAAACTTGATATACTGTTGTGAGAGGGGAGGGAGATGGACTGACCGTCAGGTGCATGCGGAGCCTGTAGGGGATTCGTATTCTCCGTGAATTCCCACGCTGTCAGTGTCTGGCGCAGAAACGCCATCATTTCTGCAAATTGCATTGCATCAATTCCGATTTTTTTTTTCCCAGTGGGCACTGCTGTATCTTGGCAATGCCAGTTAATACCACTTCTAAAACCACCTGTGGTAGGGTGTGGGAAGACACAAGCAGACTCAAAGTTCAAAAATGAAATGCCGGCACAAGCGCCCAGATTTATTAGGGGAGCTTGGTTGGCAGACGTTTTGTTATAGTTCGGGGCACTCTACAAACAATGGTATTGTGAGTTGTCTTCATACAACCCTATCATACACTGTGGGACGGCTCAGTCCCGCTAAACTCACTCACTAAAAACAGTGTCACAGTAAATAACCCGTGTGCCTTGCTTGCACCCCGGGTCTGTAAGCCTCGCGCTGGAATTGCCACTCCTTCTCTCCGAGTCGCTGCTCCAAAGCCTCTGGTATTCAGGATTCTGCCGTGAAGTCACGCTCCACTATGTATCCTGTATGAGCCAGAGAGGATACAAAACAGCGCCTTTTTATTAATTCATACACCTTGTGTAGTCCCACCCCCCTGCCAATGACAGAACATCAGCCGATTTCCTCACAGCTGAGTCCCGTCAACAAAACATTGTTTGACAGTGTGGGAATACACAAATATGAACGAATGCCTTGTATTTTGTCCATATTTCAACATTTTTCAACACTGAGGAAGTGTTGGAGGGTCCTTTAAGTAACAAAATAAAATGTTGTATACCTTTATCTATTTAAAATACTAAGTGGATTACATACAAATAAATAATATAACTTTTTTTTTTATTTATATACCCCCCCCCCCCCCCCCGAAATAGTGTTTGACAAAAAAAGAGGAGTTTTTATGTTTTCTAAAGTATTTTATAATGTTCCCCAGTGTTCTGAAAAAAGGACCAATTCCAATATGCTACTGTAAAAAACAGATTTGTCCTGGGGGAGCATCCCACTGAAAAACTGAAAAAGTCCTAAAGGGTTAATCTGATGAGGAGTTAAAGACTAATCACACTGCACAGTGGAGAGGAAGAAAATCCCTCTTGGAGGAAACCTTAAATGCAAAAAATATGATTTATTTATAGGAAAAACAAAACCAAAAAGGCTACACAAAGAATGTCCCATAAGAGTCCCTCTAGCATTCACCTTCAAGGCTAGATCTCAACTGAACTGAACATTTGCAGGCTTTTATATAGTAGCAATTTTCAATAAGGCAAGTCATATTTAAAGACACATCTCTCATTTAAAGAAATAAAAAAATAAATACATCCAAAAATGCTTCAATAGCGCCATCAAACATTTTCTGGCCACATTCACACACTTAAGGTTAACCACATACAGATAACATGTAATTCAATGTATATATATATATATATATATATATATATATATATATATATATATATATACAGTGCCTTGCGAAAGTATTCGGCCCCCTTGAACTTTGCGACCTTTTGCCACATTTCAGGCTTCAAACATAAAGATATGAAACTGTAATTTTTTGTGAAGAATCAACAACAAGTGGGACACAATCATGAAGTGGAACGAAATTTATTGGATATTTCAAACTTTTTTAACAAATAAAAAACTGAAAAATTGGGCGTGCAAAATTATTCAGCCCCCTTAAGTTAATACTTTGTAGCGCCACCTTTTGCTGCGATTACAGCTGTAAGTCGCTTGGGGTATGTCTCTATCAGTTTTGCACATCGAGAGACTGAAATTTTTGCCCATTCCTCCTTGCAAAACAGCTCGAGCTCAGTGAGGTTGGATGGAGAGCATTTGTGAACAGCAGTTTTCAGTTCTTTCCACAGATTCTCGATTGGATTCAGGTCTGGACTTTGACTTGGCCATTCTAACACCTGGATATGTTTATTTGTGAACCATTCCATTGTAGATTTTGCTTTATGTTTTGGATCATTGTCTTGTTGGAAGACAAATCTCCGTCCCAGTCCCAGGTCTTTTGCAGACTCCATCAGGTTTTCTTCCAGAATGGTCCTGTATTTGGCTCCATCCATCTTCCCATCAATTTTAACCATCTTCCCTGTCCCTGCTGAAGAAAAGCAGGCCCAAACCATGATGCTGCCACCACCATGTTTGACAGTGGGGATGGTGTGTTCAGGGTGATGAGCTGTGTTGCTTTTACGCCAAACATAACGTTTTGCATTGTTGCCAAAAAGTTCGATTTTGGTTTCATCTGACCAGAGCACCTTCTTCCACATGTTTGGTGTGTCTCCCAGGTGGCTTGTGGCAAACTGTAAACAACACTTTTTATGGATATCTTTAAGAAATGGCTTTCTTCTTGCCACTCTTCCATAAAGGCTAGATTTGTGCAGTATACGACTGATTGTTGTCCTATGGACAGAGTCTCCCACCTCAGCTGTAGATCTCTGCAGTTCATCCAGAGTGATCATGGGCCTCTTGGCTGCATCTCTGATCAGTCTTCTCCTTGTATGAGCTGAAAGTTTAGAGGGACGGCCAGGTCTTGGTAGATTTGCAGTGGTCTGATACTCCTTCCATTTCAATATTATCGCTTGCACAGTGCTCCTTGGGATGTTTAAAGCTTGGGAAATCTTTTTGTATCCAAATCCGGCTTTAAACTTCTCCACAACAGTATCTCGGACCTACCTGGTGTGTTCCTTGTTCTTCATGATGCTCTCTGCGCTTTAAACGGACCTCTGAGACTATCACAGTGCAGGTGCATTTATACAGAGACTTGGTTACACACAGGTGGATTCTATTTATCATCATTAGTCATTTAGGTCAACATTGGATCATTCAGAGATCCTCACTGAACTTCTGGAGAGAGTTTGCTGCACTGAAAGTAAAGGGGCTGAATAATTTTGCACGCCCAATTTTTCAGTTTTTTATTTGTTAAAAAAGTTTGAAATATCCAATAAATTTCGTTCCACTTCATGATTGTGTCCCACTTGTTGTTGATTCTTCACAAAAAATTACAGTTTCATATCTTTATGTTTGAAGCCTGAAATGTGGCAAAAGGTCGCAAAGTTCAAGGGGGCCGAATACTTTCGCAAGGCACTGTATATATATATATATATATATATATATATATATATATATATATATAAGACCACAAAATAAATAAATACTCACTTTTAAATAGCAGCTATGACCTTTAACCTCTGATGTCAGCAATCATTTTGTTTCTGCTGAGCAACTATTGGCAACAAGGAGAAACACTTATACTTCAGTTTTTTTATTTTTTGTTGATTTGGGAAAAAAGGGGGAGAGGGTAATTAAGAATGAATTCCTCATGCTTATCACACACACACACACACATGAAGGGAAGTACGAAAGGTTCTTGGAGTAAAAAAAATACTTTGGTACCAAAACAAAATAAACACACCACCCTGTCACAGCGGGATGCAGAGGAATCAGGGTAAATAGGAGAGTTAAGTTTACAGAGCTGCACAAATTGACCTTGGCATAGCTGGTCCATTTTGGAGATGTGTAGTAAGAGGAGATAGTGAGAGCCAGGGACAGAAGAGAGATTTCAGAAACAAAAGCCCAGGGAGGGAAAACTGGAAGAAGAGGACACCGAAGAAGGCAGAAAGTCAAAGAGATTCCATGACTAGATCATCAAAAGGAGTAGTAATGAGTAGGAGGGAGAAGGAGAAGAACACTGCCATCCCCCAAGGAGAAGGCAAACAGCAGGGATGGACGAGAGTGGAGGGGAAGAAATACAGGATAGGCGATATTGGAATTGAATGCCATCTAGGTAAATTTTGAGAGTTCCCAAGGAGAGGTGTAGATTGTCTTTTGCGTGAACAAGGAATGACAATGAAATTCTGGTTGAAGGGTGGAGGGGAGATCTGACTTTACTTGCAGAAGGTTGTGAAGGCAGACCAGTCGGTTGCGCAGGAGGAGCTAGTAACTCCCTAGTAATGTTGTTGAAGCTGACACCCTGGGATCTTTCAAGAAGCTGCTTGATGAGATTCTGGGATCAATAAGCTACTAACAACCAAACGAGCAAGATGGGCTGAATGGCCTCCTCTCGTTTGTAAACTTTCTTATGTTCTTATGGATCGAGGGCAGTGGACATATAATCTCAAGCCGACGTGAGGAGATTGCGAAGGGATGAATTTAGTTGAATATCAGATTACTGAATTGAGGAATAGGCAGGGAGAACAGATGAGCTGAGGGAACCGGGAGACCTGTAGGAGAGAAAGAGCATTGGCAGCGTTAGTAGTGATACCTGGAAGGTGTCAAGCTTGTAGGATAAAGTTATTGGCAACAGAAATCCAGATGAGCAAGCGGAGGAGTTGCATGATAAGGGATGATGAAGAACGGCATTTAATAATAATGTGTCCCAGTGCTGCAGAAGGGAAGACCACATACACCCACCCCTCGTTATATCGCTATACTGTGGATTCGGATATATCGCGGTCCTGGTGTTGGCTCCCCATTTTTACAGCCTAACTGCGTATGCAATATACTGCAATATACATAGGCACTTAGAATTACTGTTTGTTTTATTTTGTACTGCACATCGCAAACAACAATATACAAAACAATTAAAAACAAAGCATTAATATCGTACTGTTCATATACACACCTATTGCACAATAACACAAAGCTAATTAAATATCTACTTGCTGAAGCTGTTTTTATTTTAGCCAATGAGGTGTTCACTTGTGGCAGCAATGCACAAAAGTCACAAAGCAGTGACGTCAGAGCCCTAGCAACAAGTTTCCTATGTTGGAATGGATTACTTCAATGCAGCGGGTTTGTGCAAGGACAGGAAGACTCATGAAATTAATTGGCGACTGAAGGTGATGAGAAGCAATTACCCTCCGCTGTACGAATTAAAACCGTGTGCTCCTTTTTATATACGAAAAATGAGAAAAAGCAGGTTGCGTAGATGATTTATACTGGACCCTGACGCCCCCGATAAAACGAGGGAGTGGTTGTACAGTATTTGTTAGCCTATTTGTTTTCCTATGGGTCTCTCTCTATATCGCGGCCCTCGATATATAGCGGATTTATATTGGACCCCGACACCCGCAATATATCGAGTGGATGGTGTACTGATGTCTTTCTGAGTTTCCGAAGAAATATTAATGTGGGTGTTAAGATTTTTGTACTGTGGTAGAGACAGCGAGGAGATGAGACATGAATGACTTGAGGAATGATGCGAATGGCAAAATTCCCATTAGCGAAAGACGGTCCCATTTTGAAATGGTGCGACTGATCTCGAAGGATTGAATGAGGGAGTGAATGCATTCCAGTTTATTGGAAGGAAGGCGCTTCAAAGTGTAGAGTGTCCAAGGTTTTTCCGAAAAATTTGAGTGAGAGGGGAATACCAACTGCAGAGAAGAGTTTGGTGAGTGCTTCTGCTGTGGGGTCCGAGGGAGGAGGAATGAGGAGAAAGTCACCCAGTAAGTGCAGCAGGAAGGGGACATGATGAGTGTTGAGCAGAATCCAGCAGAGGGCTTAGGAGAGAAAATCAAAGATCTTAGGGTTGTTGTGGTAGCCAAACATTAGCTGGGTAGCGAAATAGAATTGCCCCCTCTAACAGATACCAAAGAAAAGGCGGAGAGAAGGGTATAGGCATGACTTTGAATGTGTCTGAAATGTCTGCTTTGGTTAACCAGGATCCCCAGTGGAATGATTTATTGGTATGGATAGCATCAGAAATGGTTATTATATATATATATATATATATATATATATATATATATATATATATATATATATATATATTTGTGTGAATCACCTTTTTAAAGAATTTGCAATGTACTGAAAAAAATGGCTTAGCAAGCTGTACAAAGGGTGGCTATTGTTTTCCGAGTTGACATGACTGATATAAATATTCCAGCATATCCAATTTAAAAAGCAAAGAAAGCACCATGGCTCTATTGTTGACGACAAATACATTTATGGAGTCAGAATAACATTTATGAAGCATGAAATGAACATGTTACACAGAAATAGCTGAGAAAGCAAAATAAAAGAAAATAGAAATTGGGGAACTGGAACCACTTTGCCCAGCAATATCATGTATCACTTTTGAGGAGCTATCCTGGTAAGACTATAACCATGCTGTCATCTATATTCCTAATACTATACTCAAGGCCTTTATTTTTTATGTTTTACAAAATATATAGGTTGGTTATTACCGAAATTCACCACTCAAGCACTGGCATACCAAGAAAATCCATGAATTACACTTTTTTTATGCAATTACAGAATCATTTTTGCATAAACTTAGTATTAATTAAGGACCGCACCACTCATGGGGGCGCACAATGTACCCTGGGGGGAGTGAGAAGTTTCAGGATTTTATTTTTAAATGACTGTGCACCTATATATATATATATATATATATATATATATATGAACTTAAATCAAATCAAATCAGTGACCAGAATTTACTTTTAATAACTGAACAGTGCCTGCCTGCAACAGAATTTACTGATTGTATAGATGTATATTGTTCAGTTGTACTCTTTGACTTTTGAATTTGCTTTAAAATAGAGCCCTTGTTTGCATGAAAAAAGTTGCAATTCCAACTACATCTACAAGGAGCATATGGGAACACAAGATACATGCTGTTTGAGTTGAAATTCCATCCCTACATATTCTTCAATGTACAGTAGTTCCCCTAATCTCCTGTTACTAGCTTCACATTTCTTAATGATCTTCAAAAGTTTGAGACATTTCAGATAGACACAACCTCAGACTCACTCACAGATTGAGTTGTAAAATATGAACATTTTCTTGGAATGTCTAGGGTACTAACATTCAGTAACTATACAGGTATCCAGTATTTTTTATGGCTCATTTCTCTTTGCTATCTGTCTTCATTTTATTGTTCTTTTGTGTTTCTTGTTCCTTTATCTAAATCTAGTGATTTAGGGGCTGCTAAATATGTAACCCTGTCCCCTGGTTTTCACTGGAGATGTATAAACACATTTTAAGCTTTTCCTCAATGGATTTTTATAGACTCAAAAGGTGGCTACATGCATTCCATGTATAATCTTAAAGTGGTTGTAGCTACTAAAATACTTTCATAAATCTTACCTGCCATGCACTTCCATTCACTATATAGGTCATATGATACCATAAACATGTATTGTCAGTTTAAACCAGGACATCTGGATCAACACTAGGTTGAACATTCAAAGTTTCCTTCCTTGGAACAGACAATTTACAATAAAACAGGGTTAAGAGAGAGAGAAAACAACTTAATCTATTAAGATAATGAAGGAGCCAATCAGTGCTTAATAGAAATATATCTGATATTAACTTTGTACGTGAGAAATATGAATTATGAACACCTGAGATATTTCATGAACTAACTTAATAACTTTATAGAAATCAACCCATCTCCTTTCAAGGCAAATCACTTTTAAAACTGCTTTCAGTAATATCTATCAGAACCTTTTCAAATTTCACAAATACAAAATCATAAACAGTCAGTATTGAGTGTCTGTCTTACACGTCACATGCTGCAACACATCTGAAACCAAATGATCACTGGAAAAACATGTGTTTTCAGTAACAAAACAATATAAGGGCCTACATTAAAGATTACAGTATCCACTATCCACTGATGCCAACTGTGGTTATTTTTATTGAAAAACTAAAGTGTTCTCCTTTCCATGAAGCTGTGCCTGTTCTTCTGAATTGAACTTGTATGACTTTAACACAAGTAATTAAAATTGTATTTAAAAATGTACAAATGTACCTATTCAGTGGGTCCAATTGCCATGTCCCTAGAACGACTGCACTAAAGTAAAGGACCCCTGAGACACAGTTCAAACGGGTAGGCCAGGCATCTCTTTTTACAATTTAATGTAAAGTTGTGTGGATACATAAATTTGAATACATTATGTTATTTAGTAATACTTGACCATATGCAATTAACTGCACAAGAAGGCAAACATTATATTAATTGCTTAATATATTACTTGATTGTGTGTTAATTTGGCACTTAAAATAGGACTTGTGGCAATGTTTGGGAGGTTAATGTACACTAGTAAAGTATGTAGAGGAGAGTGGGGTTTGACTCAAGTACTGGTCTCGAGCAACAATAGATCTCAAAAATCCCACTGCTACTATCAAAGACTGCAGACTTTTAAATCTCTGAGGCAGACTTTTTAGTGCTCTTTAAAATTCCAAAATATTGTGCTATTTTATCCCTGGTAATTACCTTTTCTAGAAGATTTTCCAACTTGTTGGTACAGTTGGTGATGCTAGCAGTGTGGAGTAGTGGTTAGGGCTCTGGACTCTTGACCGGAGGGTCGTGGGTTCAATCCCAGCTGGGGGACAGTAAGTTTTTACTGGATTGCTCCAGTAAAAACTGTATAAATGGGTAATTGTATGTAAACATAATGTGATATCTTGAAACAATTGTAAGTCGCCCTGGATAAGGGCGTCGGCAAAGAAATAAATAAATAATAACACTATGTAACACAATTTTTGTTCCTGGGTAGTAAGTGTTATTTCCTAATTGCTTATGCCTCAAAAGTATAGAAAATGGCTATTATTCCCCACAAACTTTGCTTTTGTGACCAGGACAGTGATATTTTGAAATTTACCTATTTCCAATGAGAAAACGAGCGAATTTGTGTCTTTTCGTTCACATAAAGTCAGAAAAAAACAAAATATGAATCCAAATTAACATGTATTTTATACTAAAGTAATACAAAAATGACTACAAAAGATTTAGAAGTGAGTAGTTTTTCAAGATTTACGATTATACTGTAAATCACTTTCACGAATCAGCCCCCAAATGTAGTCTCCCATCATGTTCTCGTTATACTGTCCTTGGTAGCGGCACTCAAAGTCCAGTATATCCTGGTGGAAACGCTCGCCTTGCTCCTCCGAGTACGCTCCCATGTTCTCCTTGAATTTATCAAGATGAGCATCAAGGATATGGACTTTGAGGGACATCCTACAGCCCATTGTGCCGTAGTTCTTCACCAGAGTCTCAACCAGCTCCACATAATTTTCGGCCTTGTGATTGCCCAGGAAGCCCCGAACCACTGCGACAAAGCTGTTCCAAGCTGTTCGAAAACTATGTGGAGCTGGTTGAGACTTAGTGGAATCATTCATAGTGGAATCATTCTAACAGGGATCAAAATTCACAGAACAATAATCAATTGCAGCATTTATCTACATTCAGTAATTTGTCTCTTTTTTTTAAGACGCTATAACTACAGCAAAAACTGCAGCTTTCTTCTAAAACAAAAAATACTACTACTGCAATCCAGCAACACAATTTCAGTTGCGCTTAATTTTTAAATTAACACTTTCCTTTAGCATACATACAAAATAACATTAACCCTTTGCGGTCCATTTATTAACTGCGCGTCAGGCACGCCAGGTCTAATTAATTTTCACACGCGCAGTTAATTTTATACGCGCTGTTTAAAAGTATTTTTTTTCACAGTCAAACGGGTTTAAATGGCCCTGCATATCAACAAAGCACTCACTAGGCATCTCCAGCACCGCCCCACCCTTTTGTTTGCTATAGCGTTCAGCTATGTAAGAAATAAATAATAATAATAGTCGTACATACCGATCGATCATCTCCGGATCACTCGTTTTATCACCAAACTCCTCAATAATGCAATCAAAGTCATTATTTTATTATTATAACATCTGAAAAAAGCTCTGCAAATGTCCATGATAGTCTCTGTGCGCTGACGCACTCAGCCAGCTTGTTTACTATGAACGCCCCATTATCTGATACCTGATACCATGTATGACTATTCATGAGATACGCTTTTTTTTTTTTTTTTCCGACTTGTCTCGGCTCCTGTCGCTCCCACTCGGCAATTGAATGGTTTTCTCGGCTTTTTCCGGAGAAAAAACGACTAAACACCCGTTTATTGCGTTGCTATAATGATGTCGGACCCAGTCCGACAAAGGACCTGTGAGGAATAATTGCAATGTCGGACCCAGTCCGACAATGGACCGCAAAGGGTTAACTGCTCTTTAACAATATATATATTGTAACCGGCCGGCACTCACGGTCGTTCGTTGCCCCTTTAAAAGCAGGACCCAGGACACAAGAAATGGATTTTCAAGCGCTTACGCGCTAATTTTAATATACACACAAATAAATAAACAAAATGAAACAAAACACCTAGCTCCGTTTTGAGCACTAACTAAACATTTTATGCAGGTCCCTGACTAGCTCACAGGACGGCTAAGACGTTTACCTGTCATAAAAACACTGAAAACCACACACGTTTGACTCAACACTTTGACTGCTCGGAAGCAGAGCGCACCTTCTGCCTCCTTCTACTCAGCAGCACTGTGCAGACAAGCTGCACGTCTCAAATACCCTGCACCTGACATTAATTTACAATATACATCAGGTGCGAGTGATAATTAAACAATAAACAAATTGCCAAAACGTAAAACAATTAAACAAAATGTGCATACGCACATGTTTTCTTCAGGGAGGATACTAACCCCCTCCCTGATGTGTTACAATATATATATATATATATATATATATATATATATATATATATATATATATATATATATATATATATATTAATAAAATATATTGTTATGCAACGTTTAACCCAAGCTTTTAACCTCCATTGCTGTCTTTGTCTACGTAGTCTGCTATTTACATAATTTTGTAAGCGTTTTTCATGTGCACTGCACAGTTATCAAATATTTTTTCTTTTATCCCATTTACAAAATTAACTTGCTTAATGTAACTTGAAAATCGGTATATCAATATCAATTGAATTTATATATTGATTATATATATATATATATATATATATATATATATATATATATATATATATATATATTCAAAAAATACACCATTTAGGTTTTTTTTATAAACACAATTGAATTCAACACCCTTGCAAATATCAACCGTTTATATACTCTTTTTTATTTTTTTATAAAATAATATATATATATATATACTTTCCTTATCTTTAATACTGATACCAGTTTTGCTTCAGTATTTTTTTATTTTTACAGTACCACATGTTAGACAATTATACAATCTCGTTTCAGAATAATAAATATATAGAAACTCACCAGGGTTTTTTTTCCTTCTTTAAAAGAAAATCATCATCGGTCTCTTGTCTAAAGACTTCTTGAATATAGAGTGCAAAACTTTTCAGAGTGAGATAAACTTTAGTTAGTCCAGCAATCAAGACTCTCGAGTTCCCCATGCAAATTTCACAAGATGGACGCTCTCATCTCCTTCTCAGGGTGTCTACAGTCAATCAAGGCAGGACATCCTGTTAGCACTCATTTCTTAATCCCATTGCCTTCTGTACATAAGAATTGTAATGGGGTTACATCCTCCCCTCTTGAATATATGTGAGTCCCTTCACATTCTCACATGGCAATTACCTAAACAACCTGGTAGGCATCAGGAATCAGACTCTTTATAAGTGTATGATGTTCTGACCCATTTAATGAGTTTATAATAGTTCTGCTCAATCCATGAAATAAACACTGTATGACTGAGGAAAGGGGATTCCCTAGTTCTTGGTACTCAAGGCGATCTGGCACTCTGTGTGACCTCGTGGATCGACGTACAGAAGTGTCATTAACGTCCAAGCAAGGTGGATTATTCTCTTCTATATTCTCTGTCTCAATTTTTATGGCTATGTTTCTTGTTCCATTAAACTCTTCTCTTTTCTCATCATCACTTGGATTCTCCCGTGGGGTCATCTTGAGAGTCCATCTGCATCCATGTTTTGTTTTCCTGTCCTATACTTAATGTCGAATGAAAAGGTAGAAAGAGCAGCCAACCATCGGTAACTGGTTGCATCCAACTTTGCAGAAGTTAATATATACGTTTATGGGTTATTGTCAGTTATAACAGAGAAAGACGCACCATACAGGTAATCATGAAATGTATCTGTTACCGCCCATTTCAGGGCAAGAAATTCCAATTTATGGCTGGATACCGGGCTTCACTTTGTGACAATCCCCTACTAGCAAAGACAATGACACGCATCTGTCCCTCTTGCTCCTGGTAAAGTGCAGCTCCCAACCCACTTGTGCTTGCATCTGTATGAAGGATGTAGGGTAGTCTTGGATCAGCAAACCCAAGGACAGGAGAAGAGGTAAGTTTTTCAATGATGGAATCAAACGCTTGTAGACAGGCAGGTGTCCAGCGATCAGCAAACGGCTCTTTGGGATTGAAGTATTTACAACCTGATTTTGTCCTCTTACTCCCTTTTCTGATGGGAGGGTATCCAGAAGTCAGCTCATTCAAAGGTTTAACTATCTTAGAATAATCTTTGACAAACCTTCGATAATAACCTGAGAATCCAAGGAAGGATCTTAATTCCTTCAAGTTATTGGGCCATTGCCAGATTTTTAAAGCACACACCTTCTCTGGATCAATTTCAACTCCATTCTGGGTCACTATGTGTCATAAATAACGCACAGATGTCTGGAAAAACTTGCATTTCTCAGGTGATAGTTTCAACCCATATTCCTTGAGATGATGTAGGACACGTAGAAGTCTATTTTCATATTCCTCCAGTGTCTTGGAGAAAACAATGAGGTCATCTAAGAAAACCAACACCTCCTTCAAATTCATGTTCCCCATACACTTCTCCATTAAAAGTTGGAATGTACTGGGAGTGTTCGTTATTCCTTGAGGCATGCGATTAAATTCCCAGAATCCAAGGGGACATACAAAGGCAGTTTTTGGCTTGTCATACTCTTCCAACTCAATCTGGTAATATCCTGATTTTAGATCCATAACAGAAAACCATTTAGATCCAGTTAGAGCAGAGAAAGTTTCTTCTAAGTTTGGTAGTGCATAGGCATCTTTTATAGTCTGTAGATTCAGTTTCCTATAATCAATGCACAACCTGACATCTCTGTTCTTCTTTCGAACAACCACAATTGGTGATGCGAATGGAGATTCAGATTCTCGGATTACATGTGTATCTAGCAGCTCCTGAAGATGTTTCCGGACAGCCTCAAAATCTTGTGGGTGGATTGGACGTGGTCTCTGTTTAAAAGTCTCATCTTTAAATTTAATGTGATTTTTCACTTTAGAGGTGTGTCCAAAATCCATATCATGACATCTCACCCAATTTCTGTGAAATTCTGGTTTTCCAATCTTCAGGTAGTGGAGAGTCACCAAAATCAAAAGTAAGTTCAGTCTTCTCAGTTGTTTTCTTTTGACCAGCAGATGCACTGTAACTGGTTGCTAGTGAACCATGAGTCTTGTTACACTGATTTCCTTTATCAAAAGTGCCATTGATCACACGGTGCGGTATATTTAAGTCAGCAGTGATGCAAATGGCAGGGAGAATCACATCATGGTCGGTCTCATTTAAAAAAAAAACAGGTAACTTATATGGAGGGTGTGTTGGTAGAGAGAGAAGACAGCTACTCAGGAAAAGCCCACCTGGTAAAGAAGACAAGCGTGGCTGTTCTAATAATGCCCACTTTTCAGTGTTTATGCTGTTCACACATGCAAAGTCTTCTAAGAGAACTTTCTGACCTGCGGGAATGACCTTCTGTTTCTTGCTTCGCAACTTCACCCATCCAAGTCTGCCACTGCTGTTCTGGTTCCTTCTCAACTTAAGAGTTTTCAGGATCTCCTTATAGCCATAGAGAGATGAGCTATTTTTAATAGTTCTTCTTTCACAGCACTGCTCATAAAGTACATCAAGGGTGTTCGTTCCAATCAATATAGGCAGTTGGCCATTTGAGCGAAGGTCAGGAACTACTAAGGCTAGAGTTAAGATTTTGGTTTCGATCCCTGTAATCGCCTTAGGAAATGTCATGTTTACTTCAACATATCCCAAATATGGGACAGACTGACCATTTGCACCCTCAACTTCTAGAAGATTGTTCAAAGGCCAAATTGTATAGTTTGGCAAATTCTTCTGATAAAACGACAGTGATAGAGTGCTGACCTGTGACGCCGTATCTAGAAGGCAATTACAAGCTACACCAGCTACACGGATACTAGCTGTACATTTTGGACCAACCAACCCTTTAGGCAGTTTGACTTCTTGCTGTGCAAGATGTGAATGTAACGTCGGTCTGTGTTTTTTTTTCTTGGTGGGGATGTGATGGTTGACAAGTTCCTGTTTGTCCCTCAACAGAAACTGATCCTAGTTTAAATGTGGAGAGTTAGAGAAGCTGTGCTGGGCTTCCCAAGAACGCTGCTTCTCTCTCAATTCCTTCTTTTTCATTTCAACAAGCAATGCATTAGGTACATCGCTACAAGACCTCGCAATGTGTCCATCTTTCCCACACTTAAAACAGTACCATGGTCTGGGTTTCCCATCTGCTACTGCACTTTGCTCATGGCTTCCTGCAGCCACCATTTCTTGGTGCTTGTTCACCTTGGGTCGGGACGCCTTGTGAGAAGCTTTCTTGCAACTCTCGTCATTTGCAGCTTTCAAACTTGTTAGCTGTTTTTGAAGGTCAGCAATTTGTTTCCTTAGTTCTTCAGTCCCCATTGGAAAGACCTCGGGACCATGATCAGTAATGTCATGTTCATTTAAATAGGAAGCATATACAGACTGGGGGTTAGATATTGTTTTTGTTCTAGAAAGTCCAAGGTGTTGCTTCATTCTGCTAACTTTTGCAGCTTGTCTATCCTCCTCAGTGCGTAGCAAAAGCAAAAGCTCTGAAAACAAAGGTGGTGCATTTTTTTCTGCTCCAGTTGAAGGTTAACAATAAACAAAGTGTCCCAGCATCTTCTGCAAAACTGTTTTAGCAACTGTCGGTTAGATTCGCCTGGAACAATGCCACCTCTTTTCACTGCGGCATTCAATATCGTTTGCAGTCTGTGTAAGTAATCAGAGGGTTTCTCCCCAACATTTTGGTGTGTATTTAGAAACTTAGGAAAGAGCTCATCTCCATCCTCAACAGTACCAAAAGCATAATCCAAAAGATCTTAATAGGCTCTTGGAGTTGCTTCTGCTCCTAAGGGCTTAACAATTTCAATTGCTGGAGGTAGAAGACTCTCTAGAATTGATGCACATCTGAAACAGTAGGGTCTTTCAATAGCAGCGCAACATTGTTGCACCATGTGTCATAATCAACTTCATGGTTCGGCCGAGGGCATTTACCTGAGAAGGTTCTAAGCTTAGTAGGTGCGGGGAATTGAGATGCAACTTCCCCACTCTTTACAATATGCTCCACTACTAATCTTTGGACTTCAGGATGGTTCATTTGATCAGAATTCAATGAAATGGGTCTATTAGCGACATCCCCAAGCTTTAATGGAGTGTGGGTTACATCAATAAGGGGGTCCCTTAGGATGGACACTGCTGTTAGCCCAGCACGGGGGCTAACACTGGGTGGCACTGCCAATAACAGATCATCAGGTTTTGGTGATGGGCTAAGCACTGCAGCTTCTTCACTGCTGTAAGTTGATGCTCCTATAGAACCTTGCATCCTCACTAGTTCTTTTTGTAGGACATCTTCAAAAATTAAACCACTCAATTTTGCTATTCCCTGTAATTCACGGAGATAAGATCGTGTTGTATTGTCACCAATTTTACTGGTGTAAACACTCGTCAAGGTCCTCAGGTGGTAAGTGATGCATGGATCAATAGAACTTGTCCTGTGGCATGGTAGATCAGGGTCAAGAGCTTGGATTGCAAGCCCATGCTCATATTCAACAATGACCTGTCCACTAAACTCAGGATCAAAATCAGTGACTTTTATTACTCCTGAAATTGACCCATAAGCTTTTAGGAAATCAGCTATTTCTTCATCCAAATCAGTGCTAGTCAGTCCACTAACTATAACAGAATTAGGGATTTTGATATTCTCTTTATCTATGGTATTCATTTTCTTAATTAATAGCTAGATATTAATTGCAAAATTAACTGAGTTTCCTTACAATGAAACACTTCAGAAGGGTAACACATGTAATATGAGTAGCACAATTATTAGGGTCAGTCAGCTGCTTAAGCAAAACACACTAAGCATATATGTTTTCTGACAATTGTCTATTATTCACACTTCAACTTATTCTAGTAACCCTCTCCTGGCTGGCTCGCCAAGTTTTATGTAACCCACCTTTGGCTACTTCTAATTCTAGGTTCGTATGAGCGGTTAGTAGAACTAGAAATTAACAAAAGAATATTCAGTGTTTTTTTAACAGCTGGCATACATTTATTAAGACAGAAAGGTGTACCATATAAACATATATTCAGAACCTCTTGTCTAAAATAATACAGTTAGTTTGAAATAAGAAGTTCTAATTAAAACCAATATCCTTGTTGGTGTGTATGTAGTGTGAGTCAATGTTTCTACCACTCTGTAGAACTTCGAGAAGAATGAAACAGGCAGGCTTCCCAGCGACAGCGTGTGGAAGCGACATCGTGTGAGAAGTACGAGTGGACAAGTACAACGCAGTTAGAAGCAGAAAGGAGGAATTACATCTTTAAATTTGGAGTTGCTTTAATCAGAAAACATTGCAGCTTAAAGCCTTGCAGCTGCGTGTATTTATCTGATAAGCTGAAACTCGGAGCAGCTGATTCAAATCCCGCGGCATTCTGGGACACGGGGGAGGAGCGGAGCATGCAGCACAAAAACAAACAAAGGCAGACAGGCTTCCCAGCGACAGTGTGTGGAAGCGACATCGTGTGAGAAGTACAAGTGGACAAGTACAACGCAGTTAGAAGCAGTTGAAATCAGGTTGACAGTTGCAGAAGCTACACTAAACTAAAAAAAAAAAATGGTCTTCAAGCCAGTAATCTGTGACAGCTGCATGATGTGGGAAATCCGAGTGCCGCATGATCCTGGACTTGCTTCAGCGATTAAGCCTGCTAGAAAAGGAGCTGGAGGAAATGAGACAGCAACAGGAGCTTGAGGAGCTAACACACCCACAATTCATGGAAGTCTGCACCCCTAGCAGACTGAAAGCCACCAGGGAGATGGAAGAGAGTCGAAACAGCTGAGTTCAAATAGGCAGAAGCAGGGAAAAAAGGAAACTTCGTCAAACACAACCACCAGAAATCCAGACATCCAACAAATGTGAGCCACTTCAACATTTAGATGACCAAAACCAACATCAAGAGAATGAAAGAAACAACATCCAGGACCCTATAAACAGTGTTGGCCAGGCAGCAAAAAAAGGGAGGTCATGATTGTTGGGGACTCCATACTGAGAAACACAGCAAGTTCAGTTTGCAGTTTGGACCCCCTTACTACAACAGTGTGCTGCTTTCCAGGAGCCTCAGTCAAGCACATCACTGAGAATGTGGACAGGCTCCTAGGACTTACAGGATACGACCCGGTAGTAGTCGTCCACATTGGTACAAACAACATTGGTAGACACAGGCCAAGATCCCTGCAAAACAAATTCAGAGAGCTAGGAAGGAAATTAAAAGACAAGACCAAAACTGTGGTATTTTCTGGGATACTGCCAGCACCCTGCAAAGGACCATATGGACAGCTGGAAATACAAAATCAAAATGTAGGGCTGAAATCATGGTGCACACAGGAAGGCTTCACCTTTCTTGAACATTGGAGCACTTTCTACAACAAGGACTATCTATACAGGTGGGACGGACTGCACTTGAACAGAAAGGGAACCAATCTACTCGGAGAAGCATTTAAACTGGAAAGGAAGGGGGGAGAAAAACAAAAAAAACAGAAGGGAGACCACATCAAAACAAGGGCAACAACTCAGGTAAGCCCACTATTAAATGTATTTATCTTAATGCTAGAAGTCTCAGAAACAAAATATTAGAACTTGAAGCTACTGCATTAATAAGTAACTACGATGTGATAGGTGTTACAGAAACTTGGTTGTCTGAGAGTGATGGAGACGAATATAATATTAGTGGGTACACACTATATAGGAAAGACAGGCAGGACAGAAGAGGCAGAGTGGTAGCGCTATACATAAGAAATAGTCTTGAAGCCCAGGTGTTAAATCAGGACAAAGAAAACAATGCAGAATCAATATGGGTCAGAATAATGGACACAAATTCAAAGGGCATAATAATAGGAGCATGCTATAGACCGCCAAATTCAGACGCTGAGCAAAATAGTCTATTGTACAATGACATTCGAAATGCTTGTAGAAAAGGAGAAGCCATACTAATGGGGGATTTCAACTTCCCCTATATAAAACGGGAAAACCCGATGGGGGGCACGATGGACGAAATTGAAATGGTGGAAATGACAAATGACTGCTTCCTAACGCAATTTGTCAAGGCACCGACTAGAGGGGAGGCATGCCTTGACATAGTCTTTTCAAATAATGAAGACAGAATAACTAAAAAAGAGGTCAGAGAGCACAACATGGTCTCATTTGAAATATTTTTTAAAACCCCAAAAGTAATGACTAAAGCTAAGGTTTACAATTTTAGAAAAGCAAACTACGAAGGTATGAAACAGAGACTAATAGAAGTAGATTGGAGTAAAATAGAGAAAACATCCACAGAAAAAGAATGGCTGTTTTTTAAAAATGTAGTACTAGAGGCACAAAACAATTACATCCCAAAAGTAGACAAATCTAAATCTAAAACAAAATGGCCAAAGTGGTTTAATAGATCAATTAAAAAAAAAAAATTAGCGAAAAAAGGAACTTTACAGAGCGTTTAAAAGGGACCAAAAACAAAGCACACAGAAAGAGTACTTGGAATTGCAAACACAAGTCAAAAAGGAAGTTAGAAAGGCCAAGAGAGAGATAGAAATCAATATTGCTAAGGGGGCTAAAACCAATTCCAAAATGTTTTTCCAATATTATAACAGCAAGAGAACATTCAAAGAGGAGGTTAAATGTCTAAGAGACACAAATGGCAAAATCATAGATGAAGAAAAAAAAAAGCAAATATATTAAATGATTACTATTCACAGGTTTTTACAAAAGAGGACACGGACAACATGCCCCACATGTCGACCTGTTCCTATCCAATTTTAAATAACTTTAGCATAATAGAGGCAGAAGTGTTAAATGGACTAGGCGCTCTTAAAATAAACAAATCCCCTGGGCCAAATGAGATCCTCCCAATAGTACTCAAAGAAATGAAAGAAGTTATTTACAAACCGCTAACCAAGATCATGCAACAGTCTCTTGACACAGGGGTTGTACCGACAGACTGGAAAATAGCAAAAGTAATACCGATCCACAAAAAGGGAGACAAAACCGAACCAGGTAACTACAGACCAGTAAGCCTGACTTCTATTATATGTAAACTTATGGAAACTATAATAGGATCCAAAATGGAAAATTACCTATATGGAAACAATATCCTGGGAGACAGCCAGCATGGTTTTAGGAAAGGGAGATCATGTCTAACTAACCTACTTGACTTTTTTGAGGATGCAACATTGAAAATGGATAACTACAAAGCATACGACATGGTCTATTTAGATTTCCAGAAAGCTTTTGACAAAGTCCCGCATAAAAGATTAATTCTCAAACTGAACGCAGTAGGGATTCAAGGAAATGCATGCACATGGATTAGGGAGTGGTTAACAGGTAGAAAACAGAAAGTACTGATTAGAGGAGAAGCCTCAAAATGGAGTGAGGTAACCAGTGGTGCACCACAGGGATCAGTATTAGGTCCTCTGCTATTCCTAATCTACATTAATGATTTAGATTCTGGTACAGTAAGCAAACTCGTTAAATTTGCAGACGACACAAAAATAGTAGGAGTGGCAAACACTGTTGAAGCAGCAAAGGTCATTCAAAATGATCTAGACAGTATTCAGAATTGGGCAGACACATGGCAAATGAAATTTAATAGAGAAAAGTGTAAAGTATTGCATGTGGGCAATAAAAATGTGCATTATAAATATCATATGGGAGATAGTGAAATTGAAGAAGGGAACTATGAAAAAGACCTAGGAGTTTATGTTGACTCAGAAATGTCTTCATCTAGACAAAGTGGGGAAGCTATAAAAAAGGCTAACAAGATGCTCGAATATAGTGTGAGAAGTGTTGGATTTAAATCAAGGGAAGTAATGTTAAAACTCTACAATGCATTAGTAAGACCTCACCTAGAATATTGTGTTCAGTTCTGGTCACCTCGTTACAAAAAGGATATTGCTGCTCTAGAAAGAGTGCAAAGAAGAGCAACCAGAATTATCCCTGGTTTAAAAGGCATGTCGTATGCAGACAGGCTAAAAGAATTGAATCTATTCAGTCTTGAACAAAGAAGACTACGTAGCGATCTGATTCAAACATTCAAAATCCTAAAAGGTATAGACAATGTCGACCCAGGGGACTTCTTTGACCTCAAAAATGAAACAAGGACCAGGGGTCACAAATGGAGAATAGATAAAGGGGCATTCAGAACAGAAAATACGGAGGCACTTTTTTACACAGAGAATTGTGAGGGTCTGGAACCAACTCCCCAGTAATGTTGTTGAAGTGACACCCTGGGATCCTTCAAGAAGCTGCTTGATGAGATTCTGGGATCAATGAGCTACTAACAACCAAACGAGCAAGTTGGGCTGAATGGCCTCCTCTCATTTGTAAACTTTCTTATGTTCTTAAAACAGTCCTTTGAAATCCAAAAGAAAAATTCCAGGAAAAGAAAAAAAAAAGTAAATTTCAGGGTAGAAATCTTCAGTGTATCTTCAAGAAGGTAGGCTCACCACTCCTTTGCAGGAGAATTCAACTCCAGTAAAAAAAACCCGACCTAAGTCAGAAAATTGAGAATCATTCTAACAGGGTTCAAAATTCACAGAACAATAACCAATTACAGCATTTATCTACATTCAGCAATTTGTCTTTTTTTAAAGACGCTTTAACTACTGCAATAACTGCAGATTTCTTTTAAAACAAAAAAAACTACTACTGCAATCCAGCAACACAATTTCAGTTGCGCTTAATTTTTAAATTAACACTTTCCTTTAGCATACATACAAAATAACATTAACCTGCTATTTAGCTTAATATATATATATATATATATATTTTTTTAATAAAATATATTGCTATGCAACGTTTAACACAAGCTTTTAACCTCCATTGCTGTCTTTGTCTACAACAGTCTGCTATTTACATAATTTTGTAAGCGTTTTTTCATGTGCAATGCAGTTATCAAATATTTATTCTTTTATCCCATTTACAAAATTAACTTGCTTAAAGTAATTTGAAAATCAGTATATCAGGCAGCAGTGTGGAGTAGTGGTTAGGGCTCTGGACTCTTGACCAGAGGGTTGTGGGTTCAATCCCCAGTGGAGGACACTGCTGTTGTACCCTTGAGCAAGGTACTTTACCTAGATTGCTCCAGTAAAAACCCAACTGTATAAATGGGTAATTGTATGTAAAAATAATGTGGTATCTGTATAATGTGAAATAATGTATAATGTGATATCTTGTAACAATTGTAAGTCGCCCTGGATAAGGGCGTCTGCTAAGAAATAAATAATAATAATAATTGAATTTATATATA
This sequence comes from Acipenser ruthenus, assembly GCF_902713425.1. Taxonomy (NCBI): domain Eukaryota; kingdom Metazoa; phylum Chordata; class Actinopteri; order Acipenseriformes; family Acipenseridae; genus Acipenser; species Acipenser ruthenus. The sequence continues at coordinate 12,097,288 of NC_081216.1, read as the reverse complement.
TATATATATATATATATATATATATATATATATATATATATATATATATATATGTACACTACCAGTCAGAAGTTTTAGAACACTCCCATTTTTCCAGTTTTTATTGAAATTTAAGCAGTTCAAGTCCAGTGAATAACCTGAAATGGTACAAAGGTAAGTGGTAAACTGCCAGAGGTTAAAAAAAAAGTTTAGGTTACCAAAAACTGAAAAATAATGTACATTTCAGAGTTATACAAAAAGGCCTTTTTCAGGGAACAAGTAATGGGTTAATAACATACAGCTGTTCTGCAGCAATGGAAGTAAATTAAGCCTTGAAAGTTGATGCTAACAATTCCTACAGGTGTCCCAACTTTTGTTGATTACTTACAAACCCTCTGTCTGTATAAAAGCAGTGTTGGAACAGACTGTGTTACTACACCCTCTTAAGCATTATTTGGACAGTATTGTACTACAGGAAGTAGTATATTGCTCTCATAATGGTGAGAAAAAGGCAATTAACAAAGGAAGACAGACAGACCATTATAACCCTTAAAAGTGTAGGTCTTTCCTTTAGAGAAATTGCAAAGAAAGCCAAGGTGTCAGTGAGTACAGTTTCCTACACCATCAAAAGGCACTTGGAAACTGGAGGAAACTCTGACAGGAAGAGGTCTGGCAGACCCAAAGCCACAACAGAATCAGAAGACAAGTTTCTGAGAGTCAACAGCTTGCGTGATAGGCGGCTCACAGGACACCAGCTTCAAGCACAGCTTAACACTGGTCGAAGTAAGCAAGTCTCAGTTTCAACTGTGAAGAGAAGACTTCGAGCTGCAGGTTTGACAGGTCGAGTGGCAGTAAGAAAGCCCTTGCTAAGATGGCAAAATAAGAAAAAGAGGCTTGCCTGGGCCATGAAGCACTGCCAGTGGACTACTGAAGACTGGAAGAAGGTCTTATGGACCGATGAATCAAAATTTGAAATCTTCGGTTCATCACGCAGGGTTTTTGTACGCCGTTGAGTAGGCGAAAGGATGGTTCCTCGGTGTGTGACACCAACTGTCAAACATGGAGGAGGAAGCGTGATGGTCTGGGGCTCTTTTGCTGGATCCAGAGTCGGCGACTTGCACAGAGTGAGTGGCACCCTGAACCAAAACTGCTACCACAGCATTTTGCAGCGCCATGCAATACCCTCTGATATACGCCTAGTTGGTCAGGGGTTCATCTTACAGCAAGATAATGACCCAAAACATACCTCCAGGCTATGTCAGAACTACCTTAGAAGAAAAGAACAAGACGGTAGGCTTCAAATCATGGAATGGCCAGCACAGTCTCCAGACTTAAACCCCATCGAGCTGGTTTGGGATGAACTGGACAGAAGGGTGAAAGCAAAGCAACCTACAAGTGCAACACATTTGTGGGAACTTCTGCAACAGTGTTGGGAAGAACTTTCCGAACAATATTTGATTTCCATTGTAGAAAGAATGCCACAAGTGTGCTCGGCTGTTATATCTGCAAAAGGTGGCTACTTTGATGAGTCAATAATTTAGATTAAATTTTGTTAAACAAAACGATTCCATGATTTCTTTTTTATCTCCAATTGTTTATTTGTTCTATGCTTTAATTTCAGAGTACATTGAGACATTAAACTGCATAAATTTCAATAAAAACTGGAAAAATGGAGGTGTTCTAAAACTTTTGACCAATAGTGTGTGTGTATGTATATATATATGTGTATATATATATATATATATATATATATATATATATATACACACCATTTAGGTTTTGGGTTTTTTTTTATAAACACAATTGAATTCAATACCCTTGCAAATATCAACCGTTTAAATATACTCTTTTTTATTTTTTTATAAAATAAAAAATATATATATATACTTTCTTTATCTTTAATACTGACACCAGTTTTGCTTCAGTATTTTTTCTTTTTACAATACCACATATTAGACAATTATACAGTCTCGTTTCAGAATAATACATATATAAAAACTCACCAGGGTTTTTTTTTCCTTCTTTAAAAGAAAATCGTCATCGGTCTCTTGTCTAAAGACTTCTTGAATAAAGAGTGCAAAACTTTTCAGAGTGAGATAAACTTTAGTTAGTCCAGCAATCAAGACTCTCGAATTCCCCATGCGACCTTCACAAGATGGACGCTCTCATCTCCTTCTCAGGGTGTCTACAGTCAATCAAGGCGGGACTTCCTGTTAACACTCATTTCTTAATCCCATTGCCTTCTGTACATAAGAATTGTAACGGTGTTAAACTTGCACCAAACATAGCGTTGAGGCCAAAAAGCTCTATGTTGGTCTCATCAGACCATAGAATCTTCTTCCACTTGGTCTCAGAGTCTCCCACATGCCCTCTGGCAAACTTTAGCCGAGATTTGATGTGAGTTTTTTTCAACAATGGCTTTCTTTTTGCCACTCTCCCATAAAGGCCAGTTTTGTGAAGTACCCGGGCTATTGTTGCCATATGCACAGTGTCTCCCAGCTCAGCCGTGGAAGACTGTAACTCCTTTAGAGTTGCCATAGGCCTCTTGGAGGCCTCCCTGACTAGTGCCCTTCTCGCCTGGATACTCAGATTTTGAGGACGGCCTGTTCTAGACAGATTCACAGTTGTTCCATATTCTCTCCATTTCTTAATAATGGACTTTACTGTGCTCTGGGGGATATCCAATGCCTTGGAAATGTTCTTATATCCTACCCCTGATTGGTGCTTTTGAAGAACCTTATTCCGGATTTGCTTTGAATATTCCGTCGTCTTCATGATGTAGTTTTTGTTAGGAAATATACTAACCAACTGTGGGACCTCCCAGAGACAGGTGTATTTAACCTGAAATCATGTGAAACACCTTAATTGCACACAGGTGGACTCCATTCAATTAATTATGTGACTTCTAAAGACAATTGGTTGCACCAGAGCTTATTTAGGTGTGTCATAGCAAAGGGGGAGACTACTTATGCAATCAATTATTTTCTGTTTTATATTTGTAATTAATTTAGAACAATTTGTAGGTTTTATTTTTCACTTTGACATTATGGACTTTTTTGTGTTGATCAGTGGCAAAAACTCCTAATTAAATTGATTTTGATTCCATTTTGTAACAATAAAATGTGGAAAAGTCCAAGGGGGGTGAATACTTTTGAGAGCCACTGTAACAGCATTAATAATTCAATACAAATATAGTTATTGCAAGTTTTTTTTCCTTAGTCCATGCATGAAAATGCTAAGATGCCCACTGCTAAATCCTAAAACATCCAATATATCTCTAAAGTTAACCCTCTACAGTCCATTTATTAAGTGCGTGTCAGGTCCAATTTATTTTCACACGTGCAGTTAATTTTAGACGCGCTGTTTAAAAGTATTTTTTTCCCACAGTCAAATGGGTTTAACCCTTTGCGGTACATTGTCGGACTGGGTCCGACATTGCAATTATTCCTCACAGGTCCTTTGTCGGACTGGGTCCGACATCATTATAGCAACGCAATAAACGGGTGTGTAATCGTTTTTTCTCCGGAAAAAGCTGAGAAAACCATTCAATTGCCGAGTGGGAGCGACAGGAGCCGAGACAAGTCGAAAAAAAAGAAAAAAAGGCGTATCTCATGAATAGTCATACATGGTATCAGGTATCAGGTATCAGATAACGGGGGCGGACGTAAGTAAACAAGTTGGCTGACTGAATCAGCGCACAGAAAACACTGACATTTGCAGAGCTTTTTTGAGATGTTATAGTAATAAAATAATGACTTGGATCGCATTATTGAGGAGTTTGGTGATAAAACGAGTGATCCGGAGATGATCGATCAGTATGTACGACTATTATTATTATTATTATTTATTTCTTACATAGGTGAACGCTATAGCAAATGAAAGGGTGGGGCGGGGCTGGAGATGCCTAGTGAGTGCTTTGTTGATATGCAGGGCCATTTAAACCCGTTTGACTGTGAAAAAAAATACTTTTAAACAGCGCATCTAAAATTAACCACGTGTGTGAAAATTAATTAGACCTGGCGTGCCTGACGCGCGATTAATAAATGCACCGCAAAGGGTTAAAAGGCCCTGCATATCAACAAAGCACTCACTAGGCATCTCCAGCCCCGCCCCACCCTTTCGTTTGCTATAGCTTTCACATATGCTAATAAATAAATAATAATAATAATAATAATAATAATAATAGTCATACATACCGATCAATCATCTCCTGATCACTCGTTTTATCATCAAACACCTCAATAATGTGTTCCAAGTCATTATTTTATTACTATAACATCTGAAAAAAGCTCTGCAAATGTCTGTGATATTCTCTGAGCGCTGATGCATTCACAGGCAGCTTATTTCCTTATAGCCGCCCCTATCTGATCCCAGGGGCAAGTATGACTATTCATGAGATACACCCTTTTTTTTCGGCTTGTCTCGGCTCCTGTCTCTCCCACTCGGCCATTGAATGGTTTTCTTGGCTTTTTCCGGAGAAAAAACGACTCGAAACCCATTTTTTGCGTCTTTTCGATGATGTCGGACAGGGTCCGACATTGGACCGGATAGGAATAATTGCAATGTCGGACCAGGTCCGACATAGGACCACAAAGGGTTAAAATATAATTCCTATACCTTACAGCAAATGCTTCAATATAAGTGAGATATAAATTCAAAATTGTTCTTACCTTCCAATATATGGAAATGTAGTTGTAGAATATAAAGAGCTGTCTTCGAAGACAGAGGTTTCTGAATACGACCAAACAGCAACCAGCTTTTTCAGAGATCTTCAGAGCATGGTTAGCATGACTGAATGATGCATGACTGAAGTTTTGCCTCAACTTTTATAGAATGTGTTCTCTGCTTCGTGCATCAGATGACCCAATTAAATCTAATTATTTCATTTGTTTTACAACCCTTATCTTTTAAGTGAATAATATATTTAAAAAGTGCTGGTAACTCCTTTAAAATTAATTGGATATGATCTCATGTCCGCCCCGTCCTCATTTCCAAAATATGTGAGGTGAACTTTTGAATTGATATTTGTTTCTTCAGTGTCAATGTGTTCCTTAATACTAAATAGAATATGAGTAAATGAAATACAAGTGTATATATAAAGAATATATAGAGAGAGATCTGTCCTTTAATACATAACACCGATTCTGATTATTTCAACCTGGGTTTTAAAATATATTCCCTCTTAACATCAATTTTCAATAGGCAGGCTTTGTTTCATGTATAGATGTGTTTTAACATAATAATACTGAACAAAGTCTGTTAGAAAGTTCATGGCAAACTTCTAAGTCTACCGTTATTTCCATTTAAATCCAGGCTATTTCTAAAAATTCCCTATTCGAGCAGGTTTCAGACACCCTGTTTACGTGCCAAGGCTAGTTTTTTTAAATTAATATGAGACTCTACTGTCAACGCTTTCCCAAATTCACCGCATGACCTCATGCTTTAGCTGGATTCAAGAGATGGCTTGGACCGGTATCTCTACAGATAAGAGGTCCACATCTCAATTTCAAGCAACTACCAAGCTCTCATTAATTTTATAACATAATGAGGTAATGAACATTAACTTTGTGTTTCTTGTACTTCTCGTTAGTTAATTTAAAGGTTTATACATAGCAAAAACCTTGAACTGATGACAGCGCTTGAGGGCCAAGATTTATTTCCCTTATCTGTTAGTGTCCAGTTGTCTTGCTCATGCAATACTTTTTGTTAGTAAAATATAACAGTTTATACATAGCCAAGCATCTTGAATGGGAGACGAAATTGACCAGCAAACCAACTTGTCTGAATATTGCTTCAAGCAGGCAGACAGAGCCGAGTGGTACCCTGCAGTAAATCTACTGACAAAAAGCTTGTAGCTTTATGCATGTGCCCACGTTAATAAACTAGGTTACAGCTTTGTATTAAATGTTTTCACTTTTAACCTTAACAGTTTCCCTTTAATAAATACTTCTGTTTTCTATTACAGTAAAACTGAAATAAGTGCAACACTTCTTTTTAGTTTGAAATATAATTCTGTCTAAAGGTTGCTTTTTATTAATACCTAAAAGGCTCCGTGTTTTTTGGCTAACAAACTTCTTTCCATTAAAGTTAGTTGCTTTTCTGATAAGAATTTACACTGTAGACAACTTTTCTAATTTAATAAATGAAATGCTCGCTTCTGCCTTTTCTCTCAAGGTTATGAGCCTTTTGGCACCGCCAGCTCTCAGTTAATGAGAGTTTAGCTAACGTTGGTTAATGTTCTTAAACGCTCTGTGCAATAATATCTATTTGTAAAAAGTTGTTGTTGCTGGTACTTGTTTTTATCCGTTGATTGTACTGTAATAATTCAATGTTGTTATTTTCTTTTTCTTTTATTGACTTGAAATATAATTTAAATAATTTAGGTCAGATTAATCACTGCCCACAATTATCTCGATGAATGCTTAGGGTAAAATCCATGGCTATTTTCATAAAATTCCTGGCTATTTTCATGAGATGCTACTGGATAAAAATGCAAACTCTTCTTATCTGTCCTCTGTTTCAGTGTCGAAGACAAGCAAATGAACAGTTCATTGATTGGTTGCTGGAGATTAGGGGGATTGAGCTGGTTATCTCCGTTGCCAATTACTGTCCCGCGAGTTGTAGTGACAACAAGAATGATGTCACCTTGTCATTAAAGCACAAAACGAAAAACCAGAGCGACATGCTTTATTTTTAACCTGTTTAAATTGGAATATTTTAATCCAGCTAATGTGTCATTAAAAAGACTTTTTAGAACTTAGCTGTTTGGTACCTGCATTTTGATAGTACTAGTATATAGTATTAAAATGTATTTTCTGATAATTAATATTTGCTGTGCTTTAAAAAAAATTAGAATCCCACACACTGGACTTTGCCTTTTTATTATACCGGTTGCTATTCCACAGTTTCTATGGTACACCATCTGTATAACTATCTTTTTATTATACCGGTTGCTATTCCACAGTTGCTATGGTACATCATCTGTATACCTATGCTTTATTATTAAAGCTGTTTTTCGACAACAAATTCATTTTTTTGTAAATTGAGATTTTTGCATGTTAAACCTTCGAGTGTATGTGAAATCTCTGTACTGCAAAGATCTGGTAAAAAAAGAATAAACTACAATCTTGAAATCAAGACTTAAAGGACATGTTGCAGTAAGAATACCTCTGTTAAGAAAGGGGAACAAGACTAAAAGGCTAAACTATGCACAATAACACAGAAATTGGACTATGGAACAATGGTCAAAGGTGCTTTGGATTGTTGATGGATGGACAACGACACCTGTGCCTTCTGCTAGTTCTGTTGTCAACTCAATGCTTGTCTTCTTTCTATTCCTTAAGGATATTATCTTCAAGTATTGCTCATCCTTGTTAGACAACTTGTTGGATCTTCCAGTCCTGGGTTTGTCAATTACAGATGACGTTTCTCTGTACTTGTTGATTATGCTTCGGATACCACACCTCGAAAATCAAGTGATGTGAGCTATTTCACGCAATGTTTTTCCTTCTTTATGCAAGTCAAGGTTGTTATAATAGTAGAAAACACTAACGGAGGCTTTGAGTAAATTGTTGAAGCTCATAATTAGGGACCTACCTAAATCTCGATTTCGCGAAAATCGTGAAATTGATGGGTCACCGCAAAATTCACCTCTTAGGGGCCAATGCATACAAACTAGTACGGAGAGGAAAAAAAAGAAAACTTGTTTAAATGAACTACTGCACAACGCAAGTGCTGCAAACTACGTATCTTCCTTCTGCAGATAGCCCTTGTTTATTCCTTCACCGTCCTGTGTGCATTGCACTTAAGCAAAAAACAAACAAACAAAAAATGTCCACAAGTAACATTTACGAAATAAATTCTCCAAAGCAGTTAACGTTCTTGTTTACTATTCAAATGACAAAGTTTTAATCAGCCTATCAGTGGTCTTTACTGCTTTTATGTGACCTGTACTGTGCAGGAGGGGGCGGGACAAAGTTGGTGCTGCATTGTTTTGATTTAGGTTGCTAAAATCTAGTTTTCAGCATTGGAGGGAAAATAGTAGAAATGGACGACAAAAAAGCAAAGTATATTTTGGCTGATGATCATTTTAAGATATTTCCCAAAGAAACTACATGCAGACTGAGGTAATTGTTTTCCATATCTTAATGTGTATTTGGAGAAAATACAATCGATCCCTATTTAGCTTCAGAATCACACATTAAACAAAAGGCTACTTCAGAGGCTGCTGAACAGAACGTAAAATAAACAGCTTTCAGAAACCAAACTGGAAAGTCAGCCCAGACAAAAAGTATTCCTGTCTGCAAGTTAAATCAGTACTAAAACGATCCAGCACAGCCACCCCGCTTCAACCTGCTGCTTACAGTTGGAATTTTAGACCCGAATAGCCATGTCTTCTTTGTTTTGACTCGGTATTAATAAAATAAATTTTTGGATGGGACAAATAACATGACAATGAACGTGCTGCATACATTGACTTTATTAAAGTATGCCAAATGCCCTTGTGTAACCGAGTTTTTGGGCTGTTTCTAATCAATTTCCACATCTGTATAACTTGGCAAAGCTTTGCCTTAACTTCCAACCAATTCAGTGAATGCAGACGTGCAGTCTCAATGTATGGGCAAGTCAACTGCAGGCGGATGCTGCATACTCGCCTTTAACAAATGCCAGCACTCTGTTTTAGTAAGGAAGCAAGTATCACTATTTTTAGGCTTTATAGTGTTCTGAAATACTGTCTACTTAGGTTTATTTAATGTTTAAACATGTCCGCGAAATGTCCGCGAAATCCTAATTTTATTCAGCAACATACCCGTGAAAAATACGTAAATTTACCGCGATTTAAGTAGACCCCTACTCATAATGCATCAGAGTAGAAAAATGCAACATGTCTAAGACTTTCGCACAGCAGTGTATGTACTTACTGTACTGTGACAATACCACAGGAATGCTTACTGTGTGACAGACATGCTGAAAACAAATGTGTTTAAAGTAAAATGTGACATTTTAAGCAAATATTACATTTCCCAGGATAGTTGCTGTGAGATCAGAGTTTAAAAAGTTATATTTTATTTGAATGAAGTGTAAAAAAATCTTCACTATACAATATGGGTTCACTCTCATTGCCTTTGTGTGGCCTTGGAGGTGGTGCATTGAAAACATTTTTTGGATATGTCTGTAGTATGTGATTTTGTGCTTCAAGTATACATACTAAGGGGAAATGTAAAAGTTAAATGAAAATATGTATGCAACCATTCCCTAATTATAACTTCTTGTAATTCCTTCAGGAATGTGGGAGTGAAAGTCAGCCAGTTTGTTCTTCTGAATGTCCTTCTTTAGATCCTTGTAAAACATGAGCCATTTGTACATTCTTGCATACGGAAGCACCTACCAACCATGCACCTATAATCCTGTCAAATCTGTTGTCTTGCCTAGCATGACTACATCTGTAAACAGGAGCTTTCATACTTACAGAAATACATATCAGGAGTATATGCATTTGTTTCTAATTTTGTTTTGGTTTAAGCCACAACTGGGATTCTAGGTGTTGCACATGTATTTGATCCTTTTAACTAAACTAGATTACATAGGCCCATAGCACATAACCAAAAATCCACATTTCCGAAATATGTTTTCACTTAAATCAAAACATGGTGACCTTCTCTGTAAACTGTAAACTGTAACCTTTCCTTGAAAAACAAGCAGAGGAAATTGAACAAGATTGAACAAGCACTCCGGATTTCCACGAATGCACTGAAGCCATGTGTGGTTTGTGCGGGTGGACAGGAGGGCTTGGGTGACGTCTGACCAGGACGACACAGGCAACAAGTACTGCAGGGGTGAGTCGCAACTGCGCTCTTTGTTTATTAAATAAAATATTTAAACAAACAGAAACAAAAACAGTATACAAAAACAAAAAGGCACAATGGCCAAAACAAATAATAAACAGAGACAAACAAACACGCATCGTGCTGGTTTTGACCCAGCACACGTAGCAATTGTTTTTAAAGGTTTATCTTACTGTCACTTTCTCTCCACTCTCTTGTTCCTACTCTCCACACTCATCAACCAAACAGGAGTGGCTGCTTCACTTATATATATATATATATATATATATATATATATGGCCATATCCCAATTGGTAATTACTTGATTAATTGGGATATGGCAACATTATGCATGAGTTTAGCTGGATGGGGAATTTTAACCCCATCCGTGCTGTAAAACAATAGTAACACAACATTGTTTTAAAAAACACAAAACTACATTTAAATAATAATAATACAAAATAAACACATGTATATATATATATATATATATATATATATATATATATATATATATATATATATATATATATATATATATAGCTCATATATAGATATGTGTGTGTGTGTGTGTGTGTGTCTATGTCACAAGGCTGGCTGAGTGGCGACACGTCAGACCCGGAAGAAACACACAGATAGACGGTGGTGAGTGAAACTGAGACGCAATGGTAGCGTTCAGAAGGTTTATTGCAAAATAAAAAGTTTTTAAACACAAAACAGAACACGGCACTTGAGCCAAAATAAACAGATAAACAAAACGGACTAGACAGACAAACACGGTGAGCAGATATTTTATCCATTCTTTTTAACTTTAACTTTACCTCCGTCTCCAATCCCGTTCTCCACTCACCGAACACCCAACCCCGAGTGAGTGAAATGTGCATCTATATATACTGTTGTGCTGGGATTCAATTACTAATTAATTATTCACTTGAATCCCAGCATGTGAATTAATTATGTGCAACCTCGTGCTTAAATACAATTACATCTTAAATAACTCGTGCTGCACACACCCATTTATATCCCGTGCAGCCATCTCTATACACCAACATTTACACACAACACGTAACATATAAACAAACTACGCACAAGGGCGTGGCCACATTGCCACAGTATAGAAGTAGCTTTTGAGTTAAGGTGAGAAAAAGCAGTAGCTATGGGTAATCGGGATATGCACATTTCGGAATTACAAGAGCCAATCAAATTGCATGAAAATCGCCAAAAGGCTTCTACGTTCACAGTGTTTTAAAAGTCAGTGTACAGCAACGTCCCTGTTTGGGGCTCATCAGTGTGGTTCCCTTTGTTGGGTTCGGAGCCCAGCTTCTGTTCCCAGTCTACATTGTCTTAGTACAGCAGTCCGTTGTGTATCCGACTGCGGTGGCACCAGAGTAAGGACGGATATGTAAAAAGTTGGATAAATGAAACCTGTTTCAAATACCATTATACACAGCTGTAACAATTACTATATTAACACAATTATTGTTTTGAGATTCAGCTTTTATTAGGGAGCTCCCCTAAATCCCTTGTTTAGAAAGATACAGGGTATTAATACTTGTGACAGGGTAGCCGTCTGCCGTGTGGGTGCGTACATTCGCTGCAGGAAATTGAGATTGGAGGTTGAAGTTGATACGCCCCGCAGGCGATCAGGGTTTATTTACATATCAACACACTGAACAGCTCACGTGACACTTCCAGCAATGGTAGCGCACAGAGTTCATACAACACAGTGTTTGAAAACTTTGATGGGATCTACAATCTCTGAACTAATCTTCTCTGTTCAATAATAAATGAACTCCGGCTACTCGCCCAGCTGCTGGTGGTTTCGACTTGCTTACTCACTCTTTGGCATCCAACCCTGGTTCTGGTTCTCACTCACTCACTCACATACACACACACACACACTGTGCTGAAGAGCTTGATCATGGTGGATAAACGGTGAGGGCGGATATGTGACGGGCGGATACACGACAGATTACTGTACTTGATATTGGTGCTTTTTAGGAGGAAAAATTATCTGACAGCTGTTTACTGCTACTTGATTACCAATCTACTAAGTTTTAGCTTTTGCTCATTTCATGTATGGGACCTCAACATACCCTTTCAGACCTTGTGGGACCTCAAGGTGTATGGGGCCTCAACATACCCGTTCAGACCTCGTGGGACCTCAAGGTCCTGCCTTATCTTAGCACTGTATGTTAACATATGCTGTCAGAAATCACATTGGAACTTCACAGGACTCCTAAGTCCCTGTCTGAGGTAGTGAAGAAATGTATATTAAACGTATAGTTTTGTCCTGTTCTGATGTATACTCAATAAAGGAGTTCTTTCTTCAGGACTGAAAGGGTTAAAGAGGAAACTAAATTTCCTGATTCTCCTGATCAGTCATTGTGTTATACAAATTGGTTGCTTCTGTTCTATGTACTTAGCACTTTTGGGGTATTGGATATCTCTGCAGTAGTAAACTTTGAATGGATTTGATGACTTGCCTAATTGAGCCCTTGTTCAATACTTTGTCATGCTAGTTGCCTGGTGTCTATTCGACTAACCTAATTATACTGGTTTGATGTTGCCTATGATTAAGGCCACGATTTTGTCATGGAGGTCATGGAAATCATGGAAATCGTGCATTTGAAAAAAAAGTCAGTGAAATCTTGGAAATGGATGTAAAAACACTTTTGATTAGGCACTTCCTTTATTTCCTTTAAAAAATGCAGTATGTCATGCACTGAAAATACAAACCTGCGAGTATCTGTATCTAAATTGTTTGGTTGTGTACACGCAGCATTTACTCATAGCTATGTAGGTCAGCAAATGAGAGAGCTGAACGAGCAAGAATGTAAATCAGTGACAGCTAAAACTGTGTGAGCTATTTTCTGTAAAGACAGAAGAACAAATGCATTAGAGAGCAGAAGTTTACCAACTTATGAAGGCTGTCTTTACAACATGCTGTTTGTTTCAGAATCGTGGAAAACTGTATTAAAGCCCGGTTTACTTCTGTTGCAGATGAATGCGAAACATCAGACTCAGAAAGCTAAAAGCTGAGCAGCTTCTCTATTTGCTGTACATGACGCATCCCTTTTTACTGCGCAATGTGGTTGCAGCTATTCATACTTTAAATACAGACTGCATCGCAAAATTGAATACATTTACAGTACATTTAAGTAGATGTGCTGAGTTTGTACCTCTACACAAAGCAACGCCGTTGGTACATCCATCCTCTCAACCAACAGAGAACCCGAAAGCGGGAATTTCAAACATTATTTAGAAAGATGTGAGTATGTGACATTGAGAGATATTTTAGACTGGCAGGTGAAAGGTTAGACTATCTGTTGTCTCAAGATTGTAGATGACGTAATTCTGACTTGTCGCACAGGGTCAGAGACCCTCGATACCTGACCAGAAATTATGTCTGAAATATGTACTATAAGTTTTGTTCCCTATAGTAACATTTAAACTCGTCAGTAGTCAAAAGAAATAGTCTTTATATTATTAGTTTTTGTGTACTATTTAAAAGCTCTTGTGTATGTTGATGTAGCTAAAACTACATTATTTGGCAATCTTTCCGTGAATTTTTGTTTTTTTGCCACACCTCACTCGTGAAATGTACTAAAAATGATCATGCCAAAATTGTAGCCTTACCTATGATTGTATGTGCTACTTAAATTATATAATGGAGATTTGAGTGTGGTTTTGCCATGGTGTGTTATTTTTTTTTTATCTAACTACTTTATTGTTGCTAATTATATGCATTTCAATCCCAGCCATTTCAATTAAATATATACTTCTGAATCTATGTGTTGTATTTAAGGTTAATTGTAGAGAGTGCATATTAAGTGTTTTCTTTTATATTCAGTATTGCTATTTATAATATATATCCTATTTAAAGTATTTTCTGCTTAAATGTGATATATCTAGTTATTGCATTCAAGGTTGTTTATTAAGTCTTGTCAATTAAGGGAATTGATTAGATATTAGATGTTCAGTGCTGTTAATTATATGAAATATAAATTGTCATGCTGTCTGTGACTTATTGGCTGTGTAATAAAATACTTTAAATTGTACTCTTGTCTCCTTTCCATTTTGTTGATCAACCCAACGACCATCCTGTATTTCGAATAATCTGATGTTGAGCATTTTGGGGTAAAGTTAAAATCTATAAAAATTATTAGCTTCCACTATACAAATGCTAATATAGTATTGACAAAGATCATATTTCTGATATTAACTGGATTCATAATAAAACATACAGTTTCTGTGGGTTTAATAATGTGCATGTGTATAACATCTGGCCATTTTATTAGAAATAACAAACCCAAAACCGAAGAAAATCTACCCTGCAGAATGCACTCCTCTGTTCAGTAGAGCTTACTCAAACAAGACAGATCAACAGCTATCATCTGAGGCATCTAATATTCCTTAAAAAGAGGAGATCCTTGATTTACTGTGTACAGCTGCACACTGGTATTCAATGCTGTTTCCTTGATTTACTGTGTATAGCTGCACACTGGTATTCAATGCTGTTTCCTTGATTTACTGTGTATAGCTGCACACTGGTATTCAATGCTGTTTCCTTGATTTACTGTGTATAGCTGCACACTGGTATTCAATGCTGTTTCCTTGATTTACTGTGTATAGCTGCACACTGGTATTCAATGCTGTTTCCTTGATTTACTGTGTATAGCTGCACACTGATATTCAATGTTGTTTTCTTAATTTACTCTGTATAGCTGCACACTGGTATTCAATGTTGTTTTCTTCATTTACTGTGTATAGCTGCACACTGGTATTCAATGCTGTTTCCTTGATTTACTGTGTATAGTTGCACACTGATATTCAATGTTGTTTTCTTAATTTACTCTGTATAGCTGCACACTGGTATTCAATGTTGTTTTCTTGATTTACTGTGTATAGCTGCACACTGGTATTCAATGCTGTTTCCTTGATTTACTGTGTATAGCTGCACACTGGTATTCAATGCTGTTTCCTTGATTTACTGTGTATAGTTGCACACTGATATTCAATGTTGTTTTCTTAATTTACTCTGTATAGCTGCACACTGGTATTCAATGTTGTTTTCTTGATTTACTGTGTACAGCTGCACACTGGTATACAATGTTGTTTTCTTGGCCAGGACCTAGGAATCCAAGGCAAAAGCACAGAGGTTGAGAACCTTTTAGGCTATGATTCTTTGCAGTAAGATAGGAAGATGCTTGACACTGCTAAGGCGAAATGACATAGGAAGTGCAAGCGTTACAGATTCCCTGAAAAGCAAGGCAAGCAAATCATGTTTCTTTCCAAATTGCACATTTGAAAACTTTATAGAGAATGCATACATTGATTACACATTGATAACCATGGTAAAGTGGAACTACAGTTACTCGTAAATGACTTTGAAAATCCTGGTATACAAATTCAACACCTAGTGCATGCATGAAAAGGTGAGGTGAGGCCTGGCGCTGCTAAGCCTCCAAGACAGTATCAACCTCCGCCCAGCCCGACGCTGCTGAGACTCCAAGACAGAATGGCAAGCTCCGCCCAGCCCGACGCTGCTGAGACTGTAAGACAGGATGGCAAGCTCCACCCAGCCCGACGCTGCTGAGACTGTAAGACAGGATGGCACGCTCCACCCAGCCTGACGCTGCTGAGACTAAGACAGAGTGTCAAGCTCCGCCCAGCCCAACGCTACTAAGCCTCCAAGACAGTGTCAATCTCCGCCCAGCCCGACGCTGCTGAGACTCCAAGACAGGATGGCAAGCTCCGCCCAGCCCGACGCTGGACGTTTCAGAGAGAGAGACTGGTTTAAAAATATAAAATGCATTTTCCAGTTATATCCTCTTACAACACAAAGATTAGCATATATAAGACAGTTGATATTTACATCCCTATATAAACAGTGGCATACCAGCATATTATAGATCAAGTTGGTCTAACTTAAGTTGGACAAAAACCTAAACATGTAGCCCTTGTTTTAGGTAAATATATGACGCTGAGATCCTCATTTTGAACATGGACAGCTTATATTTTGTATTTATCTGCTTCTGTCAGTGAAGAATTTGTCACAGGCAGAAAAAAAGCCCTGCTGACCCCTTCAGAAAAGATGCGGTTACTTGTGAAGAATAATTTCTCATAATTTTTTAGACACCTAACCGACCGCTGTAGTGAAAGATATAACCTTATTATAATAATCCTGTTAACTGCAACAGCCTCAGAAGGACGACTTATAAATGGCTCTCACATTATATTCTGTCCTTTTTATTAAGTTTCAACACAGTACTCTCCAGTCCCATTACATTCTCTGTGTTCAAATATTCTTTGTCAGCTGCCAACAATTACAAGATAAGTAATCAAAGCTGTTAAGCCTCTGTAGTTTATATTTTTTCATTTTACCTTTGTTTTCCCTATTCCCTCATTTCCATGAGTCATGTCTGCTCTCCTTTCCTATCTTTTGCTCTTGTAGGGCAGAGCTGAAGGGCGTTTTAATCGTCTGCCAGTTTTGTGATGGATCACTCTGTCACCATATTGCCGGAAATTGTTATTTGACATCCAATTGTCTTAGGGTGTGGGTGAGGATGGAGGCGATAGGAAGGAGGTGGAGGGTGGGGTCTTATTGCCTCTTGTGAGGGAATAGGCATTTGTACTCTTGAGACTGGCTGAATAACTCCTTCCCAGTGACAGAAGATGCTGACTTTCTCTGACAGTTAGGGGCTGAGTAAATAAGAAAACAAGGCGTCCAAACCCTGACATAGTGCCTGGGAGTCTAACAACTGAAGGTAACAGAATGCAATCGTTCAGCAGATACTGTAGAGGTCCAATGAAATTGTTCCAATTGTTCCATGATATTATTATTATTTATTTCTTAGCACACGCCCTTGTCCAGGGCGACTTACAATTGTTACAAGATATTACATTACACATTATTTCACATTATACAGATATCATTCTTTTTTTTACATACAATTACCCATTTATACAGTTTTTTGTTTTTTTTACTGGAGCAATCTAGGTAAAGTACCTTGCTCAAGGGTACAGCAGCAGTGTCCTTCACCTGGGATTGAACCCACGACCCTCCGGTCAAGAGTCCAGAGCCCTAACCACTACTCCAATCAGCAATGATTTGTATTTGCTGACACAATCTGTAGTTGATTTTACACTTTAGGTAGATGATACTTAAATGCACACATCATCCAAGTCCAGAGTCATGACTTTGAATCACTGTATTGATTTAGGTGTTGAATTTGTATACCAGGCTTTTCAAAGTCATTTACGAGTAACTGTAGTTCCACGTTACCATGGTTATCAATGTACAATACCAAAAGCCACCACTGACACAACAATGAATGAGTCATTATACATATTGCTTTATTTTACTGCAATGGATCTCCTAATGGCTGAGAGTTTAATAAAACTGATATCAACATAAGACACATACTTACCTCTCAACTACAGAGCTTGCTTGAGGTAAGCAATTTGCATCCAGCCCATGTCTCTCATTTCATTACTATGGAATGAGATGCTGAGTCATTACATTATGCTGTTAATAGTAACACAACGGGTACAATGTCAGAGGAAGTGTAACTCTACACCAATTAATGGATTGACACATTCATTGGGAACACTTATTTTTTCAATAGTTGATGTCATTTCCAGTGAGCTCTCAATAATATTAAGCAACTATGACCCAGAACTTCATCATTATGGAATTTACAGGGTGGCTGTAATTTCAGCCATGACAATTAAATAAGCATTGTTAGATTTGTACTTATTGCAAACATTAATATTCCTAGAAACTGAAGTGAGAAGTAGAACTAACACATCCATACTATGATACAGGTAATCATGATATGTAATAATTCTGCTAGAATTCTAACTAAAACCAGGAAAAGTGAACATATTACCCCTGTTTTGGCCTCTTTACACTGGCTCTCTGTGCAGTATAAAAATGATTTTAAGATTTTGCTGTTAACTTACAAGACCCTGAATGGATTAGCACCTAGTTATTTGCAGGAGTTACTGACCTTGTATCTTCCAAACTGCACTCTGAGATCACAGGATGCGGGGCTGCTGGTTATTCCAAGGGTCCACAAAAGCAACACAGGAGGTAGGGCTTTTTTCTTGTAGAGCTCCTAAATTATGGCATGCTCTGCCTTCATTTGTCAGGGAAGCTGGGACCGTTACAGTTTTTAAGTCAAGACTAAAAACAAACTTTTATAAAATGTCTTTCTTGTCATAGTAGGTTTTAATGGAACTTTAAAATTGCTGCATTTGTATTATGTGTATACTGTTATTTAAATCTGTTATTTAAATGGTCTGACTGTGGCAGTTTTATGTGTGATATGCTATACAAACGTATTGTGGTTTGTTCTTTTTTCTGTTATGTACTGTACAGTGCTTTGCAATACTTTTGTATAAAAAGCACTATGTAAATGCATTAAATAAATAAACAAAACTATATATAGTAAAAAATCTTGTCTTATTTACACTACCTATTGTAAATGAACTCGCACCGCTCACAGTCCTTTTCCCCTTTAAAAATTGACCCAGGCACAGGAAATGGATTTTTCAACCACTGACGCGCTGTTTTTAATAAATCACAAAAACAAAATCAAACTACAAAACAAACACCTAGCTCCACTGAGCACTAACTGACTATGCAAGACCTCAACTAAATGGCAGGACGGCTAAGCCGTTTACCTGCTAAACACCAAAACACACTCTCTTCTTTAAACTTACTTTTCGTCTTTTTGATGACTGGTTGGAAGCAGAGCACTCCTTTCCTCAGCAGCCCTGAGCAGACTGACTGCTTCTCTATTATACTCTGCACCTGGCTCTAATTTAATAATAATCACCAGGTGCAGGGGATAATCAACAATCAAACAATTAACAAATTAAATCAAACCATAAAGCAAAACAATCAAACAATAAAGCAAACTAACAAAAATGTACCTGCGCACATGTCTTACGCAGGGAGGATTTTAACCCCCCTCCCTGCTATGTTACACTATATAATGAGCAAATGAGCAATCCTGAATGAAGTGAATTGCAATTGTGTGCTTTCAATGTTATTAAGGTTGCATGGCTAGGGAATACATGTTATTCAATGATGAAATTAATTTAAGTTTGGTGTTGGCTCCACCCCAAGGTTTAAACTACTCCCAATGTGTAGTGCTGGTGTGCACAGAGCAACCTTGACCCATTCTGCTGTTAGAGGTCAATCAGAACTAAGTGCCCTGCAGACACTGAGGAGATAGACTGAGCAAATAAGAAAAGATGACAGTGAGATATATGACAGGTATCTATATAGGAAGTATAGCTTTATTCTAATGATATATCAAGATTACAAAACACTAAGAGAGCTGTTAGGAAGCACTTGTAGACATTGTAAATGTAAAGCCTAAAATAAAGGTTTTAAAAATGAGAACAGTCCTAATCCAAAAGCTTTAGCTATATTAAAGCTGGCAGTCATTGGATCTGATATTGTAATTCACTGCAATTAACTCGAATAGAGCAATTAAAGAATAGAGTAGGCATTACCGAATCAAATGTTTATGAATGGATTTAATTGTGCCCAGTAGTTAATGTAAGTTAATATTTTGATGATATTTATGAATAAATGATCATTTTTACTATAATAATTACAAAATATAACAAAATGAGATGCATTGTTTGGAAACATTAGTTCCCATTCGTGCATGTTAGTCTTGTTGGACTCAGATCTGAGCTGTACAGTGTACATGTCCATGCAGGGTAGATGCCTTGCAGTATGGAAGTGATGCACTGTGGACTGTGATTTGTAGTGATCGGTATGGCTTGTCAGACAAGATTAAGATCAAATACACCTTCATTTCATCCTGTGTCAGTCCAGGCTCTCCCACATGTGAGTATATCATGTATTAAGGTAATACTTTGTAGTGACCATCACTTGTGTATATCCCTAGACAGATAGTCATCATTAATCTTTCTACAGTATAAAATCCAGACTCGGTGTGTGAACAAAGCTTCTAGCATTCCTCATCGTGGCACTGAACAAGCTGCAGAGCAGCTCCTTAAAGGAACCTGTTCAATGCACGATACATGCTGACTTCTACCACAGCACGGTTAGACCATTTACTCTGTCTGTGTAAGTAGGGAAGGTTTCTGGAGGATAAGCAGAGCTTGCTGTTATATGCTAGCACATGTGCACATTTAAGATATGGCTCATATTGAAATACCGGTACTATTACATAGTTGCCGATACTCAAGACAATTGGGCCATATTTATGAAAGCTTTTATTCAAATGTGCAATTGTTTGTTATTAGTTTTCTAACATTCATTATTTCATTTTGGAGTAAAAATCTTGATAAACCAGGCCCACGTGCATGTAAATACATGTTAGACAATTGAAGCACATGTGCTAGGAAGGTTTTGTGACAAACACTACTTATTTTAGTTTTGTTGTTTTTAACTGATCCTTGCTGTTACATTCAATGCAACAATAACAATTGTGTATAACAATAGGTGTTATGTAACACAGATCAATTGGTCTACTTGTTAACAGCTTTTTAAGCACGCTATTGAAGCCCTGTTTTTTTCTCAAGCATATGTTCTTTCCCTGTGAAGCTTAATTTTGTGTGGGTTGACACAGGCAAATTGACTTTTAATAACATAAAACACACAATTAAAAGAATGTCAAATGTCATGTTGGCATGGTTTCTAATGAATCTTGTAATATTTTTACAAAATTCGTCAAATGTAAGCACTGTTGTATCTGTAAGACTCAGGCAACCTACTTGAGCGTGCTTTTTTCTATTTTTGATGTAACTGATGACAGGTGACAGCTGTTGGTACTGTAAGACTTCGATGGGAGCGTGCTTTGTTTTCTATCTTCAATTGAGTAGCCACACGTCGTAGGGAAGCGCTATGGTTACTGTAAGACAGATGCAGTTGAGCGTGGCTTTTTTTCTTCTATTTTGATTTAACAGCCACTAGTCTAGATCATCACTGTGAACAAATAAGTACTGCCGTGTGAGTGTAGATATGATTCTGTTAGGGCAATGTGCACAGTCTAAATTAGGTTTTTGGAATGCGTATCAGTTGTTTGTATTGTGTTAGTGTTTGGGTGAAAATACAAATAGCACATACACAAAACAACAATGACAAAGTTATGTTCAGGATTATATTGATAAACATGAGGAACATTATGTCTTTCTAATAGAGGGTTAACTTAAAAAGAAAGTGGCGGTATTGTTTTGGTACGCAGGGTCTGTCTCTGTCTCGCTGTCGTGCAGATTC
The DNA here is from genome assembly GCF_902713425.1 of Acipenser ruthenus. Lineage (NCBI taxonomy): Eukaryota > Metazoa > Chordata > Actinopteri > Acipenseriformes > Acipenseridae > Acipenser > Acipenser ruthenus. The sequence goes on along the minus strand of NC_081216.1, from coordinate 12,076,216 downwards.
AGATAGAAAATAAAGCTAGCATGAACATATATGGGCATAGAGAGAAAGGCTCTGTTTCTTTAGAAATTAATCTTGCATGTAACAACTGCCAATTGAACACAATTTATTTTTTCTTAGACTGCTTGAGTGTAAACCAAGGGAATTTGAATAATATCTTTAACATATGTTACAAGCTATCGCAAAATACTGGGGAAAATAACTATTTTCTGTTAAGAGCACTGCTTAGCTGAACAATGTGGTACTAAGAGACAGAAGGGTGGAGTCAGCATGGAGCTGCTGCACAGATTGATGTGTGTTAGACTAACAGTTTAAAAAAAAACTTTTAGAAAGAAAACTCATGTTTTTTGAGATGTATAAATCTGAAACAAACTAAGATATCTACCCGGGCATATTTTATTAAAAATATTTTCGTGAATGAATGTTTGTGTCTGAATTAAGTGTGCTGGCAGTGACATCACCGACTGTGTTGTGTGCTTGTGTGTGAGTTCAATGTTTTCAAAAAACGGGTGAATTTAAGAATCACCTATGAGTCATGCATACATATTTGGATTATAGATTGCAAAATTGAGGGTATTATTAATCTGGCTAATAGGACAATGTGGAAAGCAACTATCAGTGATTTTGCATGTACTGTATTTCTGAAGCCATGATGTTTTAGCTATCATTAATCATTCCCCTCTCACTGCACAGCATGTACAGTGGCTCTCAAAAGTATTCACCCCCCTTGGACTTTTCCACATTTTATTGTTTTACAACATGGAATAAAAATGGATTTAATTTGGAGTTTTTGCCACTGATCAACACAAAAAAGTCCATAATGTCAAAGTGAAAAATAAAATCTATAAATTGTTCTAAATTAATTATACATATAAAACAGAAAATAATTGATTGCATAAGTATTCACCCTCTTTGCTATGACAGACCTAAATAAGCTCTGGTGCAACCAATTGTCTTTAGAAGTCACATAATTAGTTGAATGGAGTCCACCTGTGTGCAATTAAGGTGTTTCACATGATTTCAGGTTAAATACACCTGTCTCTGGGAGGTCCCACAGTTGGTTAGTATATTTCCTAACAAAAACTACATCATGAAGATGAAGGAACATTCAAAGCAAATCCGGAATAAGGTTCTTCAAAAGCACCAATCAGGGGTAGGATATAAGAACATTTCCAAGGCATTGAATATCCCGCGGAGCACAGTAAAGTCCATTATTAAGAAATGGAGAGAATATGGCACAACTGTGAATCTGTCTAGAACAGGCCGTCCTCAAAAACTGAGTATCCAGGCGAGAAGGGCACTAGTCAGGGAGGCCACCAAGAGGCCTATGGCCACTCTAAAGGAGTTACAGTCTTCCACGGCTGAGCTGGGAGACACTGTGCATATGGCAACAATAGCCCGGGTGCTTCACAAAACTGGCCTTTATGGGAGAGTGACAAAAAGAAAGCCATTGTTGAAAAAAACTCACATCAAATCTCGGCTAGAGTTTGCCAGAAGGCATGTGGGAGACTCTGAGACCAAGTGGAAGAAGATTCAATGGTCTGATGAGACCAAAATAGAGCTTTTTGGCCTCAACGCTAAGGGCTATGTTTGGTGCAAGCCTAACACCGCACATCATCCTGAGAACACCACCCCTACCGTGAAGCATGGTGATGGCAGCATCATGCTATGGGGATGCTTCTCTGCGTCAGGGCCTGGAAAGCTTGTGAAGATAGAGGGCAACATGGATGCAGCAAAGTACAGAGAAATCCTGGAGGAAAACCTGCTGAAGTCTGCAAGAGACCTGGGGCTTGGGAGAAGATTCATCTTCCAGCAGGACAATGACCCCAAACATACAGCCAAAGCCACACTGGAGTGGCTTAAAAACTAAAAGGTCAATGTCCTGCAGTGGCTCAGTCAAAGCCCGGACCTCAATCCAATTGAGAATATGTGGAAGGAGTTCAAAATTGCTGTTCACCAAAGGTCCCCATCCAACTTGACAGAGCTTGAGCAATTTTGCAAAGAAGAATGGGCAAAAATTGTAGTGTCCAGATGTGCAAAACTGGTAGAGACTTATCCAAATAGACTCATGGCTGTAATTGCTGCCAAAGGTGCCTCTACCAAATATTGACTCAAGGGGGTGAATACTTATGCAATCAATTATTTTCTGTTTTGTATTTGTAATTAATTTAGAACAATTTGTAGATTTTATTTTTCACTTTGACATTATGGACTTTTTTTTGTGTTGATCAGTGGCAAAAACTCCTAATTAAATCCATTTAAATTAAATCCAGCTGCAGAGTCACGTACAATTACATCTCACCCGAAAGACGGAGCACAAGGAGGTTAAGTGACTTGCTCAGGGTCACACAATGAGTCAGTGGCTGAGGTGGGATTTAAACCGGGGACCTCCTGGTTAAAAGCCCTTTTCTTTAACCACTAGACCAAACAAAACAGAACAGAACTACCCACAAAATCTGAGGTAAGGGCTGCACAAATTGCTCACTTTCTGCATCATATCAAGCTTGTTCATTCTCTGACTCAACAAGAAAAAACAACTGAATCGTCGCTGAGGGTTGCTTGGATTTTAGGTAAAAACAAGAAGCCATTTTCTGACCCTGAGATAATTAAAGAATGTATGGTTGAAGTTGTGGATGCTATGTTCAAAAGGAAGCAGAAAGAATAATTTCTAGCTAAAATTAAGCAAATTCCCTTATCCGATTCTACAACAGTATGCAGAAGTTAAATTATTTCGGAAGACTTGCTTTCTCAGCTTCGCGGTAGAATTAAAAACGCGGACTGCATTTCGGTAGCTGTGGATGAATCGTGTGATGCTAGTGATAATGCCCAGCTCATGATATTTGTGAGATTTTACGATGGAAGAGATTTCTATGAGGATGTATTTGGCATGACTGCATTTCATGCTCATCCAAGAAGCAATAACAGAACTGTTGAGGAGAAGGGAAATCCGTTTGGAGTCTGTCATTTCTATTCTAACTGATGGAACTCCAGCTATGAGAGGAACAGATAAAGGACTGGTACAGTGTTTGAAAGTGCACCGTCCCAGTTTGATCTCATACCACTGCATAATACACCAGTCTATCTTATGTGCTAACCTTGGAGAAAAATACTCAAGTATTAGGGGGAATCTTATGAAGGGGATTAGTGTTCTCCGTGCCTCTTCTGCACTTCAGCCTGCTGAGAGAGTTTCTTACTGAACTTGATGCTGCTTTTGATGATCTACTTATCTAATTGAGCTTCAAAAATACTTTGAAAGCAAAAATGAATGACTGTGACCCTATTCAGTTCTGGACAAAGATTATTATTGCAGCTAAATATCCCCTTGTGCAAAAACTAGCAGTCCATGTTCTAATAGTGTTTGGCTCTACATGTGAATCAGCATTCTCCACCATGAATATGGTGAAGAACAGATACCATCCTCGGATCACAGGTGAGCATCTGCACCAGTCTATTCGAATGGCATTCACACCCTTTGTGCCTAATTTCAAAGGGCTGGTCAAAGACAAAAGGTGCCACTTTTTCCATTAACTATCAAAGGATGTAACTCTAATGTAAATAGTTCTGCAAAGTTTGTGAATGGGTAACTGGGTGACATCTTCTTAAATTTTCCTTCAGTATTTGGACAGGACCTTCACCTGCCAGTGAACACTGGTAAGTGGACCTTTACTAAAACTATTTGCGTAACCCTCTACTAGGGTAAAGGTGGAACAATCAGTGTACTTGATCAGTTGTGAATATGAATGCAATTTTGTATTATAACATCTGCCAATACATCTGTTAAATCTACAAGGTAGTTGCAGAAAATTAATTATGGTTCAGTATTGGACTATGGTTATCAAAGTAATGGAAAATACTGTTTTATTACTAATTTGAAGTGAAATACAAATCAACTCTGTAATGACTTCATAATGTTTTTTTGTTTGTTTTTTATAGCACACCTGTAAAACAATTATTATGGTGAAATAATTCACCTACACATGAAAGCTTTTCTATCTTAAAGGAGTTGTTAATTACAGAAATTATTGACTTAATAACCCTAACGAAGGCAGGTATCCAAAGACAGGTAAGACTTGTGTAATGAATGACCCCAACTGGCCGAACAGGCACATTGTATGTGTGCATAAAGACGTGACTACAAACCCCACTAGGGGGATTTGTGTCGTAACGTGTTTGCCTGTAGTGCCAAGGGTCAGCAGTTCAAATCTAGACAACAGTGAATGTAAAAATAAAATATAATAAATGAATAAATAAATAAATAAATAAATAAAAAGTGTTACAAATGGCACCCAACGTGGGGCAACTGACACAGGATGTGTAGTCTCATTGCTGAGTTCAGATATATGCTGCTCAGTTGCTCTACGCTTGAGAACAAGCTTTCTCTAAACAGTGGAAATACCTGGCCAAATAGGCACATTGTATGTGTGCATAAAAGACATGACTACAAACCCCACTGGGGGATTCCCCTTTAGCAAAACTGTAGCATGTCTACCAGGCGTCAGCGGTTCAAATCCAGACTGTGGTAAGTGTGAAAATTAATTAATAAATTAAAAACATTACATTTGGTCATCACCTAGGCAACCTCGACAGGAACCTGACACTGAGACTAAATATAATTTTAGAGCAATTCTTATAAACCGCTACTTTTGATGAAATGTATATCTATTACTGTTGAAATACACTGAAGTCTGAACAAAACTATTAGTGATTTTCTACAGTGAAAAAACTCAGAAGCTCGGTATGGTATTTGAGCTCAGGAATTTAAGGAGAGAGGGGCCTCTGCTTGCATGGGAGATAGATGGGTGAATCTCAGAGCTAACAGATTCAAAAGGAATGTCTTTGTTAGGTTTGGGAGAGTACACCTTGAACATAGATGATGGAGGTGTGATAAATAACTTCATTACAAGGGCTGTGCTGGAATTTACAAAACTAAAGTGAATGCATTGTCCGGGGCTCAGTTCTCAATCTCGCTGACGCCCAGAGCTGGCTACTCCGTCCATTTCAAATGATTCTTTTTCTGAGCTATACCAATAAACATATATTTGACATCAATAATATTGTTTCTCTAGATTTCTTACATTTCCTTTCTTCAGAGACATGACCTTTAACTCACTACAACACAATTAATTGTGTAGCATGTTTCCCTCGTTATATAGTAATGGGGATATGGTCTGGGGAGCGAGTCTGATTGAATGTGTGAGTATCATGTCTATGACACGCCCAACTACCACTCTTCCACTCCATCTCTGAGGGTCTGAACTGTTGATTGCTCAAGTGAAATCCGCTACCACCCCAACACAGTAGAAACACTTTTGAGGTTTGTATTAACAAAAGTACAGCATTGCTTTTTGAACCCCTGTTTTAGGGGCTATTAAATAATAAAAGCTAAAACACTTGTACAGTTCCTCGACTGAATGCCATCATAGAACATGGAATTAACAATGCTGTATTTTTTTATTTTTATTTAATACAATCCTTGGTGGAATTACTACAATTCTATTGCACACATGTGTAATTAAATTGCAGTACAGTATGACTGGAAGGGTGAGGAGTCCCCTGCACACGTTCCAGGTTCACATGGGGTTCACAGTGCCAGTAACAAGCCATGTGTTAATAAAGTAAATGTAACTTGCAGCTATATTGTGCTGTGTCCTGGTGTTACAGTACATAGACTGTTCTCGTGTTTTATATTGTGCATGGTTGTGCATTGTACCAGATACAAAACTCTTCCTTATTGCTCTCTGCGGGGTTACCAAAATCTGCACATGGTAATTGGGAACTACTTCTGTCAATCTAGATCTGTTGAATCTTGAGTGGATCTGGATTGTCATTGGGCTGCACCAGCTTAAGAGCTGTAGAAAGGTGAGACTGAAAGGCTTTCCACAGCAGAGGGAAGGAGGCAGGTTTTGGGATAGTGACCAACCTCCTTCAAGCAAGCTCACAGAAAGAGGAACATGTTATATTGGAAAGAGATTTGGTGTAAAAAAACAAAAAGACAAACAAAGGAATTTGTGCAGGTAAGCAGTTTCTTCTTGCCTGTACAAGAAGACAATCCTGACAAAAAAAAAAAAAAAGCTCCTCCACGCAGGCTACTTCCTGGTTACTTCCCCCTTCCTGAGCCATGCCAGCCTCTGTTTGATTCCCTAGGTGGAATGTCCTGTTCCCCAAACCAGTCAACAGAAGCTAGCTCAGAAGCTTATAGAACCCACTCTAATGCCTGTCTTCCCCAGACTAACGGCCACTACTGGTAGGTAGAATAAATTAACAACAAAAACTTTAAAATCCCAAATATCATGCCCGACCATATATCAGTTATTCTAGACCGGAGGTTCCAGCCCCAACCTCCTATAATTTATCGAGTGCCCTTCTATGACTTTGCCATAGAACATACTTAAGATGATTTAAGATGTAAGTAATTCAAGTTTATACATTTGCATGCACACATTGCACTGTGCCAGTGAGCACCAATGAATACATCAAATACACCAGCGACTCGCATATCAATTTTATGAAAGACTGTTCTTAAGCACTTCAACTCCAGGGCGTACGCATGTACGTCAAATGATAGAGCACTTGCAGTACCATGCCATACCTGTGTACGTCAAGGTTTGCTGTCTATTCTATGTTTTTTTTTCAATCTGATCTCTTTATGTACATGACCTAAGACAGTGTTAGTAATGTGATATGTGTTTTGAAGTCAGGAAGGATCGAAATCATCAGGTGACTTTATTATTATTATTATTATTATTACACCGTGTAACAATTTTTTATTTATTTTTTGGTTCCTGGGTAGTAAGTGTTATTTCCTAATTGCTTATGCCTCAAAAGTATAGAAAATGGCTATTATTCCCCACAAACTTTGCTTTTGTGACCAGGACAGTGATATTTTGAAATTTACCTATTTTCCAGAACATTCCAGATAGATTTAGTGCTGAGTAAACTTGGAGTAACTTCTAGAACTTTCTAGAACTTTCCAGTAATATAAATAGTAGTATAAATACAGGGGCCTTAAGCCCACCAGTTCAGTTTAGTTCCAGCTGCCTAAGTGGATACATATCTGCATTTTTCTGAGATGGCATCAAGGTCATAGGAGACTTCAAAATGGTGGCATTCCTGATGGGTCTCCAAGGTGGTTTTACCAAGTTTCCCTGCTTTCTTTGCCTTTGGGACAGCAGGGACACCAAGGCGCACTACCACAGGCGGGACTGGCCACAGCGGACCGAGTTCTCTGTGGGGAGGAACAACGTCAAGTGGGAGCCACTGGTGGACCCCCGGAAGGTGCTGATGCCACCACTGCACATCAAATTGGGCCTTATGAAACAATTTGTCAGAGCTCTAGATAAGGAGTCGGCAGCCTTCAAGTACCTTCAACACTTCTTCCCTAAGCTGTCTGAGGCAAAGGTCAAAGCCGGTGTCTTCGTCGGACCACAGATAAAGAAGATCCTGGAGTGCAATGAATTCCCCAAGAAGCTCACTAGTAAGGAGAAAGCGGCTTGGAACAGCGTTGTCGCAGTGGTTCGGGGCTTCCTGGGCAATCACAAGGCCGAAAACTATGTGGAGCTGGTTGAGACTCTGGTGAAGAACTACGGCACAATGGGCTGTAGGATGTCCCTCAAAGTCCATATCCTTGATGCTCATCTTGATAAATTCAAGGAGAACATGGGAGCGTACTCGGAGGAGCAAGGCGAGCGCTTCCACCAGGATATACTGGACTTTGAACGCCGCTACCAAGGACAGTATAACGAGAACATGATGGGAGACTACATTTGGGGGCTGATTCGTGAAAGTGATTTACAGTATAATCGTAAATCTCGAAAAACTACTCACGTCTAAATCTTTTGTAGTCATTTTTGTATTACTTTAATTTGAATTCATATGTTGTTTTTTTCTGACTTTATGTGAACGAAAAGACACAAATTCGCCTGTTTTCTCATTGGAAATAGGTAAATTTCAAAATATCACTGTCCTGGTCACAAAAGCAAAGTTTGTGGGGAATAATAGCCATTTTCTATACTTTTGAGGCATAAGCAATTAGGAAATAACACTTACTATCCAGGAACAAAAATTGTGTTACATAGTGTTATTATTATTTATTTCTTAGCAGACGCCCTTATCCAGGGCGACTTACAATCGCAAGCAAATACATTCAAGTGTTACAATACAAGTAATACAATAAGAGCAAGAAATACAATAATTTTTGTTCAAGTGTGACAAACCACAATTCAATAATACAGCAGATAATAGTGATAGTTACATCAGGATATGATTAAATAGTGATAGTTACATCAGGATATGATTAAGTACAAAATACTACAGGTTAAACACTTGGCAGATTACAATTTTCTGAAGTACAGGATTAAATGCAGTAAAATAGGGGGCAGATAAGAGCAAAATAAGCACATTTAAATGAAGGGTGATAGTGTCCCAGGATACAACAGAGGAGTTCTACAGGTGCTGTTTGAAGAGGTGAGTCTTAAGGAGGCGCCGGAATGTGGTCAGGGACTGGGCAGTCCTGACATCTGTAGGAAGGTCGTTCCACCACTGCGCAGCAAGGCTGGAGAAGGAGCGGGCTCGGGAGGCAGGGGAGCGTAGCGGAGGTAGAGCCAGTCTTCTAGTGCAGGCGGAGCGGAGAGGTCGAGTGGGGGTGTAGGGAGAGATGAGGGTCAGGAGGCAGCTGGGTGCAGTCTGTAGGCTAGTACAAGAGTCTTGAACTGGATGCGAGCGGTGATCGGGAGCCAGTGGAGCGAGCGGAGTAGTGGAGTAGCGTGGGCGAAGCGAGGCAGAGAGAACACCAGGCGGGCAGCAGAGTTCTGGATGAGCTGGAGCGGACGGGTGGCGGACGCAGGGAGGCCAGCCAGGAGGGAGTTGCAGTAGTCTAGGCAGGAGAGTACCAGGGCCTGGACCAGGAGCTGGATAGCATAGTTGGTGAGGAAGGGTCGGATTCTTCGGATGTTGCTCAGGAAGAATCGGCAAGTGCGTGCCAGAGTGGAGATGTGCTGGGAATAAGAGAGGCAGGGGTCCAGGGTGACTCCAAGGTTCTTAGTGGAGGAAGAGGGAGAGAGTGTGGTAGATTCCAGAGGAACAGAGATAGAGAGATCAGAGGAGGGGGAGGAGGAGGGAAAGAAAAGGAGGTCAGATTTAGAGAGGTTGAGTTTGAGGTGATGCGAGTGCATCCAGGAGGAAATAGCAGACAGACAGGTAGAGATACGGGAGGAGATGGTGGAGTAAGAGGTGGGGAAGGAGAGGAAAATCTGAGCATCATCAGCATAGAAATGGTATGAGAAACCATAGGATGCGATGAGGGGGCCCAGGGAGCGGGTGTAGAGAGAGAACAGGAGAGGACCCAAGACTGACCCTTGGGGGACTCCAGTTAAGAGTGGGTGAGGTGTGGAGGTTGCTCCACGCAAGGTTACCTGGTAAGTGCGGTTGGAGAGGTAGGAGGAGAACCAGGCCAGAGCAGTGCCAGAGATCCCCAGGTCAGCGAGAGATGATAGTAGAATAGAGTGATCAACAGTGTCAAAGGCAGCAGAGAGGTCGAGGAGAATTAGGACAGAGGAGAGAGAGGCAGCTCGGGCACACTTAAATGAGTTGGTGACAGACAGGAGGGCGGTTTCAGTGGAGTGAGCAGAGCGGAAGCCAGATTGGAGAAGGTCAAGCAGAGAGTGGTTGGACAGGAAAGCAGAGAGCTGGTGGTGTACAGTCCGCTCAAGGGTTTTGGAGAGGAAGGGTAGGAGGGAGACAGGACGGTAGCTCTGGAGGGAGGTGGGGTCGAGGGTATTATCCAATTGCGTTCCTTGCAAAAATCCCTATCTATCTGTGAAGACATTGAGTGTTGTAGTCGAGTAAAAAAAAATTGGGACTCGAGTCGAATCAAGGCACTGGGGGGTAAGACTTGAGTCGAATACCACAAAACAAAATAATGCATTTAACTGTTTATTTACAATTTTACTGATGGCAGCCTGAGTGTTTTTCACCTTTTCTCAACAGTGAAAGTCCCTGATCGTTTTTTTCAGATACCTTAACCATATGAAAGGAAATTTTCTGGCATTTAATTTGATATTTGATATAGAGATCTTGCTTATAGGCCTTAAAAATAGCAGCTACAAAGGAAAACAGTCCAAGTAATGCAGCTAAGGTGAAATCAGAGTTTTAAAACCACTGTATACTCGCATATGTGTGCTCCAGTTCAAAATCAATAAACTCAAACACATTTGCTTAATATTACAGAAAGACCCGTATCTTGAAAGGCTAAAGGTTTAGCATAATAATGTGTGTTACAAAATATCGGTAAGTAATTTTCATTATTTTCAGATAAAAAAGGGTTGTTCATTAATGCGCTTAAAAAAATAACGAAAGTATTTCACAAAAATATTTCACATCACACCATAAACCCTTTAACCACCAGTAGTTAACACAATAAAATCCCAGATGTTTGTCAAAATAAAGTCATCAATGTAGTTAAAATGCACAAACGTACAGTAATACAAAGATGTCAATTAAGAATCCTTTAAATTGATGTAAGGCACGGCAGAGTCAGATAAACAATGCATGATTGAGAAGCGAAAAATACAAAGAGTAGAAACATGCATAAATGTATAAGACTTTTGCACAGCAGTGTGTGTGTGTATATATATATATATCTGTATATCTATATATCTATCTATCTATCTATCTATCTATATATATATATATATATATATATATATATATATATATATATATATATTATACCAATCCAAAAACCATTCAAATGTCAGCCATTGCTACTATGATTGCATATCTGTCGAATGAAACCTGCTGAATAATGTTACGTTAGCATATTGAATAACATACCGCTCTGTGGTTTTCCAACGTTTGGCCATAGCTGTACATTGTAGTCTGTTGCTCTTCAAAGAGCAGACACAGTTCTGATTGACTTCAAATATATGCCTTGTTACAGGAGGCTGAACAATTTGCTCACACATCAATGATGTTGTATTTCTGTTTCAAAGGGCTGCTGCACTATTTGCAGGCTTTATGAGCCAGAAGTGTGTGCAGTCAATAAACCCCAATACATTAGGGAAGCCAACTATCCTGTACAAATCTTGCTTATTTTCCAGATACTGCTCCTGTGTCTGTGCAGGCTGAACAAACCCGCAATCTGTCCTCACCAATGCAGCTGTCACCTGTGTCACTGTTCTTGACACTGATGACTGAATAATGCCAGCACTGGTTCTCACAGATCTCTGGAAAGAGATGTATTCTGCAGGTATTTTACTTTACAAGGGATTGTCTTGCTCTTCAGACCTGTTAAGGCTAAAAGGTTACATTTCATTGTCAGGTAGGTCCAGAGGGAAACAGTGAACTTGAAAAGTGCTGGTATTCAAATCTCAGGAAGAGCTGCTTTCTTTCCTGGTTATAATAATAATAATAATAATAATAATAATAATAATAATAATAATAATAATAATAATAATAATAATAATACAATGTGGCAATTTAAAATAATTACTGACTCCTGTTATCTTGTTGACTCTGGGATTGATTAGTGTTACTAGGTACTGTAATTATTAAATAAAAGGCTAAAGCAGTAGCACTTTAAAACTATGTAACATCGTTACTGATCCTTAGATAAAGCGTATGAATTTAGTAAATAAGAAAAAAATATGGCTTTATTAGGTTTTCCGATTTTTACCATATATTTGAAAGACGTTAGCAACATGTAAAGAAAATAGCACAGTGCTAAAAGAGATATATAAATTACATACAAGCGTTAAGAAGGTTTTAGCACAGGGCTAATATGTTATGATTCAGGTGCTAATACTAATTTACGTTTGTATGATTGCTTTTGCATCATGGTAAAAAGAAGCCCAGTGCTGTCACAAGTGACCCTCAAACTCCTTCTATTCTGTATAAGGTTATGTATAAGGTATTCCTTTTGAATGGAAGGCCTATGCAGCCAGAGTATATGGTCCTTCGATAAACCAACTTAATTTCTCATGGGGTTCCCCACTGATGATGTAGAATAAACTGATGCTTGGGAAAACTCTGACATGAAAAATAGTGAGTTCTGGCCCACCCAGATTTTTTGGATGGAAGGGATACCTAATAAAATAGCCATCTGTGATCAAATTGAAATGCATGAACAAAATAGTTATCAGTCCAGAACCATTACTCCATGTGGGAAACACTCTCTGAAAAGGATGACATACTTACATACGCCTAGACTAATGTGTGGATGTCAAAAGTGTAGAACTGGGCTATCACAAGCAGAACGAAAATTATGCCCTGCATATTCCCATATGGTAAAGCATTGTAGAATAATGTTTGAATGTAGTGAATGTAGGGATGTAATGAAACCCATCCAGTGAAATGGGCTCATCTGTGAAAACTGAAATGTAAAGATGCGAAACACACTACAAAGGTTCAGATATCCTGTAGATACCAGGTAACTGATTTAGTGAAACACACTTGTGATGCTCAGTGCTGGATCCCAGACCCAGTGGTTGCTTTTAAGGAAAGGATTTTAAGAACAGGATTTCTGGGAAGAGAACTGGGTACTGTGGTCAAGAGACCATTGGAAGAAGGGTAACTGTTAATGGCAAGAATATTACTGTAAAAACTCTGTATTAATTTAGATTTTGCTGAAACAGCTACAAGCAGAAATAGTATTGCAAAGAGCTATGTGTTAGCTTAGTGATGTGTTTAGTGAACCAGAAAACACTGACATGATTCAATAACCTTATCATGTCCCTTGGAATGCTCATGTAGCCACATTCCTTACCAGTTGCAACATAGGACAAGGGACCTCACTTTTATATTCTTATCTTGTGGGAGTACTAGGCTTCTCATGTTTCAAGAAAATAGGTTTTAACAACCAAGACAGAACTTGCTGAAAAAACAGGTGCTTTAATTTAAAGACAGACAGGCTTCTTTATTCTTATCTTAGGGGAGTGACAGGATACCGGAGAATATGTTTTAAGAAAAGCCTCATATATCATTGTCTTAGAAAAGCTGGATGTAGCGGTAACAAAAAGTATATTTTAGAAACTACAGTTTAGTCATCAGACCAGTTTGGTAACACAGACTGACCGGTCCATCTTTTGAAGGCCTCTTTGCAAAGCTGACTGCTGGTGTTGTACTCAGAGCCTCGAGTTCGGACAACCATCCTTTCTTTGTTCTGTTTTATATTTTAAGAAATACTTTTCTGCGGAGGGTAAGCATAATCTTGAATTTATAACTAATCTATATTGAAGCATGATGTTATTAGGATAAGATAATTATTAGCTTTAGATATGTTGTTATATTGTATGCATTAGTGTATTGGGTGCCTTAGACTGCCTGAGGTGTGTGATTATTATTATTATTATTATTATTATTATTATTATTATTATTATTATTATTATTATTATTATTTATTTCTTAGCAGACACCCTTACCCAGGGCGACTTACAGCTGTATACAAAAAATACATATCAATAATTACAGTACAATTAAGAGCAAGATACAAAATAAAATGACTTCTGTTCTAATAAGAGCAAATACAAAACACAGTACGATTTGATATCGGGGCAATTCAAGATAGATAACAGTGTTGATAGTTACATCAGGGTTAGATACGAGTGCAAGTGAAATACAAAATACTACAGATTGTGTGCAGGATTAAATACAGTAAAATAGGGAGCAGATAAGTGCAAGTTAAAGTGCATTAAAGGCAGAGTGCTATATTGTCCAGAAGGGAAGAGTTTTACAGGTCTGAAGAGGTGTGTTTTGATGAGGTGCCGGAAGGTGGTCAGGGACTGGGCAGTCCTGACATCCATAGGAAGGTCATTCCACCACTGCGTGGTGAGAGTGGAGAAGGACCGGTTTTCGGAGGCAGGGGAGGGTAGTGGAGGTACCACCAATCTTAAAGTGCAGGCGGAGCAGAGAGGTCGGGTGGGAGTGTAGGGGAGATGAGGGTCTGGAGGTAGCTGGGTGTAGTCTGGTCAAGGTATCAGTAGGCGAGTACAAGAGTCTTGAACTGGATGCGAACGGTGATCGGGAGCCAGTGAAGTGAGCGGAGCAGTGGAGTAACAAGCGAGGCAGAGAGAACACCAGGCGAGCAGTGGAGTTCTGGATGTAACCATATTGCTTTATAGTATTAATGCTGTTAGTTTGCAAAGACACCACTGCCTGGACTGCCTATGAGCTAAGATTCGAAGTAGATCAGTGATCACCCGATCCATTTATGCGTTAATAAACCGAAGGAGTAAATATATACTCTGATTCGTTAAACTGTTAAATAACTGAGTCTGTGTTATTACTCTTTAACTGTTGTCCGGGTATGTGAAAATGTGTAAGCTAGTACACGAACAAAGTACTGTAGGAGTTTATTCAATCTTATTTGCCCTTCTGTTTGCCTCCCCTTATTCTTCTAGAGAATTAAAGAAGTGCACGAATGTGACAGTGCTATGTCTAAGCATCACCATACTAAACAGATATATGAATACATTAAAGTTTGATGCATACAGCCCTAAGTACTCAGAAACTATCTTTAATGACTGAGGAATGAAAGTTGGCACAAATGAAATATCCCTACAGCCATTCTGGAGAAAAGAATTGGCTTTACATTTGCAGCCCCACTTTCCTGAAAAAATTACAGAAAGTAATCATTGAGGACTGACCACACATCCCTGCAGGACAATTTAAACACATTGCTCTGCACCCTATTGGCAGTGTTACTGCAGTATGTGAGCGCTTCTGCAGTGGAGATGTAGAAATGTAATGTAGGCAGAAGTTGCCTTAATCACTAGCCAGGAAGAACATGTTCAGCTATTAATAAACACAAAGCCATTTAATACTGACATATTTTCACACAATTAAATCTGGTTTGCTTCAGCTGGGGAGGCTTATAAAGATACTACTGTTTATTATTAGACTTTCTATTTTGGGGAAATGGTCTGATACCAAGCTGAGAATATTGTCATTATAAAATTTCAGTTTATAAGCTTGTGACTACCCTTCCACATTCCTCCTTAGTAGGGAATTGCTTTGATCGTTTAAGAAAATGTATGTATTAGTTATATAATGGTATTACAGTGAATCTATATTAATCTCAACATGACTCATATTTAAATCGTCCAATTGTTTTCCTCTAAGATATCATTGCAAATTGTTGCAACGATGGTAACCACATGAAACAGAGCATTAGAGAATAACTGTTTATTTAGTTTTTGTTTCGGCTCTTTCCAATTTCACAAGCTTTTACGGGTAATGTCACATATATTAATGTTTTAATGCATGTGTAACAGGGGGAGACCTGTACTGACTCTTCTGATGTGTTCGAAGTGCTGCAGGAAGAGGGCAGCAGCCCGTCAATATTTGCCTGTCAGTCGTGGCAGTGACACGGAGAGGTGGGAGAGTGGGTGTGCAGGCTTTCCTTCTCTCTGAATGGCTGAAAAGCGGGTCTTGGGGAGGATTGCTGGCCTTATAAAATAACATTCTGCTGTTCCCTCAGGTCTACCCTTTTGAAAGAAAAGACGTGCGAACGCTGTGGTCCAGGTCCAAGACATGGCCGAGGAGGAAAACCCCAAAAGAAATGAAAGACGAAAGAAAGAAAACAGGGTTCGCGGGGAAAACCGTGGGCAGACCCCATCAGTATTTTTATTAACAGACTGAGGGAGCGGTGAGGGTAGGACGGAGACCCGGACCGTGCGGGTAGCGACGGTCAGGGTGAAGCTGCCGAGTGCAGCACATTTCATTTGTAGTTTTGATTTACTGTGTTTTATTTTCTTTTTTCTTTTCTCCTTTTGCTTAGTCTTTTGTTTGAGCACTTGCGAGTGCGCCTGTACAACAGAACGGTACCGTCTCTGGTATCTCTGTGACTCTGCATATCATTGCTGATAGGCAGACCACAGACAACAGCGCCCTCTGCAGGCCAAAAAGTGGAACGACCCCACCAATAATAAAACTGGGCACCTGTACGGTGTTTTCAAGTTCATCCGTGTCTCCTGTGTGTCAGTGAATTACCCACCACCCTTCTACAACATGATACATATTTAAATACTATTTTGTACACATACATTTAGTCCCTTCAGATCTGTAGACTTGTGTAACCTTTTTCAGTATTGGAAACATCAAAATAATAATAATAATAATAATAATAATAATAATAATAATAATAATAATAATAATAATAATAAACATCTCTGTTTAAATACAGTTATTAATGTTAAATGCGCTTCATCCTGCAGGATTCTTTGCGACATATATTGGCCATATTCCTCTGTTGTTGTTAACGTGGCTGTTATGTTCAGTTTTAAAACTAATGCAGTAGTACAGCACAGCTATTACGTTTTGGACTGTCTCAATAGCTACTGTAAATTGAGTCAGCTGGGTTTTGACGGCAGTCGCAAAAGAGACATGTGCGTCTGTTTCATTGTAACAATAAAGTTCCATTCCTGATCATCACTAAATTCTGTCTTGTGAAGACATAACATTGGCATTCAAGCAAAAGCATTGGGTGGAATTTCTTTACCAAGCAGGAGAAAACTGAATTTACAAACTCTGCCAAGGAAATATGTCATTCAAAGGAGGAAGCACACTTACTTAACGTGCGGCACATTATTTGATTTATATTTTATTTATTTGCTTAGTTATTTTTAAATAAAGGCTACTATTTTATCTTTTTGGTAATAAACGATATATTTTGTAGATAAAGCATTACATATTGGAAGCCACATGTTATTATTAATGGATCACAGATTTATCACTGACATAAACCAACAGGATGTTGTTATGTTGTTTTCTTTCTGATTTAGTTCCTGAGGAGAATAGTCACCGCAGTTATTATTATTGAGGTGTACTTGCCGCTCACTTGTTTTCTGTAAAACATTGATATCCTGTCAATTAAGAAAACGCTGAATGCAAAAGTTTGTTTTAACATTGTCTTTATTATGCCAACCAGAGACCCGTGCTTACAACTGTATTGTCATATTTTCTACATTTTCTTTAAATTCTCAAATTAATAAATCAAAATTCGGGTAGTAAAAAGAGAACCGGGTAGCGTCGGTTAATTTAAAACCCGACGGGTACCCGAAAACCTCTAACTTAAATCAATACCTTTTTGGTAATATTCCAAACATAGGGAATGCGTGTTTATTTGTGTTATTTTTGTATTGTTATTGTTTAATGTATTTCTGTTGTTATTATTTTAGTTGAATGTAGTTGGCAGAGATGATGTTTTCTTCTCGTCTCTTCCAAAATACCTCCCGTGATCGGCAGCTAATAATTCTAGCCCGTGCGGAATGTGGTCGAGGTATAAACGAGGTAATTGATAACCAGTTAATCCCTCGACCACTATCTAAACCAGCAGCTTTTGCTGACCGGGGTGGGTTGTTGGAGTAAAGGAAAAAGAGATGGAGATGGAGAGAAAGAGAAATATCTAAAAGAAAAATGCTACACGCGCTGGATTTTCACCAGCACCATACTTCTTCTATTTGTGTATATTTATTTTGGCCATGGTGCGGTTTTGTTTTGTTTCTGTTGAAATATTTTATCTGTTTGAAATAAAGAAAGAGCAGTCCTGCAGTCCTTGTGTTGCCTGTATTTCCTAGTCTGAAGTCACACACCCAGCCGTCCGTGACAATGTTCATTAAGGATTATTGGTGTGATTTATGTAATAGACCATATAATCAGCTTGCTTTGTATCTGGATCATTTTAGATGTGAAAGGCAATCACGCTTTAAACACACATTGCATTGTTTATGTATGGTGAATACAGTAAGAGATCACTTCTTCCTTCTCTTTAAAACTCCACATTGAATTTCAGACATATTCTGGGGTCAACAATCTGTCATATTGCTTTAGTTTCACCCTTACAAATATATATTGCAGTGCAAGATTACATTGATTTCAGGAATTGGCACAAACAGCACATTATACTCACAGGAACATATACAAAAAGTATTATGTTTAACTGTATAACTGTATAAACTCTTGAAAAGTCCACATTCTAGCTGTAGAATGCTAAGGTGTATCCACAGAACTGCCCTCCTTCAGAAGTGCAAAGGCATTCATCTTTCATTCAACTGTTTATAAGAAGGATCAGACTGAGATACAACGTTCCTCATGGGATTTGTTTTTGCTTCCGAGATTTTGTTTGGAACTTTCCTCTAAAAGAACGTATGGGAAATATACTGTCAATTGAATTTAACGGTGCATAAAATGAGGTAATTAATTATATGCAAATGTTCTGCTGTGTGGTAATAAAAGTTATGATCAAGTAATTGTAACATTAATCCTTAAGCTATCTCGAGACAAGTAAACATGTATTTGGATACCTTTAAGACACGCCTTTAGCCATGTATAGACAATACAAGGTTTTACCACAATATCCTTCTATATCACCAATCAAAACTACATTCATATCCAAGTGCAATCAAAAGTTACACATAACATATGAATATATATTTTATAATAATCATCAAATTCTGGCTAGGCATATGATTGATGGATTCATTCTGCATATGACTTAATCTTTAAACAATATTAAATATTGATTCAATTCAATGTTATTATATAAATATCAGTGCTTGTTTCAACATACAAAAACAAAACAACAAATCAAATACCTTCTTTTATTAAAAATATACAAAAAAATAAAAAGTAGATTGTATTAGATTGTAATAATTTGTTTCCTATGTATAATAAAGTATTATACGATGTTTAAGAAAAAATAACCATATATTCAGTTGTAATTAAGATTCTAAGGGCCTCATTCTCTAAACAGCGGTAACATGTTTTGCATGCAGTAAGCCCTTTCCTGCGTGCTGTGTACACCTGCTGTACTCACTAACCAGTGGCAGGCAACCTAGCGCATGGAAAAAAGCGTGTGGAAAAAGAACCGCATTCAAGTCATTTAAATATCATGAATAATGTTAATGTGTGGAAATGTATGAAAATTACATCACAAAATACCGTGAGGGGAGTATTTGATATGCAAACTATAGTCACTTAAGGGCACTAACTTTACTAGGTGCCTCAGTGTGTGTTAAAAGTACTGCTTATTGAAAGCAAGCGGTGTCACAGAATCAGCAGAAGAGCTGCACAGGAGAGTGAGAAGAACAGTCATGGAGAGTGTATTTCGGACCAGGTAGACATTGCTAGGGCTGTGTGAGGAGGAGGCAATAATAACTAGATACAGATTGAGCACAGATCATACTAGCCTTAATGTAGTGCCCCGGAAAATTCACGATATCACGAATTTCAAAGAAAAATATGCCTACCTACCGTGAAAAATATACATTTTATTTTCCTTACAGTATTTTACATTACTCTTCACCTCCCCTATTCATTTAATACTTTTATCAAGTAGAAGCAGCACCACAGTAGCTGTACATGGTCCAGCGTCAATGTTGTGCATTTGGTTACTATGGCAACAGGGTCAAACAAATACCGACTTCATGATTGGTGAATTCCTCATACTGTACAATGACATGTAACATGCAAGTCAGAGGCAGGAAGTTTAAAATGGTTCTTTAAATAGAGTTGATTTATTAGCTTGCAGTGTATGATTAACATAAAAAATACAGACAGCTGACAAGTAAAAAAAAAGCGACATTCATTTTAAAAGACGATCGCGTTCAGAGCTACTAGAAGTGGGCGCTGCATGCAGATGGTGGGATTCTGTTTTGCTCAATTTGTAACGTGTCTTTGGATCATCTAAGAAAAGGTCCTATTGACAAGCATCTTGACAGAGCAGTACACAAAAACAAGAAAAGCAAACTTGAAGTTCTGGCTAAACAATTACAAACAGGTCACAATCACAGGATTGTTTAAAAAGAGCACAGAAAGTGGAGAAACATGTAATGTCAACACGTTTGAATTAGTGGAAGCCTTTGTGCAGCCTTTTTTTAATGAAACAAATCCCTAATTGTGGAGCTGTGCCTAACAGTGACACACTCAGACGAGAGTATCTCCCTAAAGTGTCTTTTATAAAGAAAAACACAAACGCTTCATTGTCATTTCAGGTTTGCAGTTGTTTCTCCCGTGTTAATATTGGGATTAAAGGCAGCAAAATAGTCTATGAGAATTACACGGTCATTGTAATTAATGTGTCAACATATGTTTTAAAGGTTTACAGAACTCAAAAACGTTGCTGAATATGTCATTCAAGGTTGTTTTTAAAAAAATGTATTGTGTCTGCTTATTACATTTTTTTGCAGCCAACACAGACCATTTAAAAAAGTTTGTTTCATTTTTAAAGATTGTTTCAAGAGCGACTCGAGTTCCAATGTTACAATGTACTCGTACATCCTCAGACAGTCCGGGATATATGAAGATTATGAGTCAGGGGTATATGCAACACTTTCGGCTATGTTAATGTATTTATATAGTCACCATGTACTTGTGATATTTAAGTAGGCTATGCTTAAAATAGCTTTAAAATATACAAAAGAAACTGTAAATGTCCAATAAATGAATGTACACAGGGTGCGAGTTGAGGTGCAGTCATAAATACAAGCTATCAAACGGCATCTAATGTTAAAGTGATGTTTCGCCAAACACTTTTTGAAATGTAAATAGTGAACTTTTAATTGACTGAGCAAGTGCTTTGCTGACTTTTGATTAATATTACAAAATAAATCAGAGGGAGATCAAGTTGAACAAACAAATATTTATTTGATTTGCAGAGTTAAACATAAATGTTTCATTAACAATTACTTTCTCTGCTTTGACTATCTCGCAGGACGCTGTGATTTGGGACAAGACCCCCGCCTTCCTCCTACAGAGCACATTCATTTTGTCCTTAATGTTTCAAAGTTGAAACAATCTCAGAATGAAGAATTAATGAATATAGCTTTCTCCTTGTGGTTAAAAGTGTTTCACAGCTTAGAAACTTGACCTTCAGTTTGTAGTCCTCTTCACAGTTAAGGAGTTTGAAAAAAAATACAAGATGGCTTTTTCTTCAGGACTTCATGTCCCACGATGCAATGAAGCCTCACAACAAATGGTTTCCTCTTCCGGTGTGCTTCAATGCGGTTTGTTTTCAGTAATGCAGCAACTTGAACAGATTTTTTTTTAAAAAGTCATTTTCTTGTACAGCAGCTATGTTTGTTTCGTGAAGTTGAAATGTTGAGATATTGTCTTGGCAGGATTCAGTCTGATTGTACACACTTAGATGTTTCCGTGTAGCTTTTCCAAAACAGCTTTCTTAAGACATTTTCATTTTCTTCGAGAGAGACAGAGAGATTGATTTTCCATCTTACAAGCATTTTTATAACATTGCAAATGGGCAGGACATAGTCAAGATTATCAAGTCACAGAAGAGTTCTCATTAGCATATTTCTCATTATCATAGCGATGATTGGCTGTTTCGAATGTAAGCAGGATGACATCATAACTTTACAAGAAAGTACCTCCCCTCTTCTTTCAAACAAGGCATTGTAAATCTTACAAAATGCATTCATTTAAAAATACTATTTTGTGAAATAACTTTTCCTAAGTTATACATTCTTACTTAATAATCACATTTCTATTTTCCTGGTGTGATTTCACACAATGCAGTACCAAAATAAATCATATACATACTATAATTATCATTCTAATGAATTAATTAAAGTTTAACTCATTTCCTGTGTAGTGAATTAGGCATCCGATTTATTTAAAAATAAACAAGTCTCTAGTCGCCCACCCAGGGACGCCAAAATATAGTGAAATATACAGTATATACCTTATGAGTTCGACATTTACACAACATGTCAGAAATATAAAACAAGATTTTATTTAAGAATAAAAAAGGTGCACAACTAATCTAACATTACAGAAAGGAAAGGCGATTGGTTAGAGCGCTTCGTGAATAGCATACAGTTAATTGATTTCTATGATCAAACGATTACAACAACCACAACATTATTAGTATACATGGCTAATAAATAATATTAATTATGGCTAATCACACAAAGTGTCTACTTTGCATTAGTATTTTCAATACTCGTTTCTCATTGTAATCAAACAATTCACCAACTATGCTACCCAGCTCCTGGTCCAGGCCCTGGTACTCTCCCGCCTAGACTACTGCAACTCCCTCCTGGCTGGCCTCCCTGCGTCCGCCACCCGTCCGCTCCAGCTCATCCAGAACTCTGCTGCCCGCCTGGTGTTCTCTCTGCCTCGCTTCGCCCACGCTACTCCACTTCTCTGCTCGCTCCACTGGCTCCCGATCACCACTCGCATCCAATTCAAGACTCTTGTACTAGCCTACAGATGACCAGTCTGCACCCAGCTACCTCCAGACCCTCATCTCTCCCTACACCCCCACTCGACCTCTCCGCTCCGCCTGCACTAGAAGACTGGCTCTACCTCCTCTACGCTCCCCTGCCTCCAGAGCCCGCTCCTTCTCCACCCTCGCCCCGCAGTGGTGGAATAACCTTCCTACAGATGTCAGGACTGCCCAGTCCCTGACCACATTCCGGCGCCTCCTTAAGACTCACCTCTTCAAATAGCACCTGTAGAACTCCTCTGTTTGTATCCTGGGACACCATCACTCTTCATTTAAATGTGCTTTATTTTGCTCTTATCTGCACCCTATTTTACTGCATTTAATCCTGTACTTCAGAGTACTGTAATCTGCCAAGTGTTTAACCTGTAGTATTTTGTATTTAATCATATCCTGATGTAACTATCACTATTTAATCATATCCTGATGTAACTATCACTATTATCTGCTGTATTATTGAATTGTGTTTTGTCACACCTGTACTTTGCTTGAACAAAAGTTATTGTATTTCTTGCTCTTATTGTATTACTTGTATTGTAACACTTGAAATGTATTTGCTTACGATTGTAAGTCGCCCTGGATAAGGGCGTCTACTAAGAAATAAATAATAATAATAATAATAATAATAATAGCCGCAGTACAAATCTGAGACAGTGAGGCTCCTCTAGAGAGGGCCCAAGAAGTTGCCACCCCTCTGGTGGAGTGTGCAGCTACCAGCCCAGGTGGGGGTAAGCTGGCATTATCATACGCAGACTCCTTTCACAGACTGGTTCATGTGGAATGCTGATTTGGGGAGGAACGCTGGGTTTGTCTGCAGAGACACCCTGTTCCCATTCGTGGCGTAGCACCGAGGCCTGGAGAGGGTCTGTCACAGATGTATTTGTGACCCCACGAAAAGGAGGAGGTCCCATGAGGAACTGTAGAGCATAACGGGTTTGTATGGTGGCGAGCACCCAGATGTCCAAGGTGCAAGTATGCCAGTGTGTGGAGAGAAGTGGAGGGTCTGAGGCCGCAAGCCTTCAGGGGCCCTGCTGGGGCTGCTGAGGCTGAGGCGGGGCACTCTGCTGCGGTGGCCTACGGCGGGCTTGGAACTGCTGCGCGGGGGCTCCGCGTCCTGCGTTTCCACGTCCCTATTGGGAGGCTCGGTTGCCTGCCGGCGCTGTGGACTGTAGGCGGTGCCTCAGGTCACCCATGGGAGCCGTGGGGACTAGGACCGTACGAGTCACCTGCTGCACCCTGTATGGTTGCCAGTGGCTCAACCTACCTCGTACCAGGGCGCGTGAAGAGAGCATTGCAGCCACCTGCTTGGACGCCTCATGTTCTCGGTGGGAGCGTTGAAGTATCTCCTCCACTGCCAGACCAAAAGTATGCCATTTGTCAGCATCAGGGATCCTTGCCTGGGACAGCAACAGCTGTCTGCGAGCAACAATCATATTGGCCAGGCTCTGGCCCAGGGCTTGCCCTTGGAATCCGGAGACCTGGAGTAGAGAGCTGGTCACTGTGTGTAACTCAGATGCCAGTGGCTCTGGGAGAGGCAATGCCTGGATCATGCCATCGAGGTATGCCATCAGCAAGCTTGCTGTGTTCTCCAGGCAAGTGGCTTGCACACCTGCAGCGTAAGCCCACCTTCAAGTGGACCTCCGTGACCCTGCATTGCTGATTAGGGCAAGCACGGTCTCTGGGTAAGCCACTTACCGGTGGAGCCTTCACTAAGGCTGCAATGGTGGAGTCCACAGGGGGAAAGCCCGCCATGCCCAGCTTCTCTGTGCCTTCCAAAGAAGCCAGCTGAGCAAGTAGATCTCAGATAAGGGAGGCCCATGTCTTAAGTCTGGTCAGTTTCCAGGAACTTATTTGCCTCTTCCTCTCAAAGTTAACACAGGCAATTTTTTTTCTAATATTAAATAATTGCCTGCTCTCTTTTTTCTGTAATAGTTTTTCTGCTGGCTTTATATTCTTTAAAACACAGTACAGTTATTACAATATTTTAACATTGTTGCAGTTTCACAAATGTTTAATTTGTATCCCAAAGATCAGCCTGCTTCCAGGAGGAGTGACAGTCTTGGTCAGCCTCTGCTCTCAGTGGGTCTGTAAAAGCCACTACAGGATCCTTTATCCATTTCTGCACATCACAGTGTGGGTGACAGTCTTTAAAAGTCTGATACCTGCAAAAAACATAAACCTTGTTAGCCAGGCTCCCACCTTTACAATCTCATCTCCATCATCAGTGGGAAAACTTCAAAGAAATTAAGCTGGTTTTATCAAAGAGCCATGCATCTCTGCCGCATACACCTTTCACGCAAAAAAGGTGCTTGCACCTTGTACAAGGGAAGAAGGGTTTTTAGGGTCACATCTGACACCGTGTTTCTGAATGCGTTGTCTGACACAGAAGTAATTGTGTTAAATTTGGACAGAAACATTGACCTCAGTGGTGAAAGTGATTTGTATAATTCTACCCTGATTATAATTCTGGCCAAGGTCCAGATATTCCACTTTTCCAAGGCACTGCTGTTACAAAGGCTCAATCGGTTATGTTGATAAATGCACTCATACTGACTTAACTAAGGAGACTACAGCTGATCTTTTAAAATGAATTGAGCTCATATTCCCTGGTGTATTTCCACCTTGTGTTTTCCAATTATCTAAGCATTTTACAAATTATAAAAACATTTGTGATATTCACTTTTATTGCAAAGTATGTCTTGTGTACTGTGGAACAGATCCATCTTCTACCAGCTGTCCCGATTGTAATTCAGACATCTTCATGATCGTATGGAAACTGGTGATGTTTCCATGTCTCTACCTATAGAAAGACAGCTTCAGGATTCTTTTACAATTCACTGATCATACTGCATCATACTAATGCAGTAATGATGTTTACAATGGATTATGTTTTTTAAAATCTGGTACATTTTTTTTTTTTTTATTTGACAAGAATGACTTCTCACTGACTCGCTTTATTCTGTTTGGCCAATTCAATTTCATATAAGTGCAATCTCCACAGATCTGCATCAGAAATGCAGCTTTTTAGCATCTTTGTGGTTGGGCAGTTCTAAGTCACACATAGATACTGTATGTTCATAAGACCATTTGTTGATGAAACTGTAAAGTTAGGCAAAACCCTTTTACTCAGAACAATTTGGAGTGTTTCCCGTGATCTGTACATGTGACTCTGTTGCACGGCCTGTCATGCAGAATGCTATTCAGTTTAATGGTGACCATTGATGTAGCTTATGTGGGCAAACTGGTGAAATGATTTCCAAGGGAATGGTTTTTTGTCGTGTCTGTCCTGCTGGATTTCCTAATGTATTTCAAACTCATGATTCTGTTGTTCAAAATGCATTGCATCCCTTTTGATCAGCCAGTGAAGGGAATTAAATCTCCGTAACCTTTAATGGTTATTCCTTGTTTTGATGTGGTTGATGACTTTGTTCCAGATTACATGCATGCAGTGCTACTAGGTGTTAAACAAATGACATCTTTGTGGCTTGTCTCATGTTATCATGGGAAACCAAGGTATATTGGTAGTAAGATAGCAGATGTGGATGATTTGCGACAGTTTTACACCTCCAAATGAACTATCCAGGTACACAAGGACTCTAAAAGTTAGGAGATACTGGAAAGCAAAGGAGTGGAGAAATGTTTTACTTTTGTATTCTCTGCCTTCTCTACATAGTAAATTAGAATGTAAGCATTATTTTCATGGTCGATGTTGGTTTATTCTATTTATGCCCTCCTTAAAATGGAAATTCTATTTTCAGAACTAGATGCGGCCCAGCAAAATCTCCAGTCCTTTGTAATATTATTTCCAATGTTGTATGGAAAGGAACAAATTTCCTTTAATGTGCACCTTTTGTTGCACGTTTGTCGAAGTGTCCGGAATTGGGGACCTCTTTGGGCATGGTCTACTTTTTCTTTTAAATTTTACAATCCTCACATACTGTTATTCTGTCATGGTGCCAATTTTGTACCGACAAAATGTGGTACATGTGAGAGTGCTTGGTTAAAACTGTCATAGCTTTAAGTGTAATGGCTCAGAGACAAATTAGACATCAGTTAAGTAATGAGGACCACATGGACAGGGGCAACGTCATGCCGCTCAATTATTGAATGTGTTCCAAAGTGTGGTCTCCTGTATGTGGAGTCGATACCAAACTAGCGGCACTGTTAGGAGGCAACATGGTATGGGGTGCAGAAGAGTCACAACCCCTTGGGAAGATCACCATATTCAAACTGAGTCATGTTGGCGACCTATCCTGAACACTACCCACTTGAAAAATGACCTTGAAAATGTAGTAGGGTTATAATTTCTACACAGACTGTTCATAGACAGCATCATGAGGCTGGTATGAGGCAGAAGAGCATTCATCCATTTATCTCTGACACTGACAAATCCAGGAACGTTTGAGATGGGCTGGGGATCACATCAGGTGGAACATCACTGATTGGATGCCACTCCTCTTCACTGACGAGTCCACATTCTGTCATGATTATACTGACAGACAGCGTGGGGAATGTTTCTTGCCACATCATGTTGCAGAACACAATAGTAAATGGAGGAGGATCTGTCATGGCTTGAACAGGAAGCAATTGAGAGGATGAATTGGTCAGTGAGATATTCTGATCTGAACCCTATTAAGCATGCTTGGGCCATGCTAAAGAGATCGATAGCAGCCCATCCACTGCAACCAAGCACTCTGCAGGAGCTCCAGGACACTCTATTCAAGAATAGGCCCATCTCCAACAACATTGTGTACATGTGCAGGCGCTGCTAAAGTGGCACAATCAGCCATTCAATACATGTCACAGTACGAAACTCCTTTTTGTTGACAATCCTTCTCTCTAGCAAATGTTGAGTAGTATATACAATATGTTTTTATGCTGACTTAACTGGTTTACACAACATAAGTTACCTTCACAAATGACCCCATCTGGGGTTTTTTATTTTGTGGGGGGGGGGCTACTGTGTAAATCTGTTATGCCCTTAGTGGACTTTATTTGCAATTCTATTTAATACGCCCATTTGTTCTGGTAACACCTGTATCCATTGTGTTTCCAGAAAACATAGTAAGAACAGGTATATATAGATTTCAGTGTGTTAGCAAACATAATTCTGTGATGTCCTACTTTGCCAAGCACGCTGTCCCATTATAACTGAATAACCAGATAATGTGGGCAGGGGATCTTCATGCAACAAATTGTAGATTGTTACTTTTAAACAGCAAACTGTCTTTTAGTTCTTCACAAACAAAATAGAACACTTGAATTAAATACAATCTAACGTGTTTCTATAAAGGTTGGACTTTATTGTGGTAAAACTCTACGAAAATAAGTCTAGTAGACAAATCTTGGTAGAGGTCTTTCTCAATGTCTTTATTGATTCATAAAGCCTAATCTATATTAAATATTTGTCTGCTTGACTTTTTTTCTTGCAATTTTACTTTAGATTTACTGTTTAAAGTTATGGATGAACAGTTTATATTAAATGTCCCAGTTTAGCTGAGTTCATTCTATTCATGTACCAGTGTTGTATCATAGTCTAATGCTCAATGACAGGTGAATTTTAAAGTATTTTATTCAGGAAACAGTGTTTAAAACATTTCATAAGTATAAGTACATGAATACTGAGATGTTTCATGGAATTCTTCACTTTAATTGTATATTGTCCTTTTAAAGAAAGGTGCAGTTTACAAGTAAAACGATGAGTGTTGATACATGGTTTTATAATCAGTTACCAGTATTAAATTACAATTCCCTTACCTGCCGTTGTAAAATATGTGCTGTATTTTATCTATATGGTCTGATTTAAATTGTTTAATTATAAGAGCATTACTGCTACACAAACTTCTGATAGTTTATTTTGGTGTGAAAGGATCACAAAACCTGCTTTCAGTGTTGTGTAGCTTTAGAATTCCATTAGCTTGCACTAGTCTGTACTTATGAGCAAACAAACAAACACATTTTCACCGGCTTGTATAAGGCAGGATAACAAGGAGTTTTAGGTGAAACTACTGGTGCTATTTTAATCAAATCTAGGAGGCAAAGTTTTCTCTGGAATGCAATTTTATACATCAGGAAAAGTCTTAATGTAAGGAACAGAGTGGATTTCATTAAACATACTGTGTTTGAACTTTATATATCCTGAACACATTTTTCACCTGTTTAAATGTATTTCAGTTTTCAAGTCAAGACTAAAAACACACTTTTATAAAATGGCTTTCTTATCTTAGTGGGTTTTAATGTAACTTTAAAATTGCTTCTTTTGTATTATGTGTATACTGTTATTTAAATCTGTTATTTAAATGGTCTGATAGTGGCAGTTGTATGTGTGACATGCTATACAAATGTATTGAGGTTTGTTCTTTTTTTCTCATGTTCTTTTTTTCTCATGTACTATAGAGTGCTTTGCGATACTTTTGTATAAAAATGCAATAAATAAAATAAAATAAAATAAATTAACTTGCATATATTCATTTTATTTTGTAATAATCTTTTATTAACAGGAACCAAATCTGAGGAGAATTGAAATGATTATTACTTGTTTTATAACATTTACTTTATTAAATCCCATGAGTGGATTCAGTGAGTCCGTTTTGAAAATAGATCCAAGTTCGTTGTTCGTTTTCATCGTTTGAATGAGGAAACATGAACAAGGTGCCAGTGTGTTATTCAGCTTGTGAAAAACAAAAAACAAACTGTTTTTTTTCTTTTTTTTCGTTTTTCAGCTTTTGAATAAATAATAATTTGTACTGGACAACACTTATCCCCAGTGCATATCATACAGAAGATTAAAGCTTCGCTTTAATTTGTAAAGTTATGTAATTTCTATGGTGTAATGTACCAGTGGATAGCAACAGTGACAGAATTGTTTATTTTTTTTTATTTGGATCTTATACTGTCAATACCTATGTACTTCACTTGTCGAATAATAAGTAAAATCAAGACTGTAAAATAATTACACTGTAAGAAACTGAAAGGTTATGTTTGGTGATACTTGTCCAGTTGTTAAAGCAAATGGCTTCATGGCTAGACGGGTGGAAAATAAATTTGTGCCATGTTAAATAAAGTGTCTGCTTTATTTCAACTTCTTTAGTTTCAGTCATTGGTGTTCGCTGCCCAAAGTGAAGACAGCTTCAATCTTCTGTATGATATGCACTGGGGATAAGTTTTGCCCAGAATGTTCTGAAAAGAGTTACCACAGACCAGTGCAAATTATTATTTATTATTTATTGATAGTATGAAAAATGAAACACACTATTTTAATAAATTGAAGAATGTGCCTAGGTCAAACGATACCATTAAAAGGCAGATTACAGATGTTGCAGCTGATGTGACAGGCTAGTTGTTGCACAGGATTTGAGCAACTGAGAAATACAGTTTGCAACTGGACGAATCTTTGGATGTGTCAGGTGAGGGCCAGCTTTTGGTTTACATACGATACATCTGAAAATAGAAGAACTGCTGTTTTGCAAATCACTGACAACAAAAACAAGAAGTGATGAGATTTTTAAGTGCCTGGATAATTTTATGTCGAACAACAGCCTGGACTGGGGGCAGTTATGGTGTGTGCACAGACAGTGTGGCTAAAATGACGGGGAGGCATGATGAGGTTGCAAAGAAAATTAAAGATGTAGCACCTTTCGCAAAACTAACACATTGCATGCTTCATAGGGAAAACCTAGCCATGCAAAAGATGCCAGATGACCTTAAAGATGTGCTTGACGAGACAATAAAAGTTGTCAACTTTATCAAAGCACACCCATTGAATACACGTATTGCTTCGGTATTGTGTGCAGAAATGAGGTAGATGCATCATAGTCTTCTTTTCCACATAGAGATCAGGTGGCTTTCCAAGTTTTTGAACTTTGGGAATCTGATATTTATTTTTGGAAGAGAAAATGCACAGATCGGCTGGTAAATTCTCAGATGAAAATGGGCTTGCACGGCTTGAATATCTTGCTGATATTTTTGATCACCTGAATCAACTTAATATTAGCATGCAAGGGCGTCAGTCCACTTTTGTCACAGTATCGAACAAAGTGTCTGCCATTGAGGAACTGGATGTGCTGTAATGGAGGAACACATAGATTCCTGTACCAATTTAGAACCTACTTCTGTGACATGGTAAGCACTTCTGAAAGGATGTGGATCACAGATCTCCTTTTACAGACTGGTGTGGAATTGCTTGAAATGGCCCCCAGAGAGGAGGATCAGTTTATTGAGCTGAGAAACAACACCCCCAGTGAAATGTGCCCATGAAACCATGACTGTCACTGAATTCTGGTTGCATGCCTCTGCTGAATTTCCTGACCTGGCTAGCCATGCTCCTTCCATTTGCAACTACTTACCTTTATGAAAGTGGATTCCGAGCATTAAAAACAAACACTGATCAAGAATTAATGTTGAAGATGACCTTCGCATTTGCCTAACTGAAATTCCTCCTCAACTGGACCAGCTGTGTGCTGCCAAACCAGCCACATTAATATCAAGGAATGTTGTCAATATTTTAATTTCCAGTGCTTCTTTGTTGATCTGTTTTAAAGTTCATTTTTTCTGTTCACAGAAACATTTGTGTAGACTAGTAAAGGAATGAAACATAAGAAACATAAGTAAGAAACTGTTTATGAACAAGATGGTGAAACTATATGGTTGGGTTAGGGGTCTACAGGTTTGTCTTTTTAAGTTAAGGGGTCTCTGGATAAAAAAAGTTCGAACCACTGCTCTAGAGTACGTATATGTGTGTATGTGGTTTGGACCTGGTTTACTATGAACCTGGGGAGTAAAGGCATTTCCTGCCTTCAGGCTTTAGCCTCAGACAGTTTGATGAGTGAATGAAGGTGATAATAAAGTGACCCCCTATTCCCTGCTGGTATTCATTTGGAGCAGGTGGAGGGTAGCTTTGGGGTCAGCCTCATATTTGCCCCAACTCCTCAGGGAACATGTTTTGCCAGCCCATTGACCCGTATCAGTTTGACTGACTAGCTCACCATTATTTCAATGTGTAAGTCAGAGTGGAAGAATTCATGTATAATAAACCTTTCTTTCTCCTCTCTCCATCTTTCTTGTGCTTTATTTTTATTTCATTTTTGTATCCCTTTATTACTTGAGTTTCAGTCTCATTGCAAAGGCCCAAATAACTAGACGTCCACAAACAGCAAGAGTTTATTTAATGTGGTATCAATAAGCATTTCATTAATATGCAGTTAGCCTTTTAATTGAAATTCACTTAAATGCTAACACACAATCAATAGATACCCAATAGGTGTGCTTAATTGATATGAAATTGCAAATCCAATTGATAGTTAATTAAAGATGAGTTCAGTCTTGAAAAACAATCCATTAGTGGTCAATTCGTGTTTAGAATATAGTCACTAAAGTGGTGGTTCACATTCATTTTAAGTGGGATGGCT
The DNA here is from genome assembly GCF_902713425.1 of Acipenser ruthenus. Lineage (NCBI taxonomy): Eukaryota > Metazoa > Chordata > Actinopteri > Acipenseriformes > Acipenseridae > Acipenser > Acipenser ruthenus. The sequence goes on along the minus strand of NC_081216.1, from coordinate 12,044,581 downwards.
TTAAGTAACTCCAGGGTGCTGTACTTAATATTTACTCTGTTTAAAGGTCTTTAAAATGATCTGGGAACTGCTTGAAGATGGGTCAATGCTCCAGTACAGATGCAAAGGCCATTTGCATCTAATTGCACCAAATTATGAATCTCAACGCAAATGTGATTTTCAGGCATGCTTTTGTTACCCCTTGTGGCCTCAGTTCTGGGACTTGTTGTCAGCTGAACGTTAACTGTGTAGCCTCAAGACATGTTGACTTGAGTCCATTTGAGCAAATGATATCCGTGCATTTCAAATAGACAGAGAGGATATGCAGCAACATTTTCTTTTTTTTTTTTTTTTTTACTGCTTCCTTACCTTTTTTGAGTGGTTTCCAATTCTTCATAGTGGTTCGTATTACTAATACCCAGATACAGTACAACTGTACACAGCATCCCTAGAAAGGGTGGTGTGTTATGATTAGGGACCTGCTTTTTCCATGACTTGTTTTTTAACCTGTAATTTAGTGCTCTAGCCACACAATGTCGATATAGCCTCCACAGCAATGAGCAATCATTAAACAATCATCCCATTACATTACTTCAACCAGTTGAATTGCTCATCCCATTACTATAAAGCATGTATTAGCAGATTAACAAACAGAATACTGAAGATTGCTACTGACATATATTTAACCCTTACATCCCTGTGAGTACATATAACAGGAGTTTAAAAGGACGTTTTTTTTTAATATTATTTCAGAGAACTCAAGTATAAATAAATTATTTATTGTTTTTAATTTAACAGTACACTTTTATGCAAATCATTTTTTGAAAAGAATAATTCAATTTCCTTGATATCTGGATCTCACCAGGCACAAATATGTAATTCGTCAACAGAAGGGGAGATATTTTTTATGGATTTCTTGTTCCTGTTACCGATCCCTGAATAGTGTAAATATAACAATTTATTGGAATCTGGGCATTTGATAGACTCTGTAACATACGTTAGGTGTGTTTTTGTTATTTATTTTCTTTATTATTTGTTTTGTTTTTATTGGGTTTTTTTGTTCTTTGAATATAACATAAAAAAAGCTTGTTCATAAGTAGAGGTCGGGCTTTTTATTGTAGTGCTCCTAAATTATGGAATGCTCTGCCTTCGTTTGTCAGGGAAGCTGGAACTGTTACAGTCAAGACTAAATACACACTTTTATAGAATTACTTTCTTAGTGAGTTTTAATGTAACTTTAAAATTGCAGCTTTTGTATTATTATGTGTATACTGTTATATAAATCTGTTATTTAAATGGTCTGATTATGGCAGTTGCATGTGTGACATGCAATACAAATGTATTGTGGTTTGTTCTATTTTTCTGCTATGTACTGTACAGCGCTTTGCGATACTTTTGTATAAAAAGCGCTATATAAATGCAATAAATAAATTCATAAATAAGTGTTACTTATTGTTTTCATGAAAGATAAAACAAATCCATCCTCAGTTCTTGTGCATTATATATTTTGCTGTTCACGGGGCGGAGCTATGCCACCTGATAGTGTTTATTGACAGAGTTAGTAAACATATACACATGGAGAAAGGGGCTCCGCCTCATCCAGGCCCAACATTTACTTGATTGATAGACACGATAAACAGGAGGGGGGCCACCGTCTTTGAGGTGACCCGACATACCAAGAGGGGCACCGTCTCTGAGGTTACCCGACATACGAAGAGGCTCGCGAACCGGAAAGAAAACATAAAGTTAGTATTTGTTAAAACATATAATGCGTGGTGTTCCACCTCTTTGAAGCCCAACATAATAGAAGGGGGGTTCCGTCGCTGAGGAGACCCGACAAACAGGAGAGGGGCCACCGTCTTTGAGGAGACCCGACAAACACGAGGGATGCCACTGCTTGGGGAACCTCACATAGAGGCATCAGACCTGAAAGAAGAATCCCAAAAGAAACATACATGCAGATGGAAGGGTTTGGCCGGGGGTCCCCTCTGACTCATGGAGAACCCTCCTCTATGAGGTAAATAAAGCGGAGCTTAACAAAGGGTTGGAGAAAGTGGAACCACTAACCCCCCAAAAGATGGACCCCTGGCTCCCCGCTGACGCAACATGAAGAAAAAAGAGAGAACCGCCAATGCATAAGAAAGAAGAAAAGAGAAAACATTTAGACGAAAGAAAACAAACACTTAACGTGACAAAGGGGTTAGTAGACTGTACCCTAATGACTATAGGTGGCTGTATGGTCCAGTGGTTAAAGAAAAGGGCTTGTAACCAGGAGGTCCCCGGTTCAAATCCCACCTCAGCCGCTGACTCACTGTGTGACACTGAGCAAGTCACTTCACCTCCTTGTGCTCCGTCTTTCGGGTGAGACGTAGTTGTAAGTGACTCTGCAGCTGATGCATAGTTCACACACCCTAGTCTCTGTAAGTCGCCTTGGATAAAGGCGTCTGCTAAATAAACAAATAATAAAATAATAATAACTATGTGAAGACCCTTTGCACAGTGGAAAGAAAAAAAACCCCTTTCTTTAATTTTATTTCTTAGGGGGAAATCTTTGGTGGCTCAGGCAGAAAGGTCTTTGCGTTCTGCAAAGTACTTCAACATGGAAGTAAAGGGACACAGAGGAGAGTTGATCTTAGAAAGCTGAATACATTGTCCTTGCCGCAGTTGATCTGTTTTTGAAATGTGAAGAAATAAGATGAAATGAGAATCTGGGATGAGCTTGAGGTCACTGCAGCGGATACCTAGGGTAGGAAAGCTGGCAATAGAAGGAACTGTATATTCAGAACATCTCAAAAATCCAAAAAATGCAGATAGACATATGACTTCCATAGTTAAATCATCAAATGGAGAAAAACAGCCGTGGTGGAGAATTGAAATCAATTTACTGAGAATGTCTATAGAAATAGGCAGGCGAGCAGAAGAAGGAGCTGGAGAGCACTTGGAAATTCCTCGTAAAAGGAGATGAACCGCTGGAATTGATAATAGAGTTGGGGAATTGATGGACATCAAGCGAAATTGATGCTGAATTCCTGACAAATATAGTCTGATTGTAGCTGGTGCCAGATGTAGAGAGTCCTTTGCATGCACTATGAACGCCATGATCCAGTCCTGGTTGAATGGAGTAGGATTAATCCTGCTTTGTAAACAGAAAGTTACATAACATGCCCAACCTGTAGAGTACGAGGATCTGGTAGATGGGGCAAGTGCTGATGCCATGTAATCTTGAGCTGAATTAAGAAGTTTATTAATAGTTGGATTTAGTTGAAAATCAGCTGATTGAACTGTGGCGTTGCTGCTGGATATTGCAGAGCTGAGGGCAGCAAACTGTGGAATTTGGAAATCTGTAAACGGGAAAGAGCATCAGCTGCATTATTAAAAATGCCCGGTAGGTGGCGAGCTTGTATTAGGAAGTTATTAGAGACTGAAATCCATACTAGCCGCCGCAGCAATTGCATTATAAGAGCGGAGGAGGAACATCCTTTATTTATAATATGCACTGTAGTTGAATTATCACAGTAAAATAATATTGATTTCTTAGACCAGAGATGACCCCATAGCTGGGCAGCTGCTACTATTGGGTATATCTCTAGCAGAGCTGTGGATTTTAAATGAGGAGATGTGTTCTCGATTTCCTCAGGCCATGTACTGCAAAACCATTGATTATTAAATAGACCTCCGAATCCCAGAGATGAGGCATCAGTAAATAAAGCCATATCGTGAGGAGCTGAAATGAAATCATCATAAAACATAGAGAGACCGTTCCAGTGCTGAATAAGCGCAGACCACATTTTAATGTCTTTCCTAGCTTCTGAAGAGATATTTAAATAGGAGTCCAGATTTGTTGCTGTTGATGCCAGCGCTAGCAGCCGAGATATAAACGTCCTCCCCTGTGGAATGATACGTATTGCAAAATTAAAGTAACCCAGCAATGAAAGCAGTGCCCGTTTTTTAATTGTTTTACTGATCTGAAAATCCTGAATGAGCAAACGAATATGGTTAAGTTTAGACTCAGGCAGGCGGGCTTCAAACTTTTCTTTATCTAGAATGATTCCAAGGAATTCCAAAGAATGAAGGGGACCGATTGATTTTTCTTCTGAAAGCGGAACGCCAACTTCAGAAAATAAGCTTTAAAGATTGGAAATCGCTTCTGCTGGTGCATCTGAAGGAGGAGAAATTACTAAAAAATCGTCCAGCAAGTGGAGCAAGAACGGGACATGATAGACATTAAGGAGAATCCAGCATAATGCTTCCGACAGGGTATCAAATATCTTTGGGCTGCTGCGGCAGCCGAAAGTCAATTGAGTGGCAAAATAAAACTTCCCTTCCCAGCATATACCAAACAGGTGACGGAGAGAAGGATGGATTGGCATTACTTTAAATGCGTCTGATATATCTGCTTTTGCTAACCAGGAACCACGACCTGCTAATTTAATTGAATGTATTGCGTCTGCAATAGTGATGTAATGCAGGGAAAATTGATCTTGGGGAATTAATGAGTTAATGCTGCTGGTGCTTGACCCCCGTGGTGCTGATAAATCAATAATGAGACGATTTTTCCCTGACATTTTCCTCGTGGCAATGCCGATAGGATTAATTCTATATACTGGAAAAGGAGGAGCTAAAAATGGACCGACTATAAATCCTTTTTAATTTATTTTTCAATGAGAGACTGCACTGATTGTGGATCTTGAGTCGCTGAATAAAGATTTTTGCTTTGGAACGAGGAAGAAGGAATTTGAGTAAGACCGGTTGAAAAACCATTTTTTAATCCGTCGATCAGGTAATTAATTAAGTTACTGTCGGGATGATTCTGTAATTTACTTGATAACGCCAGGATGTTTATAGGAGTAAAGACGGTGAGCATCGGGGAAAGTCACTTGCGTTTTAATGGGCAGATTGTATTAGAGTGAGCGTCACCGCAATTGCTGCACATGTGGATAAAATTGCATTGTCTATTCGAACAGAAGCCAGTATTGAAATTGTTGCAGTTTTGTCTTCCTCCTGAAAATCTAACACTGCGCCTGTATTTGTCTTTCCTTGTAGATTGATCGAGGGGAGCTGAAGAATGTATAGGATTAGTTACTGAAGATCTGTATGAATTAGCGGCGAAACCGGGTGCTTTAGAAGTTGATGCAATTGCAGTTTTAGGGCAGAGGGCTTCGCTGGCTGAAATTAGGGCTGGACCGGAAGAAGCTGTAGGTGGCGCTGCAGTATTTGATGCTGAAATTAATGACTGCGCTGTAGATTGTATTCCCTGTTCCATAATAGACACCCTTTTTTCTAGATCCGACAGTTGAGAACTGACCGAAGATAGAGTATCGGAAAAAGGCTGCATAAATGATTTTATCTCGTTGAATATTTGCGAATGTTGGATTTCAATGGCTGGCTGCTGGTTAGCGGTGCTAGTTGTGGGGGTGGTTAGATCCGGAATAGACTGTCTGTTTTAGGACGCTGAATGGCTGGGCGCGGCTGATTATGTTTTTTCGGCGGAAAGACTGGTTCTGCTGAGACTGAATTGCAATAGAGAATGAAAAGAGACCCTCTATCACTCCCTGCCGGAATCGCAATACCATTTTTAAGGAGGGTTTTTATCAATTTATTCATGTGCCAGTCCTTCCAAAACAATCGATCCGGAGGGGCGTCCTGAGGCCGAAGACGCTTGGATCGCCGCAGATTCGATGTTTGCGTGGCAGGAACGGTAGGCAGCATTTGAACTGGAACCTGGTCGAGAGCCTGATCAGGAGCCTGATCAGATGTAACTGAAATACCAAAAGGGGAGAAAAAACGGAGACTGGATGGACCCTGGATTGAAGCTGAAGGAGAATGATCTGTTAATGACAGAAAATCCTGGGAATCCTCTGAATCCAATGACAACTGCTGTAAGTACTCCATTATTGAGGTACGCAAAAGTAGATGGGTCTTGAAATCGCTTAGGTTTAAGCCAAAAACGAAAAAACACAAGACAGCGAGGTAGAGGTGACTAATGTTTAAATAAGGTAGATTTAATTGATGACAGCAGATGATAGGTTGTTGGTGCCTAGCTCCGCCCCCTGAACCCCACATATAGGTTAACATTTAAACTTAAGCATCATCAGTTGGTTAACCCGTCTTCTTTCATGGATTGACGTTGCTCTGTGAAAATGTGTCCCTATGAACAAAAACTTCTGTAATCATCCACAGAATTGGTAACAACTGACCAATATCTTTTAGCCTTTCTTGCTAAATTAGGAAATAGTTATTATGCATTTCATAAATATTCGGTCAAAGAAATTCCATTCGTGTCCGTTTCCTTTTGCATATAGTTGATATCTCTCCATTTCTGATTTTACAGTAAGCATTAAACACTGGAATAGAATTTAACGGGAGGGGTTCTTTATCCAAACTACAGACTTGTGGGTTGAAAATCCTCACTGCCATGCTGTGAGCTGTTTGAATAAAACTTTTATTCTGCATTGATCAGGGTTGTAGTAGTTTGTCAATTTTTCATAAACTTTGTGGAAAGTTTGAACACACTGTTTGTTTATATTGGCATCTGTGCTGTGCAACTCTTGTGCCAGTGCTCGGTATGTATTTATTATACGTTTGATGAACTCTAACGTTACGGCTTTCAAACCACTGTATAAGATCCACAAGTCCCTTACCATGCGTTGCAATCAGTTGAGACACCAGGTGGACATTGCTGCATGCGAAATGCTTTTTGAATTTGTTGGTGCATCCATTTTGTCTAAAACAGCAAGTCTCTAGATAAGCTTCTTCTTTAAACGCATCAGTTTCTAGAATGGCCATAATTGTCCCTCGTAATTAGGGGATATTTTTTAATTATCCAGAATGTAATGTGTTAATTCCTTAATTATTCATTAGATCAGTTTAGCTGGAGTGGCTACACAGACATCTGGAGGGTTAGGACTGAATTGCGGGTTAGTCTGTAGTTTAAATTCTCCTGTGAATTTTGCAAGGCCCTAGTTATGAAAGCAGACATTGTTTATCTCACAAGACATTATAATGGCCCTGATGTGAATGAAAATAAAAGTATAAAAACAATTATTGCATGAATGCATTCAACACAGCAGGCATCAATGGTAAGTAATGTGTTTTTTGTAAAACCAACAGCCTTTTCAATTCCACGTCAACTCACAGCAATACAGTTTGCCAGTGTTTTACTACACTACACTTTTACTACACTTTGCTGCATTGTCATTGGTACAATTGTACTATAGTACATAATTGCTAATCCAACAAATGTCTTTTGAAATCATACTCCTCCTTGTGCACATCAATTTAATGTTCCAAGTATAATGTGTACAGGAACAGGCAGCTTGTCAATTAAATCACAGGGTCCAGCTTTTTGGAACACACTACTGTCAACTGCAGTTAGATCTTCAGTCAATTTCATTACTGCTAGTGGTTCACCCATCCTTGCACTTATTGTAACTTTTTTATATTTTTGATGTTTGTGTAGAGCACATGAACAATACAAAATGAGCTACAAGCAACAGACAATATTAAAAGCTTGAAGATTCTGTTGCTTGTCTTATATGTACATGTTTTCATGCATGGGGTTTCTGTCAAAGTGTCTTTTAAATGGTCTGTGAATTACTACATCTGTAGCAGGAAATACTGTTTTTGTAGCTATTGATTAAAATAACTCGATTAAAATAACTCTTGTTATAATTCCCAGGTACTATCCTGTGTCATTGTGCAGTATGGGTTTGAGCCAGCCCATATTAAAAGTTAGCACTTATCAAGCAAAGATGAGTGATACAACAGGAATGAAAAAAATAGAGTCTGCAAGTGGAATTCACAGTTCAGCCCAGAATGTGTGGTCCTGCACGTATTCTCTCTCTCTCTCTCTCTCTCTCTCTCTCTCTCTCTCTCTCTACACTCCTGCCTCGGCCCAGTATAAATATTATCTTTAACTCCTTCCTCTTGATTGTAATCACAGGTCCAATCCCCATAGCAACCCACAGTGCTTCACCCACAACCCAATAACAAACCCACAGTGCTCACCCACAACCCAATAACAAACTCACAGTGCTTCACCCACAACCTAATAACAAACCAAAACATAGCAAACAGCCAGGCCAAAGATACGTGGGATCCAACCCGCAGTAACCTTTAGTGAGCTATACACACATGTGCCATCCTGTACACTGTAACAAAGAGAACAACATCCATTAATCACATGTTGTGAATGGCTTACCATTGCTTGGGATCTGAATGGATTGTTCTCTGTCTGGCCTGAGATGAAGGTTGTTGTGTCAGTATGCCCTCAGAGCAGCCTTCAATTCTGCTATAACATGCTTATGAGGGTGATGATCTGCACTGAATATGCTGTAGTCTGAGCTGTCTCAACACTTGCTTCTATCTTAGTCACATGATTTGATGCCTCTTAAACCCATTGCACTGCGCTGCCATCTTTGTCCACATCTCAGTAGACATATACCCCTGTGTTCCTCCTCCTCATATGGCTACTGCTTATCACTGCAAAAAATGGCAATTGGCTTCACCTTGTATATGTGGTTCAATGAGAAACACTATTGGACATGAACAGGCTAACTTCCAGGCATGCTTTACCAGCATACAGCAGTGCCATATGACTTCAGCAAAAGGATGTTTTGCATTTCAAGCTGCTCGGGTGCGTTGGGTAGTTCATTAGATATGTTGTAGTAAAAATGTAAAATTGTTGTCATTTTATTAAAACTTGTAGGCTTAGACAATAACAAAATCATGTGTTGGGAACTTGTCTAGTAGCAAATCCCATTGCTTTAAATTGTGGACATTGTATAACTAATAAAATATTTTAGAATGCTTGAAACACTTCTGCTTAATGCCTAATTTCTCTCATGTACAAAGGTTATAAAAAAATGAAGAAAAAATGTATATATAGTGACAGAGTAAGGGGGGGATAAATGAAAATGTAGTCCTGGATGTTTAAGTAGGATACAGGACTACATCCCCCAAAATGCATAATGAAGGACACCTGCCTGTGATTAAGCAGGCAGCTATTGTAGCAGGTCTGAGATGTGGGTTGTGGTTGGTACGGTTGGTATGGTGAGGGCCTGCAGATAGACCTGTGTCTAAAGGTATTGTGTGTTGTATACTATGTGTAACTTGTCTTGGTGGACGTGTGTTTGGTGACTGGTAAACGACTTAGCCGTCCAATTTCTAGCTAGGACTAGGCAAAGTTTAGCAAGCAGTCCTGATGGAGTTAGGTTTTGTTTTATTTATTTTGTTATGTTTTGTATAAATAAATATATAGGCATGTGGCAAAGTGGTGAGTGAATACAGGTGTGTGCAGTGCAGAGCGAATACAAAGACAGACAATGATTTCCAGGTGCAAGGGTGTTTATTGATTTAATTAACAATGTCCCAAGCCTTATGGCAAACACCTGTAAATAATAATGGTGGAGTGATACAGCAGCGTGTATCACTCGGTATTTGTAATTCCCCGGGTTTGACCCATAACCAAAAGTCCAGTTTTACACACCAACACTAAACACAAAACACAAACACAGTTCTTAGTGATAGTGAATACGTGCAAGTGGTGTAATACAGTTCTCCGTGAAATGCAGGGGTGAAAGTGATGTCCAGGTTTATGCTGGCTTTCGCTACAGCTCCGGATCGTGCAACTGGTAGTCTATTAAAAAACAGATGACAGTTAACAAAACACTAACAAACACAAGACAAAACTCACGGTTCATGAAACAGCACACAGACTCCTTGTAGGTTTTCAACATTAACCATTTACCAAGGAACAGATCATGTACGCTATGACCCCTATTTATGTCCTTTCTCATGACCCCTAGGTCCTCCAATCCTCGGATGCCACACCGTTTACCGTCTGGGTCATTGAGTTTGGATACCATAGCTGTGCTCCTTTCCTAAATGACCAACTTCCACCTACAGTGCCTTGCGAAAGTATTCGGCCCCCTTGAACTTTGCGACCTTTTGCCACATTTCAGGCTTCAAACATAAAGATATGAAACTGTATTTTTTTGTGAAGAATCAACAACAAGTGGGACACAATCATGAAGTGGAACGAAATTTTTTGGATATGTCAAACTTTTTTAACAAATAAAAAACTGAAAAATTGGGCGTGCAAAATTATTCAGCCCCTTTACTTTCAGTGCAGCAAACTCTCTCCAGAAGTTCAGTGAGGATCTCTGAATGATCCAATGTTGACCTAAATGACTAATGATGATAAATAGAATCCACCTGTGTGTAATCAAGTCTCCGTATAAATGCACCTGCACTGTGATAGTCTCAGAGGTCCGTTTAAAGCGCAGAGAGCATCATGAAGAACAAGGAACACACCAGGCAGGTCCGAGATACTGTTGTGGAGAAGTTTAAAGGCGGATTTGGATACAAAAAGATTTCCCAAGCTTTAAACATCCCAAGGAGCACTGTGCAAGCGATAATATTGAAATGGAAGAAGTATCAGACCACTGCAAATTTACCATGACCTGGCCGTCCCTCTAAACTTTCAGCTCATACAAGGAGAAGACTGATCAGAGATGCAGCCAAGAGGCCCATGATCACTCTGGATGAACTGCAGAGATCTACAGCTGAGGTGGGAGACTCTGTCCATAGGACAACAATCAGTCGTATACTGCACAAATCTGGCCTTTATGGAAGAGTGGCAAGAAGAAAGCCATTTCTTAAAGATATCCATAAAAAGTGTCATTTACAGTTTGCCACAAGCCACCTGGGAGACACACCAAACATGTGGAAGAAGGTGCTCTGGTCAGATGAAACCAAAATCGAACTTTTTGGCAACAATGCAAAACGTTATGTTTGGCGTAAAAGCAACACAGCTCATCACCCTGAACACACCATCCCCACTGTCAAACATGGTGGTGGCAGCATCATGGTTTGGGCCTGCTTTTCTTCAGCAGGGACAGGGAAGATGGTTAAAATTGATGGGAAGATGGATGGAGCCAAATACAGGACCATTCTGGAAGAAAACCTGATGGAGTCTGCAAAAGACCTGAGACTGGGACGGAGATTTGTCTTCCAACAAGACAATGATCCAAAACATAAAGCAAAATCTACAATGGAATGGTTCACAAATAAACATATCCAGTTGTTAGAATGGCCAAGTCAAGTCCAGATCTGAATCCAATCGAGAATCTGTGGAAAGAACTGAAAACTGCTGTTCACAAATGCTCTCCATCCAACCTCACTGAGCTCGAGCTGTTTTGCAAGGAGGAATGGGCAAAAATTTCAGTTTCTCGATGTGCAAAACTGATAGAGACATACCCCAAGCGACTTACAGCTGTAATCGCAGCAAAAGGTGGCGCTACAAAGTATTAACTTAAGGGGGCTGAATAATTTTGCACGCCCAATTTTTCAGTTTTTTATTTGTTAAAAAAGTTTGACATATCCAATAAATTTCGTTCCACTTCATGATTGTGTCCCACTTGTTGTTGATTCTTCACAAAAAATTACAGTTTCATATCTTTATGTTTGAAGCCTGAAATGTGGCAAAAGGTCGCAAAGTTCAAGGGGGCCGAATACTTTCGCAAGGCACTGTACCCTATGAAATAAATTGTCGTGCCATTTAGTTAAGGGTACTCTGTTCCCATTACACAGTGCCCTCACAGGTTGAGAGGGAGATCTAACACCAAGCACCATTCGATCTCTGTCACAAGGCACCACCCTGTTTAAACTAGAACTGCTGTGGTCTGAAACAGTTATTTTACACTAGAATACAGCGATAAAGGTCCTGAAATAGTGATAAATCATCAGACAAGAAAAGGGTTTGTCACTATATAATATATATATATATATATATATATATATATATATATATATATATATATATATATATATATATATAATGGGTTCTGTCACTTTTCACCTTCAAAATAAATTTAAAAAAAAATGTATTCCTGAATGTCTCTTGTAAATGTCACCGCTATGTTCCTAACTGCTTATACTGTAGTACCTACTCTTGTGTAACAATTGCTCCAGCGATTTTGCAGTTTAACATGCTATTCCTGTGCTTTTCTTTGTTTTTTATTACAATGTTTAACATAACTGTTACTGATGATTAATTGTGCTCTTCCATGTATTGAACAGTATTCACAATGAGATTCACTATATACTTTTAGTATTCAACAATAAACATCTATAAAATGTACAGAAACACCACCACCGTTGAAAATTATTTGGTAGGGTTTAGTCACTGAATAATTTCTGTGTGAAACTGATGATGTGCTGGTAAAACACTGGTATTTAATTCCCAAATCCTGCAAAGCATTGATGGCAGTATTCCATACAATATTCGTCTATACATCAAAACTTTTGTTTTACGGTCACAAAGTGTTGAAAATGTCTGGTAAGTGATCAGTCTGCAGGTGCTTGCTCAGTTAATAATTATATTAGGATACTAATCGTATGCAGCAGATGTCATGCTGGGAGCAATACAGTTAACTCTGCCATGAAATGGCAGCACTTTATTTCACAGATATCTATCAGGAGTGACAGTAAGTGGGAGGCTGGAGGACTGCTTATAAACGAACAAATAAAGGAACTCAATTAACCCTTTTTTTTAAAGATCGTGTGTTTGTTAAAGATAGCCTGATCTCATGGCATCTGTTTATAGGTAATTCTGCAAATGAGTCCTAGTTTTATTGTGATATCCAGAAATAATTCTGTCTGCCTGCCTTTCTGTGATTTATCTGGAACACAATTACAGTAGGTAGCAAACTGACAGTACTGGAAACTAAACTAGCCAAAAGAAACCAGATGCAAGTCAAGGGGAAAATATTATCCTTTTGTTAATATACTTTAGATGCATTGTACAGTTCACATGGCACATGGAGTGTTGTTCTGTCTTCTGTACATGACACTAGGCTGGCTCTGACCTTTGAAGGGTAGCCCTTTTCATTGGCATTGTGTAGTGTCAAAGGTACTTTAAGGCCTGGCACCATCTTTTCTGAGTGCCCTGGTAGAAAGGACTATCACTGGCTATAGTATATGATTCCAGGATACTGCTAACTTAGCTGTTTCAAGGGTTTGAACACGTATGCAAGAATTTATCTTTGGCTTATCAACTCCTCTGCACGTGGAACTATTTCCATCTTCGTCTGAAGATAGAATTTGATATTCTTTTTTCTTTGGTTTTTAAAGATCACATTTGGGATTTGGGAATTTTCCAATTTTTCTCCTTCAGTCTAAGACCCCATTCACACTTGCGATTTAAGGTGGCCCAGGGCCGCTTCAGGGCTGCCTTTTCTCATATATGAACGCTCAAAAAAAGAAAAGGCAGCCCAAGGCTGGCCTAGATTTAGGCCACCGTTCATATGTATGAAAGCAAAGCAGACTAGGGCCGGCCTTTTTGTATCACATTACCAATTTGATTTTCTATAACACAGAAAAACGCAGATTTTCTATGCTGTCAGAGATTTTTTGGTTTTACTTTTGGGGAGGGGCAAAAAACATGCAAGGCTTTTTTTGTTTTTTGATAATAACCAAATCAATACATGTACCATAAACATTAACACAGGCAACTTTGCTTTAAATTTACATAAACATACCTGTCTAATAAAACTGCTTCCGGTATTCCGGTAAGTTCAGTGTTGAATGAGACTTCAGTCAGTATCCAGAGCTGTTCAAAGATGCCGAAAACAATAACTCACCCCTAAAGATCAGATCAACGAGTTTGGCAAGGACGAATTTCACGTTGATGGTAATGTGCTGTTTTGTACTTCATACAGCAAGGCTATAGATTACACTCATAGACAGGCAATTGTAGAAGACATGGGAAGCGCTAACATAAATTGAATGAAAGGAAACGTAAACAAACACCAAACTTGAGATGCTTTCCTGTGCTCAACGCCAGCATCTCACGACAATCTGGCGGAGAATGCTGCAGCTTTATTTTACAATAGTCGAAGACACTCTGAGTTGAACTAACGCCTTTTTTTTCTTTTTTACAACAGGGAACTATTTGTAATATTTGAAGTAAAAAAATAAAGTTAGTTTTATTGATTAATGGCACTGGTAAGATTGCAACTTGCATAGCATTTGAAAGTGTAACAATTTCATTTTCACTGTAATATTTCACTACCTGTTATTGTGATTATTATCGTTACTGTTATTCTACTGGCGATAGAGCAGTAGTTTATTATCTGAAACTAAAACACATTTTCAACGTGAATAAAATGCCAAGTTATAAAAAGGGAAAAGCCATTTAAAGTGGAGATATCAAAAACACCAAGTATCAAAAGCCAAGTTTCAAGAAACCATTAGGGCAACCTTGCCCAGCACAAAGCAAACGGGCACATCTGTAAAACCAATGAGAGCCAAGGTTGCCCCAATTGTTTCTTCTAACTTGTATCAAAAACCCAAGCTAAGTTAGAAGAAACAATTGGGGCAACCTAGGCCAGCACCAAGCAAATAGGCACAACTGTCAAAGCGGTGGGGGCCATCGTTGCCCCAATTATTTATTTTAACTTAGCTTGTGTTTTTGGTATCTCCACTTTAAATGGCTTGTCCCTTTTTATAACTTACTGTTTTTTCACATTGAAAATGTGTTTTTGTTTCAGATATCACTTCTTTTTTCACATAATATATATCTTTATATGTGTGTGTGTGTGTATAATGGTAAGAGCATTTAAATGCAGTTATAATATTGGACACATTTCACAGCATTCAAAGTGTGAAGAATATTTTAAAAAATTTTTATAGGTTTCAAACTTCCATATGCATATCAGTAGTAAAGAAGCATCTACATTTCAAAGACTTTATTGCTAGTTACTGATTTTGACTCTGGTTCAAAAGTATAAGCATAGCAATGGTAAAAAAGAATGTACATTTCCCAAAATGTTCAACATTGTATTTATTCGTATACTTGGCTACAGTATCAATGCATATCAATCGTAAAGTGAATGACATGAACATGTCAATGCTAGAATCATGTATTTTTTTGCCTTCTAATCTTCCGATTTTCTCAACCTACTCCAATGTACTCCAATCATAAAGCATTAGATCTGTTCATAAAAGGCCATGTACATGTCCTTTGCATTTTTTGGTCATGGTTTGAATTCAATAAGAGTGTCATTTGCATGCATCCACTTTGTAGTGTCAGGCACTGAGAGGACACACATGTAGTGTCCTGAAGAGATATCCCCTCCTTTGTGTATGATAATGGAAGATAGTTTGTAATTGCAGTTGTCCACATTAATTTCACTCTTGTGCACACCAGTAAGGTTGACATCTTGTCGCTTTGTAATATTCCTGTTTGATTCGGTTTACCAAAGCATAAGCTGGACTGCAAGCATTCTTCCTGCTGACTGAAGGACTTCATATTTAATTGGTGTGAATTGTTGGCAGTGGCCACATCTGCTCCATATGAATTAGTTGTTCCAAACACATGGAATGTCTACCATCAGGTACAGGCAGAGTGTAAACATGCCCCACCTCTTCATTTGATGTGCGGTACTCACATCCTGTACATAGTATGTCATGCCTTATGGTAACTGAAAGCATATCAGACGTTTGTGGGCAAGTTTGACACAATTTAGTGAGAAACTCAACAACATCTTGCTGCTCAACTCTACTGATGGGTTCTCTTAAGCAGTGACAAATGTCCACAATACTCAGATGTAGTGCATGGCAACTGATCAAAGTTGGTAACAAAAGTCCTGAGGGCTTGTTGTTAACTCTGTTTTAATGACTGCTTCAAATGTTGGCAGTGAAGAAGACATTGTAAAGTGGTGTTTGAATAGCAGGAGGTGAGATTAGTGTTGCTCAAGCCTCTGATTGGTTGTTTGACTGCAACTGTTCCCTCAGAACGTGATAGCTTTTGCTGTTCCTGAACATTGGTGATGGCTTGACGTATGAAATACAAACAATCTTTCACCATGGATCCCTTCTGCGTGTTGGTCTGCTTCAAGCTTCTCAACTGAGGGCAGTAAAGACCTGTCAGCCTCCTGTACTCTGCAAGTGCAGTTTGAAATGCCTTAATGCAGGTGGGGTCAAAGTTGATAAGGTCTAAGCCACTTAAGGAAGTAACTCTAGGAAGTGCCACAAAACTTTGGCCACAGGAGAAAATGGAGTTACCAAGATCCATCATCACTGTTTTGAGTGTCATGCCCTGACATTTGTGAATGGTGATTGCATGAGCACCGATGACTGGGAACTGCTCTCAAACAATTTAGGCCCTGTCCATGACTTCAAACTTTGAACTCTATTGCCCCACCAGTGGCAATGTCAATATTCCTCTGAAGCATAAGCTTACAGCCTATTTTCACTTGTATGCTAGTTTCTAGTCTAGCTGTACAACTGCAGTCAGCCATGTAAGCTTTCACTTTTTTCAGAACACTTTTTCAGGGAAGAAAGACAGTCCACAATGTCCATTGTCAATAGATGAATGTCCTCCCCGAGCATACTATCAAGCATAGCGGTCTGTAGCTGGTTACAGGCGTCTACTGTAGGCATGAGACATCTTTGTCATCTAAGTCTTTCATGTTTTGGATAATTTCTTTTTTGCAGCTGTAAATATCTCCTCCGTTCATTGGTATCAGTCATTTAGTCAACAAAATGTGATCAGTTTTGTTGATGGCTTCAAGTCTGGCACGATTAAGCAGGTTGGCATAAAGCCGGTCCTTCTTCTGGCACATATTAATTGTGAGTTCATCCTACGTGAACAATTTCCACAGGTCCACAGATCCCATAGAGCCAGTCAATTTGTGCAATTCCTGTTGAGTAAGTGGCACAAAAGGTGATTCCTCATGCACAGGTGGAAGCTGCAGCAAATCCCCCAAAACTAAGATGTTGATTTTTCCAAACCAGCCATCGTCTTTGTTGGCAGTCTGGAAAATCTCACATAGGTGAAGATGTGCTTCCATGGCTTGAAGAGTAGTAGGATGGCATAGAAGTACTTTTTTGGGTGGTCGTGGACCTGTTGGGGTAATGATTGATTAAGTAGGATTTTGTTATTTTTTTGAGGCATCCAAATGGAAATTTGTAGCAAGGGTGTGGCAGAGCAGGGCTCTGCCCTTAAAAATACTGGCAGGGAAGGAGTTAAATTCTCCTCCCTGCCCAGATTGATTGCGTCAGGTGGGAGCAATTAACCCATTAATCATTCAATTAAGGACTCAGCCACCTGGCATAAAAGGAGGCCTCAGCCTCCCATTTGGGGGAGAGAGTTCTGGAAGGAGAAGAAGAGTGGTTTTGTTTGTGCTGTGTTATTGAAATCCAGGCAACGCCCAGCCTGGAAACCTTATTTTGTAAGTTTCGTTTTGTGTTTATTTTGTGCCTTAAAAACCTTTTTGTTTGGCCCTCGTGCCGATTTAATTTGAATTTTTGTATATTAAAAACTTTATTTTTTAACTTTAAAACTGTCTCTGAGTCTCTGCCAATCCTGTCACATTTGGTGTCATCAGTGGGATAACGCCACCTGGAGGCTCAGGGCAGTATTTTTTTTTTGTTTTTTGAATTTTGTGAGTTTTTTTTTTGAAAAAAAATGGGGAAGAAGAGCAGACAGCGGCAAAGGCAGGAGATGCAGCAGCCGAAGAAATGTAAGCTGCTGCAACAACAGCCACCCCAGCTGGGGGACCCAGCCAGCCTTTTTCCCTGGTGCTCTTGGTGCGGGAAGGTGGATCATCGGTGGAGGTCCTGTCCAGATGGGCCACCAGCTGACTGGTGTGGGTGCTGTGAGGCGGATGGCCACAACTGGGCAGGATGCCCCCACAATCTGGACCAGGAGCAGCTGCAAACCCCGTCCTCGGCAGCCACCCCACCAATTCCAACATCACCGCCTTCACCACCATCCCAGGAAATATGGGACTGGTTGATGCACCCTGAGGTGGACCTCTTCCACGACCTCCCCATAGTTATCAACACGCTGTGGCGTCGAGATGGGGGGAGGTGGGAAAAGTGGGAGGAACAGCATCACCCGGCGTCCTTCGCAGAGCTGGCCCTGGCCCTGAGCTGGCGGTAGATATGGGAGAGGCCCCAGTCATTCCAATAAAGAAGGTGGAGCTGTCTTCCCGAGAGCCAGAGAGGGGTGAGCTGTCGTCCCGAGAGCCAGAGAGGGGTGAGCTGTCGTCCCGAGAGCCAGAAGGGGAGGAGCCGCCGTCCCGAGAGCCAGAAGGGGAGGAGCCGCCGTCCCGAGAGCCAGAAGGGGAGGAGCCGCCGTCCCGAGAGCCAGAAGGGGAGGAGCCATCGTCCCGAGAGCCAGAATGGGGTCCGCTGCCGTCGCCCAGAGAGGGGGAGCCCGAACGTCCACAGCCCGAGAGGGAGGAGCCCGAACGTCCACAGCCCGAGAGGGAGGAGCCCGAACGTCCACAGCCCGAGAGGGAGGAGCCCGAACATCCACAGCCCGAGAGGGAGGAGCCTGAACGTCCACAGCCTGAGGGGGAGGAGCCCGAGCGGGAGGAGTCGGTGCGTCCACGGCCCGAGCGGGAGGAGTCGGTGCGTCCACGGCCCGAGCGGGAGGAGTCGGTGCGTCCACGGCCCGAGCGGGAGGAGTCGGTGCGTCCACGGCCCGAGCGGGAGGAGTTGGTGCGTCCACGGCCCGAGAAGGGGAAGCCCACAGGCCCAGGGTTGAAGGGACCCACAGGGGAAGAATACAGGCTCCCACCTCCACCGCCAGCAGAGGGGGAACAGCCGGAGCTGTCTCTCCCTCCACCGCCAGCAGAGGGGGAACAGCCAGAGCTGTCTCTCCCTCCATCGCCTGGGGTTGCCTGCCTGTCCGCATCGCCTGGGGTTGCCTGCCTGTCCGCATCGCCTGGGGTTGCCTGCCTGTCTGCGCCGCCAGGGGGTCCAGAGGGTCCACCCGCGTCGCTGTTCCCGCCTCCGCCAGCAGAGGGAGACGAGCTGTTTTTCCCGCCTCCGCCAGCAGAGGGAGACGAGCTGTTGTTCCCGCCTCCGCCAGCAGAGGGAGACGGGCCGCCGTTCCCGCCTCCGCCACCAGAGGGAGAAGGGCCGCCGTTCCCGCCTCCGCCACCAGAGGGAGATGGGCCGCCGTTCCCGCCTCCGCCACCAGAGGGAGACGGGCCGCCATTCCCGCCTCCGCCACCAGAGGGAGACGGGAATACTGGCAGGGAATGAGTTAAATTCTCCTCCCTGCCCAGATTGATTGTGTCAGGTGGGAGCAATCAACCCATTGATCATTCAATTAAGGACTCAGCCACCTGGCATAAAAGGAGGCCTCAGCCTCCCATTTGGGGTAGAGAGTTCTGGAAGGAGAAGAAGAGTGGTTTTGTTTGTGCTGTGTTATTGAAATCCAGGCAACGCCCAGCCTGGAAACCTTATTTTGTAAGTTTCGTTTTGTGTTTATTTTGTGCCTTAAAAACCTTTTTGTTTGGCCCTCGTGACGATTTAATTAGAATTTTTGTATATTAAAAACTTTATTTTTGAGTCTCTGAGTCTCAACCTCTGCCAATCCTGTCACAAAGGGACTTTGTCATTCTTGGGCTTTTCCATCACCACATCATGCCATGCAATGAAGTCATAGAGATTAATGTCTTTCAGCCTCTGGAAGTTTTGGATAGTACGAGTCAGTCCAGGAAGGAAAGTAGAGGTCAGTTGAATCTGGGTTTTGCTCTGCTAACTTATCAATTTCTTCCTTTGATTTCACCCGACGGCTACGAATCATCGATACATCAACCCACTTGATAGTAGTGTGTGGATCCGTGCCATACAGAGTGATGCCTAGAAGATTGTCTGCCGCCTCAAGAGCACTGCATTCATTGTGATGTAGCGGTTGAGGGTTGTAGAGTGTTCACCAATAAACTGAGTGTCCATACTGCCTTCCCAGGCTAGTAAAATGACTGGATTGTAGTCATTAACCACTTCAATTCCAGTTCTAAAAATGAAATCCCTTCCCAGGTACCAGATTTTGAAAATAATAATAATGTTTTCAAACCTGTAATTGCTATAAAATGTTAACATGTGATGCATAAAACACAAATAAATGACCTAAACTGTGTTTTTCATTAACCCTTTATGCTCCTGCGTACAGTAATGTTGTTGAAGCTGACACCCTGTGATCCTTCAAGAAGCTGCTTGATGAGATTCTGGGATCAATAAGATACTAACAACCAAACGAGCAAGATGAGCTGAATGGCCTCCTCTCATTTGTAAACTTTCTTTTTGTTCTTTATGTTCTTACATACCCATGTCCAATATAGAGATAAAAACAGTTTTTTTAATTTATTTTTTTAGTTTTTTTGTTTGAACAATGAAAACAAAAACGCTGCTTATAATAATAATAATAATAATAATAATAATAATAATAATAATAATAATAATAATACAGTAAACAGTAATTATCAAATAAAAATCAAACAACATCAAAACATGTGCCATTATCGACATGCTCTGTGCCATTTATTGAAATGTTCAATACAACAGAACCCGGGGTTGCCTTCGCAAACCACTGCACATTTTTCTTGTGTCCTTTCTTTTGTTTTCATTTTTGTAGCAGACCCTGCACCTTTTTGCGGTCTCTGCTTCCGTTGTGTTGGAGGGATAGTAATAAATGTGTGTACAGGGCTACTTTGCGCAGTGATTGTGATGGATCTCGCTGCCGCAGATGTCTGCTTTATTGCCTTGTACCCAGTACTGTGTTTTGATAGTATTTCGTCACAGCACTGCCATTTCAAACCAAACAGCTTCCTGTTTGCAGCTGGCTTACCTGTAAGGTAGCTGCATGCTCTTTTGTTTGTACAGTCACAAAGGTAAGTGATTAGTTTTTCAGGAACAAAAGCCAAAAAGCACTCCAATGGAGAACGCAAACTCTCAAGTTCCACGGCGGAGTGCACATCTGTGTAAACAGGTGCAAAATCAAATAATGAAGGGCTGGCATCATGGTAGGGATCAGTAATAAACACCCAGTACCCTGCTGTTCTTGCCTCCACATCCTCTTCATCATCATCGCTGAGTGATAAGTCAGCATCACTGTGTCGCTGGTATCGAAATACTTCAAAATCTTCATCACTCCCGTTGTTGCTCTCCACGTAATTTTTCATGTTTGGCTTTCGCTAAAACTATATAAACTACAACTAAACAAGTAAAACTAATAATAAAAGAAAAAAATAATCATTTAAAACAATATATATACTCGTAAAAGTTGAATGGATTCCCCTCCCCTGACTTTCATTGCACATTCCACAGTACTAGCACTGCCTTAGAGAATGAAACTTGAAACGCTAGACTGAGAAACCAATCATAGAATAGAATGGGAAACTTGACGTATTACATGCGTAAGTCATGGTGTTGAAGTGGTTAATCCTGACTATTAATCCTGAATAATATTCTTGTTAGATCTGAGTGCTGCCCGGCCAGCGATTGCCTCAGCCACATCTCGGATTACCATGATTGATTGTTTTGTCTGGGAAATCCAAAGCGACAAACTGACACCTTGCTGTTCTTGGTTTTCTTTGACCTCAGAGAGTACTTGTTGCATTTATGTTGCTGCCATTTCAAGACACGGTCTCAGACTATAGATGCTATCAGGTCACTTGGAATGGTGCAGGTGACATGTTGGTGAATGAACTGTGCGATCTGTTGCTTGGGCGAAACTCCAATAACTGGTGCAGCTTCCACCTAAAGAAGCATGTGGAAATGCTGCATGCCCCGGCCCTGGTACTCTCTGTGCCAGAAATAATATGTAAATTTCCCCAGAGGGCCATTTGCAGATGTGATGAAACCCAAGATTGCATGAAACTTGTTATCTATGAACATGGATGCACTAACAGGATCTCGTGCAAGTTATATATAACACTATGTAACACAATTTTTGTTCCTGGGTAGTAAGTGTTATTTCCTAATTGCTTATGCCTCAAAAGTATAGAAAATGGCTATTATTCCCCACAAACTTTGCTTTTGTGACCAGGACAGTGATATTTTGAAATTTACCTATTTCCAATGAGAAAACTGGCGAATTTGTGTCTTTTCGTTCACATAAAGTCAGAAAAAAACAACATATGAATCCAAATTAACATGTATTTATACTAAAGTAATACAAAAATGACTACAAAAGATTTAGACGTGAGTAGTTTTTTGAGATTTACGATTATACTGTAAATCACTTTCACGAATCAGCCCCCAAATGTAGTCTCCCATCTTGTTCTCGTTACATTGATGTTCTCGTTACATTGATTATTGCAATGGTCTTTTCATTGGGACTAGCCACAACATTATTTCTTGCCTCCAACAAAATGCTGCTGCTAGAATTTTAACTCAGGTCAAAAGGCGAGAGTATATCACCCCCGTGCTGGCATTCTTGCATTGGCTCCCTGTTAGATTTAGAACACATTTTTAGGTGTTGCTGTTAACTTATACGGCTTTAAATGGTCTTGTTCTTTCATACTTTAAAGATCTTTTGGAACCCTATGTCCCTAATCGCTTGCTCCGATCACTGGATGCTGGATTACTGTGTGTACCTATTATTCAGAAAAAAAACCTCAGGTGGTAGATCTTTTAGTTATATGGCACCTAAATTATGGAACAGGTAGGCCATGGTGTCCTTGGCTCACCGCACACCAGCGACCCCTGTAGACTGGCCGGCCGCCTGTGGGCTTGCCTGTAAGCTGCCCAGAGCTGCGTTGTCCTCTGGGTCGGCTGCATGGCGGGCCTGCAGAGTGAAAAGAAGCAGTCGGCTGACGGCACACACTTCGGAGGACAGCGTGTGTTAGTTTTCGCCGCTCCTTAATCAGCGCAAGGGTGGTAGCTGTGGGCTGAGCCTAAATACAATTGGACATTTCAAATTGGGAGACAAACGGAATAAAATTAATTTGCGACTACTAAAAAAAATAAAAATTGATTGATTGATTGACTTGGTAATTAGAATCAGCTGTATAAAAGCTGAGGCTTTCAGAAAGGAGGGTGTAAGGGCAGTTGCTGCTAAAACTCAAATATTGGAAGTAAAAAAACTGAAAAATATACTTGTACAATTTTGGGGAAAATAGGGATTGCCTGTCCCCTTTATACAGTGAGTTTTGTTTGACCGTGTCTAAAGGAGTTTAGGACCTGAAAAATTGTTTATTTTTATGTTTTGTTTTGCACCGGTAAAAGGATAGAACCCTTGATGTCTACTGTTGTAAAGATTGTAAATAAAAGTGCGCTATGGCGTTTAACAGTATCTTGAGCTTCCGGAGTGAATCCTAAAGCAACAAGAAGGTAATATTGTGATCAGAGGTGCCGTCCTACACCAAACGACAGGGGGTGCTACATCACATGTGGGGGCTCGTCCGGGATTGTTTCCTTCTTGGAAAACCCCAGTATAAGAGTGGCTGCTGCAATGAAGAACCCGATTGTAAAGGCCTTGGTGGATGTCGTGGCAGCCTAATGTGAGACAAACCGCCTACTATAGCAGCAGTTGAATCTCCATAAGAGTCAAGACAAAGCCATGCAAGTCGTACAGATTGAAAAACTCACCCAACACTTAGAAACCCAAGGAATGCCACGGATCTGAGCTAGTAGTTTGCTGCAGAAGATGACCGACACAGATGACGTTGAGGCATACCTGGCCTTCAAAAGGACAGCGGAGAGGGGAAAATGGCCCAGAGCAATGGGCTGGCATCCTCGCCCCTTTCTTGTCAGGTGACACCCAAAAAACCTTCATTGACCTGGAACCCAAGTTGGCCACGCAGAACAACGTTCTCAATGCTGAGATTCTGGCCCGCTTGGGGGTCATCTCAACAGTTTGGGCACAAAGGTTTCATACCTGGCAATACCATGAGGGCAAAGCACCCCGGTCGCAGTTATTTTACCTCATTCATCTGGTTTGGAAATGCTTGCAGCCCAAAGCGAATAGCTCTACCTGCATTGTGGAGGTCCTGGTTATGGACCGTTTCCTAGAGGCCCTTTCCCCAGTTGTTAGAGAATGGGTTGGGTAAGGCAACCCTGCAAACGCAGACAAACTAATCAACCTTGTGGAAAGACAGCTAGCAGTCCGAGAGCTGGTGAAACCAACCCAGAAAAGTGTCAGAAAGGAAAACATTTGGACATAACCACAAAGGCCGAAATAATTGCTGTATCAGACCAAAGAGAACATTTCGCTTTGGGAAATGCCAGTGTAAAGGCTTTACATGTAAATAGCACCTGTAGAACTCCTCTGTTTGTATCCTGGGACACTATCACCCTTCATGTAAATGTGCTTTATTTTGCTCTTATCAGCCCCTATTTTACTGCATTTAATCCTGTACTTCAGAATACTGTAATCTGCCAAGTTTTTAACCTGTAGTACTTTGTATTTAATCACATCCTGATGTAAATATCACTATTTAATCATATCCTGATGTAACTATCACTATTACCTGCTGTATTATTGAATTGTGGTTTGTCAAACTTGTACTTTACTTGAACAAAAGTTATTGTATTTCTTGCTCTTATTGTATTACTTGTATTGTAACGCTTGAAATGTTTTTGCTTACGATTGTAAGTCGCCCTGGATAAGGGTGTCTGCTAAGAAATAAATAATAATAATAATAATAAATAGAGTGATGTTTAGGGTTTTGGAACATTTATTTTTCGTAACATTATTTAAGCAATAGAACCCATAGACGGAGGCGTTATCTTCTGGTAAGGCCCGTCTCATGTTGTTAAATAACCCGAGCTGAAGGGGAGGGCAACTAACATAACTGCCCTTCTGCCAGACGATAAAGCCCTCTTATGAGGAATTCGTTTACATTGACAGACAACATTCAGAACATAGATTTTCTTTCATCAAGCAGAAAAACGGTAAAATACACAAATACTGTATTTACATATTTTTGGGCGGATTGATTTGGAACAGTGATTAAACATAGTTTGAAAGACAACATTCAAGGTCCTTTATCCAATTTAAGCACTCGTATTGACCAATCAGATTAAGGCACATCTCTGATTCATTTCTAATACTAGTTTATTATAGTAATTGGTATAGTTACTCTGTTCGAAGGGAAAAAAGGAGGTTTGACTGTAATAATAATAATAATAATGATAATAATATTTTTTTAAATAAAGACCCACAAATACAGTTTTAACAAACAGTCCCATCCCCTTTGATTCCAGTACAATAGAAGTACTGGTATTTCTTTCTTTCTTTCTTATTTATTTTTCCAAACTAAACGATAAAAATTTTTGATTTCCATTACACGAGAGTAGATGTTAAAACTTCATGCTGATTTGAACTCGGCTCTCGCCAAGATAAGCACCAACTAAGACGTAGCTTTACAGTAAACTAATGTGATCCATATGTGTCTCCCTCCATTTACGTTTCCTTCCATATGATGATGTAGATATCCTTCTGTCTGGTGTTAATGGCTGAAGTGTAATGCTGGCTCCAGGGATCAGCTTATTTTGCCTCCCTGGCGCATCAGCACACACAACGGCTGCGATGCTGGCTCCAGGGATCAACCAAAGTGCGGCCTCCCCAGCGCATCAGCATGACAACCGTCTGGATTGAGCTAAGTAGGGTACATCTCTGGGGTTTTCAAGTGGGCACCTTCCATCCTCAGTGTTTCGTCGACTAGCCCACGACACCTCAAGAGGGCTCGACGGTGATTCTGGCGTCCCAGCATCACCCCCCTCCGTCCCCCACTCAACTCAGCCCAGCTTACTTACCTGTCCCCAGCCAGAATCTTTCCGTCTCAACCACAGCCAGTTGCTGCTCCTCTCTGCTGCTTCAGATAAGTTCTTCACTGTGCGACGCAACTCTTGGCCACTGAATCCGACGTCTCTGAGAAACCGGGTTGTAGAGTGTGCCACAAATCCTCGACAACCCACTTCCACTGGGTAAACCCGAACTCTCCATCCTCGCTGTTCCGCTTCAGTGGCTAGTTGAGCATACCGCAGTTTCTTCCTCTCATACGCCTCATCTACAGCATCCTCCCATGGCACTGTTAACTCTACCAGGTGAACAAGGCGTGCTGATCCAGACCACAAGACAATATCTGGTCGAAGGTTAGTGGTGGCAATCTCAGGTGGAAAAATAAGCCGTTGACCAACATCTGCCAGCATATTCCAGTCTCTAGCAGCTTCCAGTTGTCCTGGGCGAGGATTGGTTATAACACCTTTTCTTGGTGGTTGCTCTCCTGGGCGGAGGAATGTTGTCTTTTGTGTGTAATGTTTTGATGGAACAGGTGGCAACTTATTGGTCATGTTACGCTTGTCTTCCAATGCTAAGGCCAAACATCGCAGCACCTGGTCATGGCGCCAAGTAAACCGTCCTTGGCTAAGAGCCACCTTACATCCTGTCAAAATGTGCCTTAATGTTGCAGGTGATGAACACAAAGGACATGAGGGATCCTCTCCTACCCAGAGGTTTAGGTTCTGTGGTGATGGGAGAACATCATATGTTGACCTGATGAGGAAACTGATCCTGCTCTGTTCCATTGACCATAGGTCTTGCCAGCCAATCTTGCGTTGTTCCACACTCTCCCATCTCATCCATTCTCCCTGTTTGGCCTGGGAAATGGCCTTTATACACCTCATCCTCTCCTCCTGCTTTTGCACCTCGTTGACTACCAGCTTCCTCCTTTGAGCTGGGGCCGCCTTGTGCCATGTAGGAGGAGTTGAACTGAAACCAAGACCCCCTCTTCCATGCTGAACTTGCCCCATGATATCACCAATTCGAAGGGCAGCCTTTGCATCTTCCACAGCTTTCTTTGCCACCCACTTTCTTCCAGTTTTCAACACAGGTGCTGCCTCCCTTACGCATTTATCACGTGACTCTACTAATGTCATTTCCAGTCTGACCTTGGCGCACTTAAACTCCTCGGTTAGAGCAGAGACTGGTAGCTGCAGTATTCCTTTACCATAAAGTCCCACTCTGCTGAGGCAGCGTGGAACTCCCAACCATTTCCTGATGTATGAACTGATTAAAGCTTCCAGCTTCTCTACTGTTGTCAAAGAAACCTCGTACACAGTCAGTGGCCACAGCAACCTCGGCAGTAGACCAAACTGAAAGCACCAGAGTTTTAGTTTACCTGGTAGAGCGCAGCTGTCTATGCTCTTCAACCCTTCCACTGCTTGTTGTCTAACTTCTCCCACACAAACTGTGTCCTTTAGATCCCCGTCGTACCATCTCCCAAGACTCTTCACTGGCTTCTCAGACACTGTTGGTATTGCCTCACCATTAATGAAGAATGTTTTATCTACTACTTTGCCTTTAATTATAGAGATGCTCCTTGATTTAGTGGGCTTGAATTGCATTCGTGCCCATTCAATGTTATTGGTTAATTTGCCCAATAATCGATTAGTGCAGGCTACTGTTGTAGTCATGGTTGTCATGTCATCCATGTATGCTCGAATTGGTGGTAGTCGCATTCCAGAAGCCAAGCGCTCTCCTCCTACTACCCATTTTGATGCCCTAATGATTACTTCCATTGCCATGGTAAAAGCCAGTGGAGAAATGGTGCATCCTGCCATTATTCCAACCTCTAGGCATTGCCATGTAGTGCTGAATTCTGAAGTTGAAAAACTGAATTGCAAATCTCCAAAATAGGCTTTCACTAAATTTGTTATTGTCATCGGTACACTGAAAAAATCAAATGCTGCCCAAAGTAGTTCATGTGGCACTGAACCATATGCATTAGCCAAATCCAGGAATTTCACATGGAGCTCCTTCCTCTCCTTTTTAGCTGATTGAATTTGTTGCCAGATCACATTGATGTGTTCTAAGCAACCTGGGAAACCTGGAATGCCCGCTTTTTGTATTGAAGTGTCAATGAAGCAGTTCTTTAATAGGTAAGCTGACAATCTCTGAGCAATAATGCTGAAGAAAATCTTGCCTTCTACGTTTAATAGGGAAATGGGACGAAACTGACTGATGCTTGTAGAATCTTTTTCTTTAGGTATAAAGACTCCACCTGCTCGGCGCCATGCTCTTGGTACAACCTGTTTTTCCCATGCCACTTTCATCAATTTCCACAGAATTCGTAGAACTCCTGAAGCACTCTTGTACACTCTGTACGGAACTCCATTAGGCCCTGGAGATGATGAAGCCCTTGCTTTTTTCACAGCTTGCTCTATTTCTCTCCACTTAGGTGCACAATCCTCCATTTGGTATTCTGGTGGATTGATAGGTGGGATGTCTGACGGAACTGACATAGGCTCCTGCCTTTTTGAATCTGTATGTGTTTCCTCCAAATATCTCTCCAGCTCAACCTTAGATGCTTTTAGTGTGCCATTCTTCTCACTGGTGAATAACTTCTTTACAAATTTGAATGGGTCTTTATAAAAGTTAGTTCTCGCACGCTCCTTCTTTTTGTAGCGTTTCCGTAGGCGCTCAGCTCTGCGCAATGTTGCAAGCTTATCTTTTATGACCCTTTGTAAGAGATTGAGTCCCTCCTTCTGACTTTGTTCTGCTCTTCTCCATTGGTTCCTCAGCTGTCTCCTTTCTCTAACTAAGCGTTCAATCTCCTGCTGCCGTCTAGACTTTCCAGGAATAGTTTGTACTTTTTCCTTCCTTTTTTCAACTCCAAACCTCTCACTTCCATATGCGTAGATGATGTCCCCAAATTTATCCAGCTTCTTTTCAACTGTTCCACTTAATCTTTCCAATGCAACGCAGAGATCTGTGTTTACTGTGTCCCATGCAGTTTTCTCACAAGCTCTTGGCCATTTAACTCCAGGCTTGTGCCCGTTGAGGTTCTTTTCTCTCTTATGCTGGTTTGTCTGACCGGGTTCACAAGGATCATTAGGTTCATCACTAACTGTGTCCATGCAAGTCCTCCTCACATCTATGACAGGGGTGCTGATATCCTGCGAACTGTGGTTTGCTTCCTGTCGCTGGATTTCATTCGACTGACTTGACTGACTTCGTAAGAAGTACTGATCAATGCGAGGCCCTTGTCCCTTCTCCCTCAAGCATTTCATTCTCCCTTGATGAATCTTCAAACCCCTGACCATTG
Source organism: Acipenser ruthenus (assembly GCF_902713425.1). NCBI lineage: Eukaryota > Metazoa > Chordata > Actinopteri > Acipenseriformes > Acipenseridae > Acipenser > Acipenser ruthenus. The sequence goes on along the minus strand of NC_081216.1, from coordinate 12,015,749 downwards.
TCGCCTTGCTCCAGCCGCAGACACAAACCTGGAGTTCCATGTCTTTGTTAACTGCAGATCTTGAACTAGTCTTTTGTGAAGTACTCTCCATACTCATATCCGTTTCCGTTCCTAAGTCTTTAACCGTGTTGTCCAACGTTGAGTCATCTTCCGCCCCCGCTCTCGCAGACTCTAGGGGTATTTTTCTCTTTAATTTCTTAGAAGCCTTGGGCGGGTGTCTCCAGCATCCTGTAAACACAGAGCTGGATACTGCCGACAAGGGTAGCTAACCCTTACCAGCCCCAATGGGGTCTCTTTCCTTCTGTCAGCTGTCTCTCCAGGCTGTCACAAGGTCTTTCCCTTGTTGCCAGCTGCACTATTCACAGCAGTCACTGGACGTATCCAGATCTTCATGATTTCCATTACACGAGAGTAGATGTTAAAACTTCATGCTGATTTGAACTCGGCTCTCGCCAAGATAAGCACCAACTAAGACGTAGCTTTACAGTAAACTAATGTGATCCATATGTGTCTCCCTCCATTTACGTTTCCTTCCATATGATGATGTAGATATCCTTCTGTCTGGTGTTAATGGCTGAAGTGTAATGCTGGCTCCAGGGATCAGCTTATTTTGCCTCCCTGGCGCATCAGCACACACAACGGCTGCGATGCTGGCTCCGGGGATCAACCAAAGTGCGGCCTCCCCAGCGCATCAGCATGACAACCGTCTGGATTGAGCTAAGTAGGGTACATCTCTGGGGTTTTCAAGTGGGCACCTTCCATCCTCAGTGTTTCGTCGACTAGCCCACGACACCTCAAGAGGGCTCGACGGTGATTCTGGCGTCCCAGCATCACCCCCCTCCGTCCCCCACTCAACTCAGCCCAGCTTACTTACCTGTCCCCAGCCAGAATCTTTCCGTCTCAACCACAGCCAGTTGCTGCTCCTCTCTGCTGCTTCAGATAAGTTCTTCACTGTGCGACGCAACTCTTGGCCACTGAATCCGACGTCTCTGAGAAACCGGGTTGTAGAGTGTGCCACAAATCCTCGACAACCCACTTCCACTGGGTAAACCCGAACTCTCCATCCTCGCTGTTCCGCTTCAGTGGCTAGTTGAGCATACCGCAGTTTCTTCCTCTCATACGCCTCATCTACAGCATCCTCCCATGGCACGTTAACTCTACCAGGTGAACAAGGCGTGCTGATCCAGACCACAAGACAATATCTGGTCGAAGGTTAGTGGTGGCAATCTCAGGTGGAAAAATAAGCCGTTGACCAACATCTGCCAGCATATTCCAGTCTCTAGCAGCTTCCAGTTGTCCTGGGCGAGGATTGGTTTTAACATGAAGTTACAGTATATTGAACATACCTTATTCGCCACAAACAATTTGAAATTTTTTTTTTTTAATTTTTTTTTAATTAAGATCAGAATTTGAAACATTTTGCGTTGAACTCCCTGTGCATTGATCTACTGTACTGTATTTAGTCAGATAACGCCCTCTAGTGTGCAGAAGATGCAGGACAATGTAACTAAACTGCATAGCACACTGACTTGAGTTTTGTCGTGGCGCACAATGCTTCATACTTTGCCATTTGTATAGCTGGCCATGGCTACCTACCACTGTAATTCATGGACTCTTAAAGTACACTCTAGCGTCAAAAGTCAAACCTTCTTTGAAAACTGCTTATGAGACGATCTGTGGTCTTCAGATAAAGGTGGTCTCCTCATACAGGGAATTTAATATGGGTTATATACAGTACTCCACTTCTAAAGGGATTCTTCAGTTGGAGTAAACCACAGCTCAGCTGGTATCCCTACACAGGCGGTGGTTAATACAGGTTTGATGGTAGCTCATCTTAAATATATTCACAAAATAAAGCACATGTTTGTTTTAATAAAATCTACACATTATGTTTATAACCGTGTATGAATAACTGCTTTAATCGGTGCCTCTTGCATATCTGGAGGCATTAGTCCAAATGGTCTACTTAATTTAGTTTTGTATATTTTTAGATTCAAATGTATGCTTAAATGTTAAAAGGTATGGGTGAATTACACAAACACTCCCCTTTTTTTCAAGGAAAAGGAAAACATGTTGTGACTTTCTTCAGCATTAATCTCTACACTGTTTGAGAAAATGCCAATAATAGAACTGGGGGGAAATATTTAAAACTGATTTATTACAATGATGGTTTTTATTTATTTCAGTATCCATCAACATACTGTCATTGTCTAAGTATCTAAATGTAAAACTGTTCAGAACCACGACTCTTGACCCAGTGAGTCCTTTCTTACTGCTTGGCTTCATCCTATGGATGCCTTTTATAATGGGATTCTCTGCATTTTCAATTAGAATGAAATTGGGTTTTATTAGGTGGTCAGTCATTCATCCGTTACACCTGTTTCTGAACAAACCTATTCTAGCTAATCTTTGCTCTGTAGATAGAGATAGACCACTGTTGATATGTTTTCTTCTCCCAAAGGCTTGCAATCCTTGTTTTTCTTGAGCTTATAATTGAATTAAAGGGGTCTATTCAACCGTTCTGAACAGTGACGGTTCTAAATATTATATAATAACTAAACTTTGTTGTTTACTTTTAAGAAGAACATAAGAAAGAACATAAGAAAGTTTACAAACAAGAGGAGGCTATTCAGCCCATCTTGCTCGTTTGGTTGTTAGTAGCTTATTGATCCCAGAATCTCATCAAGCAGCTTCTTGAAGGATCCCAGGGTGTCAGCTTCAACAACATTACAGACACAATAACACTTAAGAGTGTAAAGATGTTGGCTCTGTTTATTTAAATGATTTGTAGGTAAAATTGAAAATTGATCATTCTCTTAGCCAAGTGCCATTCATGTTATTTGGTTTCCAATTATTGCTGTTTTCCATCTTATCATTGAATCTTAGTTTAAGCCCATCCATAGTCCTCATCTTCAACACCTGTGCTAGCTTCCCAGCTGACAATTGCTTTGTTAACAAGATGAACCACAAAGGGCTCATGAACTAAATATAACTTCAAATATATTGGATGCTGGGTAGCAAAGGGTTAATATAAACAAACCAATTTTCATCAGTGTTCAGTTATGGTATTCCACACTCAACACAATTGTCAGTGGGGAAGCTCGCACAGGTGATAAAGTTGAAACTAATAATCCACTTAGTCTCACTCTCTAACCTTAAGTCTCACACTGATGATGAAAAGGACCCTTGTTGGATACTGAACTAAGGCTAGCTGAAATGGCCTTCAGCCGCTAGGCTTGTGACTATAAACCTTACTGTGATAAAACCTTAAAAAAAAAAATATATATATTAATTATGTGATGATAAACAGAAACAAGACAAGAATTGGAAACCAAATAACATGAATGACACGTAGGTAAGAAGATAATACTTAAAAAACAACCTTCCATTCTACCTTTAAATGAAGGCATTTGGCACAGCTGTAGATGGAGGATGAGCAGCAAAAACAACTTAGACTGATTAGTATAATATAATGTTTAGGATGGTGTGACAGGAGTGAAAGGAGTCCCTCTTGTAATTCACCCTCCCGACTACTGGCAGCGCTGTGCAGGAAGGACCGAGACAGAGGAGAAAGGCTGAGTCATGGTTGGGGCAGAAGCCCTGTGTTTGCAGATCCTTGACGAGCTGTGAGTGTGTTTTCCCTTGCTTTCCCTACCCCTTTGGATACCTGGACGGATCTGCAGCGCAGCACCTTTTGTCTCTGTGCCTTTGTGTTTGTGAAGCCTCAGGAGGGAGCTGAGGCAGCAGTTATTTTCTTCTGGGTCTACAGCAAAGCTGAAGTCAAGATAATGCGCAAAGTCCCCATCTTGCTTCAGGGAGATTTTAAATGAATTGAAGCAATTTGCGTGTACAGCCCATAGGGATTGCATTGATGTCTCAATATTTACTAAATGTGTACAAACCCCTCGCTCTCTTAGAGTGCTTGTTTCAATTCTTTGGTTCACCACTGAATTGTACCATTATTGTTTCCATGGGAACGGAGATTTTGTTTGCCAAGTTGGCGGTATGGTGGTGATTAATGTCTATGGGCTCCAATAAAGAAGCCTAGCACACCCTGAAGTAAAAGACGCAGAGCTTTGATTTGACAGTTTTCCGTATTAAATCCCAGAGAAGGCTCCTAGACACTGCTAGTCATTAACGAAAAGGTTGTTGCAGGTCCGTGCCACGTTTACTTACAGTAGGTATGAATTCAGTCAAACAACACACCTTTCAAAGTGGGTGTCACTGTACACAAATGAACGGTTTCACCTCAAGAAAATGAGCAGATGAAGTGTTGCTGCTCAAAATGATTTTGAAATTAGATGGAATTAACTTTGTTGCCGCCTGAGTTACTCATCTACTGTATGTCTATAAACCATTTCTAGTACTTATTATTATTATTAGTCACACAATGCAATAGTAATACACTGTCAATGGGGTGTTATTGTCTATTGCAGACACTATTAGTTTTTTTTTTTTTTTTTACTTGATTGGGTTTTGAAAACAAATAAATACAAAACATTTTCTATATAGACTGCTTTGTATTGAACTGAGTTTCTTTCTGTAGTTAGGCTATATAAACAAATGCTCACACTCAAAACAGAAAATACAATGTCAGGGATTCGATGCACCACTATCTTGCATACCATAGGAATCAACTGTCTGTGCTAATTAGAAGGGGGGTCAGTGTGGAAAATCAAAGCTGTGTAGAACTGAATAACCACTGCAATGAAAGAAGACTGAAGATGGAAGAACAGAGTGAGTCAACAAGAGTGTGCAGACAGCAGCCAGGGTTAGAAAGGGCAGAGTGAGTAAACAAGAGTGTGCAGACTGCAGCCTGGGCTAGAAAGGGCAGTGTGAGTAAACAAGAGTGTGCAGACAGCAGCCAGGGTTAAAAAGGGCAGAGTGAGTAAACAAGAGTGTGCAGACTGCAGCCTGGGCTAGAAAGGGCAGAGTGAGTAAACAATAGACTACAAACAGCAGCCAGGGTTAGAAAGGACAGAGTGAGTCAACAAGAGACTACAGACAGCAGCCAGGGTTAGAAAGGGCAGAGTGAGTAAACAAGAGTGTGCAGACAGCAGCCAGGGTTAGAAAGGGTAGAGTGAGTAAACAAGAGTGTGCAGACTGCAGCCTGGGATAGAAAGGGCAGAGTGAGTAAACAATAGACTACAAACAGCAGCCAGGGTTAGAAAGGGCAGAGTGAGTAAACAAGAGTGTGCAGACTGCAGCCTGGGCTAGAAAGGGCAGAGTGAGTAAACAATAGACTACAAACAGCAGCCAGGGTTAGAAAGGGCAGAGTGAGTAAACAATAGACTACAAACAGCAGCCAGGGTTAGAAAGGGCAGAGTGAGTCAACAAGAGACTACAGACAGCAGCCAGGGTTAGAAAGGGCAGAGTGAGTAAACAAGAGTGTGCAGACAGAAGCCAGGGTTAGAAAGGGTAGAGTGAGTAAACAAGAGTGTGCAGACTGCAGCCTGGGATAGAAAGGGCAGAGTGAGTAAACAATAGACTACAAACAGCAGCCAGGGTTAGAAAGGGCAGAGTGAGTAAACAAGAGTGTGCAGACTGCAGCCTGGGCTAGAAAGGGCAGAGTGAGTAAACAATAGACTACAAACAGCAGCCAGGGTTAGAAAGGGCAGAGTGAGTCAACAAGAGACTACAGACAGCAGCCTGGGTTAGAAAGGGCTGAGTGAGTAAACGAGAGTGTGCAGACAGCAGCCTGGGCTAAAAAGGGCAGAGTGAGTAAACAAGAGACTGCAAACAGCAGCCTGGGTTAGAAGACGTAGGGGCAGAGTATGAGAATTGATCTCTTTGTTGTTTTTTTCTGGATATTTCTGTTTTTTCAGATTGCAAGTTCAAATCGTGTGGTTTCCTAATTCATTCTACATTCTTATTTTTCACATCAGATGACAATAAAGTTGCTCAAACTACACACAATTTATAAGTTGTATAAAAAGTGCAAGATTTCAGGCTTAAGCAGGATTCGCACAGGACTAAAAATCAGTTGTCCTCAGATAATAAATATAATTATTTACATGCAAATAAACATTTTCCCATCCAACTAACAGTATGATTTTTCATGGACCCAGTCTCCCCAAATAATATCTATAGATCAATGTCTTAATCTTTTTAATTGACTCCACTGGCAATGTAAATGTGAGAAATTCTCCAGGGGCTTTGCTCTTGGGCCCCAGTGGAGGCCTGATGGGACCCAAACCCTTGCATGCAGGAAAATCTGCACCGCTGCTCCACATTGGGTAACCCTATAGAGTCCGCTCATCACCCTATAGGGTCTACTCATCACCTTATAGAGTCCACTTGTCACCCTATAGAGTCCACTCATCACCTTATAGAGTCCACTCATCACCATATAGAGTCCGCTCATCACCTTATAGAGTCCACTCATCACCTTATAGAGTCCACTCATCACCTTATAGAGTCCACTCATCACCCTATAGAGTCCACTCATCACCCTATAGAGTCCACTCACTATTTTCTTTAAAAGTCTAACCTTGCCAGTTATCTTTTGTATTTTTGCCCGTCCCCAGTTTGGTTCTGCCCAATCATAGCATTTTAGAATCGTAGAATCTCAGGACCGATCACACCAATTGTAATATTCTATTATGGTTTATTGTAAAGGCTGGTATTGCTTTGAGGTGAATACCCTGGAAATGCTTATATCAATTCCAACATAACACTGACATGGTCGATTCGCACAGGACTAAAAAGACACAGGACACCTGAGTTTGAAATATTACAGAAGGTCCCGATGTCCGGTAAAACAATCTGAGGACCTTTGAGAAAATTATGTGGGCTAAAAGCAATGGACTATTCACACGGGACTACATTTCACTGATTTCAGTACAAATTCTGAGGCCACCTGTTTGTTGTGATTTTTTGTCCTGTGCGAATCTGGCTTTACAGTATACCCTCAACCCAGCAAGATGGTAAAATGGGATCTAGATTATTATTTTTTTTAAGTACAGAATGTTTAGAAATATATACTACTGGTAAATATTAATTAACAGTTCAATACACAAAATGTATTTATATTATAAGCTAGTTAATAAATAAAATAGTACCTCTTAATATATGTGTGTAACAGTATAATTAATACCACCACTATGGATTTTTGTGGCCTATGGATTTTGTATCCACGTCCCCTTAAATGAAGGGAAATTACCTACAGGCTTTTTCTTTACATATTAGTCAGTTGTATTTTATGTAAACTTTAAAAGAAAATCAGATTAGAGTGAATACAAATCAATGGGAATTCATCATTGAGGAAAAAAAGGACTGGAACTTTTCTGCATAAGTCAGCAAGTGGAATGTTAATGCAATGGGGAGAATTAATGGAATATTGGCTTACAAACATTAGGTCATATATTACTATGGCTTAAAGCTACCAGCCCCGCCCAGATTATTTTTCAAAGCTTGGTCGCAGTCTGTTTTTAATTAGATACAACTTGAAGCTGGATAGCAAACAGTATTTTCGAAAAAGCAGACACTGGTTTGACTGTTAATCATGAGAGACATGTGTAAGTGTGTGTACGTGTGTGGGTGGGTTTTGTTTAAGCATGTATGTTTGCTTTTTGCATTGCAAGAACAATCTAACAGAATGTATCCTGCCATAAGCATAGCAACAGAGTACTGCAATCTGTTTTCTGTTGTACTACAAATTGGATTTTTGTGATTACATTCTAGCTCTTTGGGTGTTTTGTTTAATCCAGATTTTATGTTGCTATAAAGCTGGATTTTATTACAAATGTTCAATAAGGAGGGTTGTGTTGTCTGTTATATGCTGTGACATCACCCCCCACCCTTTCACCCTCTCTCCCCAAACCATTTGAGATGTGTTTATTGTGGAGCAGATGGCTTGGTCTTATACAAAATGCAGGTGTAATGTGGTGTGTGCGCCTGTTTGTATGTGCGTGTGTGTGTGTGATTTGTAAATGCATATTACGTAAACAAAAGTTGTTAATAAAATCTGCTACCACATTGTTATGCATTACGTACAACTGGAGCAGGATATAGTATCCAAAAGCAGTGGGCTCGTACCTCTAGTGGCTGTGTTGCTTCAGAAGTGCTATGGTAGAATATTTTTTAAATATACAAAATATACTACAACACAAATCATTTTAATTTTGGAAACTGAGCACTGTCCGCCTCTCCCCGCTCCAGCTCATGTTATCCAGAGCCAAACCTTTAATTTTTTTCATTCTTCATCTCGACAGCAAAGCGTTGTACAGCGTAAGCTGTATTTAAAGAAATGTCTCGAAACCCCTCTACTGTTTATGATTTTTTTGTTAAATGCCCAGACAACAAAAAAAAAGTTGAATGCAAAATGTGCAAGCGACTCATATCATGGAGGCATAACCAATCTCTGGGGTCACTTGACAAATCATATTATTATTAGTACTGTATTATTACTGTTTTTAGTAGTAGTAAAATGTGACTGATAACCTGCTTGGAACGGTGACTGTTAAATAAAGTTTTGTCTGCTGCAGTTGGTGCTGGTGCAATGCAAGCTTACTGTATAGATCGTAAGCAGGCTCAATTACGTGTAAATAAACAACGTGTATTTGTTTAATCTTATTTAAATTATAAAAACATGATTACTGTTCTATATAACATATTTTTAAACTACCTGTGAATGTTTTATTCTATTTATATGGATTACCTGTAAAATAATAGGATTTTCAGTTTAATATAAACAAGTAGCTATGGTGACGTCACCAATAAATTATGAAAATGAGTCCCATCGAAGGTTCGAACCTTCCTTCGGTAATGTGTTCCGAACCTTCAAAGGTCAAAATGTACCCTTCGTTGCAGCCCTAATCCGAAGATAACTATTAGCAGAGCCCCTTGCCCCCCATTCAACAAATTATAAACATGTCTAACTTGCAACTGCAATAGCATCTTAGATAAGTTTAGTGCATGTTTGTTCTGGTTTACAAAGTGCCCACCCCTGGGTATTTTTGTATGTTTTTCATTATTATTATATTGTTATATTGTATAAATGTATGCAGGCGGATGAAAAACCATCTGCTATTTTATATTGTGTTGACTCAGCAGAGAGTGGGTTAACTCCCTCTCCCTCCCATCATGTGTGGAATGTAGGTAGTCAGGAGATAAATGATCACCTATTGTCTCATTAGCTCCTGATTACCTGCTATATAAGATCACATTCTCAGAGTGTCAGAGGAGAGACATAACTCTGTGGAAAATAAAAATAAATGATTGCTACTTACTGTGAACCATCCTGAAGGTACTCATATCTGTGGTTTGTTTGTTTGATTATTTGTTTGGACAACGTGCCCTTTTATTTAAGTGTTTTTCATTTGTGCAAATCTTTTGTTTTCAGTTTAATAAAATACTGAGCGCCATAGCGCCTCAGTTTCACCACCATTCCGTGTTTTTTGGTTTGTGTTTCCTGATCCATGACGTCACCACAGCTATACACTGCAACCACTCTGCCACATACATATATAGACTTTTATAACACGGCTTGGAAAAATAACAACCTCTGATTGGTTAAACAGCATCACATGACTCTGTGTGTGTGTGTGTGTATATATATATATATATATATATATATATATATATATATATACACACACACACATCAGAAGCTAGCCACAGCGCTTCGGTAGAAACATTTCGATCAGAAAACTGCAAAGCAGCATGCTGCAGCAGCTCAACCTGGATTCTGTGCTGCACCGAGTGACACACGCACAAGAGAAAACATATGTTACTTTTGTTTTAAATTAAAAACTACTTTTAACTAGTTAACAGTTTGGTATGTACATATAACTGTTTACACACTAGTTTCTTTTGACATTTTTATTTTATTATAGTTTTTAATTTTTTGAAGTAGTGCTTTATATGTGGTAAATTAGAAAATAAACCTGTGACAGAATGGCACAAGGGAGATGGCCCAGAGACAGACTGCAGTTCAAACAAAAGACTTTTATTAAATAAAAAAACACAAAATAAACATGCACGAGGGCCAAACAAAAAGGTTTTTAAAACACAGACAATAAACATGAAGCAAAAACCTACGAAAATAAGGCTTCCAGGCTGAGCTTTGCCTTCACTAGATTGCAAAAATACCAACAAAACCCAGCAAACAAAGACACCCACCCTTACTTCATCAGCTACCTCTCTCTACTGAGGCGCTGAGGCCTCCTTTTATGTCAGGTGGCTGGGTGCTAATTGATTTTCTAATTATTCCCACCTGACACAATAAACCTGGGCATGGAGGAGAATTTAACCCCATCCCTGCCAATATTTACAAGGGCAGAGCCCTGCTCAGCCACAAAACCCTTTTATGTTTAATTGTTCATTTAAATATGGTGTTTCGGCTGTGCAGATGTTTGATACGATGTGCTTGAATAAAACTTTTGAGTTGTATCCCATAGTTTGTCTTTCATTTTAATACAGTGTTGTTTAAAATGATGTAAAAAGAAATACAGGCATCGTCTAATCTACTGGGATTAGAAAAAGAAACCGTAGCGGACAGTCAATCAAAACACAAATTCGCAAGTCAGAGCCGACAGATTGTCTATCTGGAGGTGGGACGCAGAGTGAGGGCTCAGGCAATAGGTCAGTGTTAAGGTCATGTGATTGCTCTGCTGGCAGCTGTGATACTAAATAACGGATGGTAAAAATTTAGTATTTTAAACAATGACATGCTTATGGAATATTAACTTGTTAAGCGTGTTCACAGAATGTTGTTTTAACTTATGAGTTGTAACAAATGCATTTGTACTGTGGGCTGTTTTGAGATGCAGACGTGTTTTTTATAGAAATGTTTTCATACTAACTTTTGTACTTGATAACATTAATTTAAAAATCCAATTGATGCCTATGATTTATAAGTTTTTGTGACTAATTTGAAGCTATTGATATGTTTCACTTACGGTTGTCAATTAATCGCAGTTAACTTCTGCGCTTAACGCATTCATTTTTTGGAAGATAATTTTTTTTAACGCACGTTAATCACGCTCGTCTTGTCCCTCTTAGCACACCGTAATTCATTTCATGTGGCACCATTTTAATGCATGCCAGGACTGAATGAGTGTCGTCATCATTTGAATATAAAATTAATGGAACCACATTATGTAGCAAAGCACTCAAACTGAAGGACTCTTTTTTAACTTTCTGACGGTTCATTGGATAGAAAGAGGGTTACTGTATCTACTGTCAATGTGAGTTCAAATATCACAGAAGTGCATCTAGTCTGCTGTACCACCTGCGTGCTAAACATACTTTCACTTCTCAAAATACACTCTAGTAGTTTTTTTTTTCTGCTACAGACAACAACAATATTACAGCAAATGAAACCTGTCAGTTTCGACAGAGTACTCTTAATACCCTTTCACACAGCATGAAATTGCTCTATCTATGCAGGTGTAATAACGTCATAACCCTTTCACACAGCCAAAGAGACCACACGAGTACAACTTTCTAACCTGTCAATCAACAGATTGTTCTCATGGCAACAACAGACTGTTCACTGACAAGACCTAACACATGCACGCGGTGCTTAATTTGTAAAAAAAAAAGAGGTGCCGGGACGCAAGCAATGACAATAATACCGACCCTAAGAAGAGCATATTCAAAATCATAACACGTTTATTTGAAAGAGTATTGTACGTACTTGTGTTTGATGTTTACAATCACGTATTCTACATTAAAAATAAAAAAAAGTCCAGAAGGACGATATTGACGAAAAAACGCACCCCAACACGAACATTGGTTTGCCCCGCGGTCTGCACTATTATCAGCGATGTGTAAGCAACAGAAGCTGCTGGTAGATTACAAAAACGATTAAATAAATTTAGGCTAGGTAGTTGTTAACTTAGTGTGCTTTATTCTCTATTAATTAAATTATATTCATTAAAAAAGGCAAGAGAACCAGATTGTTATTATTTTTATTGTTTTGGTTTAATATATATAGCAGGCTAATGTTCCTATTGAAGTAGGCTACAATATTTTTTTTTTCATTACAAAATTGCCGTTGTTCTTTGTTGAAATTAATGTTGAGCTTTCATATTTTGTTGTATACTACTCATTTAATCAAACCAAGTAGTGTAAGAATTTGTTTGTATCGTTCATGACGTTTTTCAAATCAAGTAAGCTTATTTGTGTATAAAAAACGAGAATAGAGTTTCGGCCAGTGTCATCTTACTGTTAGTTAAAGGCACTCAAGCTGAAATCGTAAAGTAATTTAAAGTAGGCTACAAACGTGGCAGCGGACTGTCTCTCTTTAACGCGCACACAATAACTTGCAGACTTAATGCAACTGTGTTGAGATTTTAAAAAGAAAGCATTTTATGAGATTTTTAACTATAGGTACCGGCACTATGGCTGAAGCTCAGGCACAAATTAAGCACTACGCTATAGTGACGTGGCATGTTGACTTTGAAACCACACCCACGATAGCGCTTCAGTGGCTGTATAGCCTTTCACACGGGCAGTTATGACGGTTCAGTGCCGTCTCTGAACCACCTCGTCATAACTACTCTGTGTGAAAGCAACAAATGAAACCCGTCAGTTTCGACAGAGTACTCTTTTAGAAATTCAGGATCGCTGCAAACCAATGAATCAAGCTCACGATAACCAGTGCTGTTGGATAGCTACCGACTGCAGACCCGTTGACATTGTAGCTTTGTTTGATATCAATAACCACATTTATTTTAAACAATATTATTTACAATTATGGAGGAGATAGCCGTTACTCAGTGAATGTTTTGTTTTATTTAGACAAGTTCAAGTTTGCAATAAAAGCCAATTTAAAATTATTATTATTATTATTATTATTATTATTATTATTATTATTATTATTATTATTATGTGAACAGCAATGTAAAACATCAGTTTATGAGTAAAGGAAACTGATAATTGTAAATGCAGTAAGGTGAGTAATTGTGATTTAGCAGTTGGTTCAAACAATTTAACAACAATGCGAGATTGTAAATCAAAATAAAACTATAAAGATAACCCAGAAATAGGAAAACAGGATGTAATATTTTTTTTTCAAATCTCAAGATTAATCACAATTTTTTTTTTAATCGCTTGACAGCCCTAGTTTCAATATTAACTAAATCAAGTTATTAATCAAATTGATTAATCTTGTTACACAATTCATTTATTAAAATGTTTGGCTATACTGTTGCTTGATTGATGACTGTCTTTTTCACAGTCATCTTAAAATAACGTTAGACTAGCCTCCACCTTCAGCTCATTCACAGTCCCGCTGCTTGTCTTGTATTCTCCCAACCTCGCTACCCCTCTGCTTCACACCCTCCACTGGCTACCTATCTCTGCTCGCATTCAATTCAAGACCCTTGTTCTTACCTACCGCTCTCTTCACCACACTGCCCCCTCCTACCTCCAATCCCTCATGTCTCTACCCCCCCCCCCCCCCCCCCCCCCTCGTCCACTCCACTCCTTCTCTACTGGCCGACTGGTCATGCCTTCCAGCAGGGTCCAGTAAATCCTAGCACCGGCACTGTCAGAATGCCTTCTTTAGTTTCCATTCTGTACACAGAAGAATATCTGTAAGGTTCAAGTCTACCCACTCCAAGTACAGGTAATGAAGAAGTTTATTACAGTAGTCTCTGCATATATGAACACCTCCTAAGAGTACACTTTGGCTTAGGGAACACCCGTGTGGTGAAGCAGAATTTTGTGTTTGTGTTTATTAAAAAAATAGCGCAAACGCGCAGGAAAATCCACTTCTGTGTTCTGGGTCATATTTTTAAAGGGGCAACGAACCCGAGCGAGGGTCAACCTTTTACATTTGGTGGCAGAGAGTGTGGGCGCCCCTACGACCCAGAGAAAGATGGATTTATGGGACCTGATCGAGCAGGTCAATAGAAATGCCGCTGCTCAGAAGGAGCAGCTGGAGAGATGGGAGAGAGAGATGGGGTTGGCTCCAGTGAAGAAAAGGGAGCCAACAGAATTGGAGCTGCTGCTCCAAGAATGGGAGCAGGCTAGTGGAGCTCCGCAGCCGCTGCCAGAGCCCAGAGGGGAGGAGCTGCCGCTGCCAGAGCCCAGAGGGGAGGAGCTGCCGCTGCCAGAGCCCAGAGGGGAGGAGCTGCCGCTGCCAGAGCCCAGAGGGGAGGAGCTGCCGCTGCCAGAGCCCAGAGGGGAGGAGCTGCCACTGCCAGAGCCCAGAGGGGAGGAGCTGCCGCTGCCAGAGCCCAGAGGGGAGGAGCTGCCGCTGCCAGAACCCAGAAGGGAGGAGCTGCCGCTGCCAGAGCCCAGAGGGGAGGAGCTGCCGCTTCCAGAGCCTAGGGAGGAGGTGACAAGCGTACCTCCACCGCAGCCCCGACCACCACCCCTACGGTCCAGTCCGGCGTCGCTGCGTCCAGTCCCTCACCCCTTGCTCCTGGACACCCTGTCGGTTAGCCTGGACCTCCCTTCACTTGACCTGGAGCCCAGGAGTCGGCAGGATCAGGCACAGTTCTCCACCTGGTCCCCTGCTCCGCTCCTCCCGGACATTAAGACATCGCTATGCTGCTCCCAGACGTCGCATACGCTCCCCCTGGTCGCTACTTCGCTCCCCCTTGCTGACCGGACGTCGCTGCACTGGCTCCCAGCTGCAGACCTCTGCCCGCTACTGCAGCCTCCAGTGCCCCGGTTGTCGTGCCGGTCGCCCCTGACAAACCGGTGGGGTCCCTCGTCACCGGTGCGCGGTCCCTACCGGGCTGACCCAGGACGTGGACCGATCCACCCTCGAGTTCGCCCGTGGAAGAGGGCGAAAATTGACATTTATGGACTCGAGGGTGGGTGGTTGTGTTTTAGGGGAGGAGGTGGCCGTCTCGTGGCCTGTGTCTTGGAAAGACAAGGGGGGGGAAATGTAATATAGCGGGTTGTGAGAGACGGCAGGGAGGGGGTTAAAACCTCCCTGCAAAGTAAAAAGAAAGAAAAACATGTGAGAATGCACCGTATTGATTGCTTTATTGTTTCATTTAGTTTGTTAATTGTTTAGTTTAATTGTTTTATTATTAATTATCATCCGCACCTGGGTGTTATTAAAAATTAGGTCCAGGTGCGGGAGTTTAAAAGGAGAGCAAGCAGTCTGCTCGAGGCTGCTGAATGGAAGGAGGCAGAGAGGTGCGCTGTCTCCGAGTAGCCATTGGAGAGAGAAAGTAAGTGCGGTGAAACCTGGGTTTTGTGAAGACGGGAAAACAGCTTAGTTGTCCCGTGTTAGGAAGGGTTCCTGAAAGTTGAGTTAGTGCTCCAAGAGGAGCTAGGTGTTTATTTTGATTGTTTTGTTCTGTTTGTGTTTATTAAAAAAATAGCGCAAACGCACAAGAAAATCCACTTCTGTGTTCTGGGTCGTATTTTTAAAGGGGCAACGAACCCGAGTGAGGGTCAACCTTTTACTATATATATATATATATATATATATATGTATATACAGTGCCTTGCGAAAGTATTCGGCCCCCTTGAACTTTGCGACCTTTTGCCACATTTCAGGCTTCAAACATAAAGATATGAAACTGTGATTTTTTGTGAAGAATCAACAACAAGTGGGACACAATCATGAAGTGGAACGAAATTTATTGGATATTTCAAACTTTTTTAACAAATAAAAAACTGAAAAATTGGCCGTGCAAAATTATTCAGCCCCTTTACTTTCAGTGCAGCAAACTCTCTCCAGAAGTTCAGTGAGGATCTCTGAATGATCCAATGTTGACCTAAATGACTAATGATGATAAATAGAATCCACCTGTGTGTAATCAAGTCTCCGTATAAATGCACCTGCACTGTGATAGTCTCAGAGGTCCGTTTAAAGCGCAGAGAGCATCATGAAGAACAAGGAACACACCAGGCAGGTCCGAGATACTGTTGTGGAGAAGTTTAAAGCCGGATTTGGATACAAAAAGATTTCCCAAGCTTTAAACATCCCAAGGAGCACTGTGCAAGCGATAATATTGAAATGGAAGGAGTATCAGACCACTGCAAATCTACCAAGACCTGGCCGTCCCTCTAAACTTTCAGCTCATACAAGGAGAAGACTGATCAGAGATGCAGCCAAGAGGCCCATGATCACTCTGGATGAACTGCAGAGATCTACAGCTGAGGTGGGAGACTCTGTCCATAGGACAACAATCAGTCGTATACTGCACAAATCTGGCCTTTATGGAAGAGTGGCAAGAAGAAAGCCATTTCTTAAAGATATCCATAAAAAGTGTCGTTTACAGTTTGCCACAAGCCACCTGGGAGACACACCAAACATGTGGAAGAAGGTGCTCTGGTCAGATGAAACCAAAATCGAACTTTTTGGCAACAATGCAAAACGTTATGTTTGGCGTAAAAGCAACACAGCTCATCACCCTGAACACACCATCCCCACTGTCAAACATGGTGGTGGCAGCATCATGGTTTGGGCCTGCTTTTCTTCAGCAGGGACAGGGAAGATGGTTAAAATTGATGGGAAGATGGATGGAGCCAAATACAGGACCATTCTGGAAGAAAACCTGATGGAGTCTGCAAAAGACCTGAGACTGGGACGGAGATTTGTCTTCCAACAAGACAATGATCCAAAACATAAAGCAAAATCTACAATGGAATGGTTCACAAATAAACATATCCAGGTGTTAGAATGGCCAAGTCAAAGTCCAGACCTGAATCCAATCGAGAATCTGTGGAAAGAACTGAAAACTGCTGTTCACAAATGCTCTCCATCCAACCTCACTGAGCTCGAGCTGTTTTGCAAGGAGGAATGGGCAAAAATTTCAGTCTCTCGATGTGCAAAACTGATAGAGACATACCCCAAGCGACTTACAGCTGTAATCGCAGCAAAAGGTGGCGCTACAAAGTATTAACTTAAGGGGGCTGAATAATTTTGCACGCCCAATTTTTCAGTTTTTTATTTGTTAAAAAAGTTTGAAATATCCAATAAATTTCGTTCCACTTCATGATTGTGTCCCCTTGTTGTTGATTCTTCACAAAAACTTACAGTTTCATATCTTTATGTTTGAAGCCTGAAATGTGGCAAAAGGTCGCAAAGTTCAAGGGGGCCGAATACTTTCACAAGGCACTGTGTATATATATATATATATATATATATATATATATATATATATATATATATATATATATATAGCCTTTTTCTTCTTACTATAATTTACAAACAATTTTTTGGGGTGTTCTTTCAATAAAAAAATATATATTTCTGCTCACCTTAATAATTTTGACGGGACAACTCACCTCAGCCACTGACTCATTGCATGATCCTGAGCAAGTCACTTAACCTCCTTGTGCTCCGTCTTTCGGGTGAGACTTAGTTGTAAGTGACTCTGCAGCTGATGCATAATTCACACATCCTAGTCTCTGTAAGTCGCCTTGGGTAAAGGCGTCTGCTAAATAAACAAATAATAATAATAATAAAAAACTACCCAAAAGCAGGACAAAAGTATCATTTTACTAAACCTGTGGGGACACCAGGACATGCTCCCTAAAAAGGGAACTGTCCCGGGAAAATCGAGACGGTTGGCAGCTTTAGTTAAAATGAATTATCGTATTGTCACGAAATCCGCGGGTTCAGATTTCTTACGTACTCTTTTTATTTGCTCTGCACACACTCTTATCTCAGGGGAGACGTTAGGAGGACAGAGATGTTATTACTCCTAGTGGGGTATAGTTCGTGCTCTGGACCCGCAGTATATCCAGATGACTAATATAGTACTCAAGAAATTGACAGACTCATGTATCTAAAGTGTTTTTTACGAATCAGAGTATGATCAGTACTCCTTCGGTTTGTTAACGGTTAAATATTGGATAGAGTAGCTACAGGCTACGTCGTATCCCCAGCTGACAGACACACCGGGCAGTCCAGTGTCTTAACAGATATCCACGTTAACACTTTAATACATGTATTCAAGGCTGACAAGCAGGCCAAGAGCACATCACCTAAAGTACCCAATGGTCTATTTCAGCACATTCAACAAAATACTCTCTTATTTCTAAGCGTGAGTCCCTTATAGCAATACATGCAATACATGTGAGATAAAATAACAATTGATTAATGCTTACCCTTTAATATAAATCGTAAAGGAATATGACTGTCTTCACCAGGCAAATGACACTGAGTTCAATCAGCTCAATTGCTTTGGTTGGCAGAAGATGGACCACCTTACCCTGTCTGGGATGAGTGTGGTACTCCATTGTAATTAGTTAGGAATTTTATAGGTTTTTCGTCCCATTGGAATACATGGGACGCCTCAATTAAATCCAATCATTAATCTGGTGAGACAGCTCCTTTCCCTTTTACAAATAATAGTTTTCAAAAGATCCGGACTAACTTTTCAGAATTAATAGGTGTCATGTACTCAATAAATTCAAAACTTCATATTTGTCTAACTCCAAACTTTATGATCTCACTCCTTGCTTTCCTCCGAGCCTCTCCTTTATCTGAAAAGTTAAGTGAACCAAAGTTCCCAGGATCTTGGTTTATAATATAATATAAAAACACTACTGTTATAGGTGCATGCAAAACACTATTTTTATATGTGTTATATTTAAGAGATGTTCTTAATATGTGACATCATCTTCTAATTGATTATATTTTGCTAAATTAAAGGTATGTGTTTCTTTTAACCTCATATTGTTTCATCATTTTGTTAATGAGTCAGTTTTAATTCCATATACCATTGTCTAACAGAGTATTTGACAAAAGATTGTCTCATGCAGTATTTAAGTCAATTAGTTTCACTAAGTTTAAGTGGTAATAGTTTTCATTAGAATTATTTATCCCATAAAAGATGCACTAACCAGGCTCTGACCTGTAACTGACTCTTGAGTATATGCTATTGCCATCAATTTCCACAGTCTCTTGTTTTTTCCAAAGCCAGAGTCTGTGCAAACACTTTTTAGATATATGACCTGTCTGTTAAGCCATAAACCTTAACACTCCAAATCTATAAGACGTGCAGCTTTTACTGCCGTGGAATGTAAAAAGACCCCCTCCTTTCTCTACAGCCCGATAAGGAGGGAGGCCTCTCAATGCAGCAGTTTTAAAGAACCACATTATAATGACTTCATCTACCATCATTAGACAACAGTATAGTGGATTAACAACAAGATACATTATAGTATATTATTACAAACTTAACACAAATCAAATAATTAGTTTTAGTTTCAAATATCATGCTGTCTAAAAAGGGGTTGATCATTTATTTTATTAATTTATAATACCTTCGTGTCTAATTCCTATTCTTTGATCACTATAAACTATAAACAGTGTCAATTAGCACTGAACCTATAAATGTGGTATTATAATGATAAACTTTCAATTAATTTACTTCAGTTTAACAGTTGCTCCTAGAATTTATAATATCACTTTATTTCTTTGGTGATTCCCTCTAAGATTTAAATCCAAATACAGGCCAGTATAACTGCATTCGACTCTTATATTTTTTATAATGACTTAACTAGGCTTGACCCTGTTCTTTGTTCATACAAAATCCAGCCGAGACAGGTTTTTTCTTAAGACCTTGGCTGTTCAGTTTTAATGTTAATTTATTGTTGTAAAAAATCTCTTCCTTATCTTGTTTTATTTTGGAACATAAATTTTTAGGGGTGATTAAGTTCACTTTTTAGCCGGGATGGTGCTTTTTATCAAGCATCATGCTTTCTGAGGATAAGATATACAAGCGGTAAATCGTTCATTATATATCTCCTTAGAAATTCCAAGATTATTAAGTACTTAATTAAAAACATATGTAGATTGACCTTGAAATTCCTTCAGAATCATTACATTCAAACAAGATTCTACAGTGTTTAGCTAAATGACTACAGGCTGGACAAAGTTTGGGCCCAGTCACTGGTGTTTTGCTTTGGCACATATTACATGCACACATTACAAGAGGATTATGTTTTTAATTTATGTGTCAGGGTTAATTCTGCACCTTGTACAATAGTTCTAGATCTGTACACATTGTTACTATACATTTCCTTCTGCTCACACAAAGTTACTTTGCAAGGTATGCCCTCCATCCAGAATACTAAAGGAGGTCAAAACACACTGTTATTCATATTTTTGGGCACTCAGTTACTGTTCTTTTCCACATCATCAGTAGCAAACTTAACATAACTGAATCTGACTCAGTTGATGAACCATTTACTGTAGCATACTGAGATCCTCCATGCAATGGAGTCCAATGTTTTACTACATGGAATAACTAGTTCAGCGTCACCTGCGACAGTATTCACAAAATGAATTATTGTATTCATTTGTATTTACTGATTCATATCATGATTGGCCTTGGCAAATTGTGTCCGGTGGTTAACTCGGCTAAGAGCACAAATCACTTGCTTCCCGAGGGGTGTTGTATTAGCCAGAGACTACTGAATCTAAAAAGTTTCTCCATACTCTTTAATCAGAGAAGCTCCGCCACAGATCATGAACACTTTGTAGATTCATTTACTTGTTCATATCCAGAATGTATTATATTATATACTTTTCTCACAGCAATGGCAAGATTAGAATTACAAGGAAGACATATGAAGCACAAAGCCAATGGTACGATAGTCCCTGGATAATTCAGCCCTCGGCTCGCAATACAAATGAAATGATAGATAGAGCTTATGAGGCTGCTTCTATCTATCCCTCTTATTCAAACAAGTTATTGCAGCGCCTGAAAGTGGCATTGCTTTAATAAAAACAACAAAACAGCACTTTCATTTATCAAGGAATGATATAATCAAGCTTTTGAGACTTTCATTTTTACTTACATCAGGTTGGAAACTAAAAACATGTTTCTTGCCTTGAAAACAGCTGTAGAACATACAGTATGGTTTGCAGTGATAGCTGGTGATTTTTCGTGTGTCTGGATTCTCCTGTTTTCTCTGTCGTGCCTACAGACATGTCTCACCTATTTTATTATTTGTCATATCTGGTAATCAAGTGTGTGTCAGTGTCCATCAACCGGTCATTTGTTTATGTCTATATATCTGCAATAGCAATTTGCATCAATCAATCTTAATGTTTCCTTCCATCCATCTGTTTGTCTATGTATCTTGTTATCTGCTCATCCATCTTCCATCTTAAATGTTTGTCTCTGTATGTACACAGGTTGGAAAAAACACAATTAGAGCCATAACAGTGTTGACAGGGTCGCCATGGGCGGCCAGGTTAATACTGAGTTTGTGACAAGTTTGCAAGGTATTTCAGTTGTTCTGGAGTGATACGTGGCTATTTTTCTGCAGTTTCTCGTTTTCTCTAGTTTCTCCAGGCATGTCAGGGATGCCATATACTATACATATTGCACTATGTATTAAAGGTGTTCTATATGCACTTTCCTCAGCTCCCAGCTAAGCTTTAACACCTTGCATTGTCGTTTTGTCATTTCACTCCTCTTCCGATCATTGTTTAGTTGAAGCTTGTTCATTTATAATTCACTGTTCCAAGTTAAGGTTCATGTTTGTGAGATGACATGTATGTTACAAATAACACTTGTCCACAGATGAGTGAAGTAATACACTATCCCTTTAGCTACCAAACTCTAAAAGTGACTGCTTATTCACCACTGTTACACCCTGTTAGAAAATTGACTTTCCTGCATTTTCTTAATGCAAGACTGAATGTGAGAGTACATGTGTACATTTTTTTTAAGTACTCACCCAGAGGCCTACTGAGGCACAGACATCAACTAGTCCTCATCAGATTTAATTCACTGCAGGCTAGTGGGAGTTTCTAATCCTGCCAATAATTTATTTTTGTATTGTTGGCTTCTCTAGGTCAGTGGTAGTAATGCATGGATAGTGAACTTTGTCTTTGCCTCCTTTTCTGTAACTTTTCATTATCAACAAAAATACATGACTGGCATTTTCAAATGCTTGGTCACTAACAAGGCTAACATTGCGGGTTATGTCAGCTTTGTTTACACATCGATTGAGACCAGCACAGAGGCTTCATTCATTTAAATTAATTACAATAAATGGAAACATTGAAAACAGTTTTAGTGTTTACAACAAATAGGATCTTGTTTGAGGGACTATTTTTCTGAAAAGCGGAAGGATATATAATACACATCTGTTATTGCATCTGTTTTATAAGCGGGATAACATTCCAGGGCTTGTGCGTTGTGTTGCATTAACATACAGCTTTGTTGGTTGAAGCACGAAGATTAGCTTCGTGCCTCCAACCCAACTACAGCTGCATGTTAATGCAACATAACATGTGCCCTGTCGTGTGTTATCACTTACTGTACAAGCTGCTGTGCTGAGTGCATGTAGCATGCACTCAGCACCTGGAGATATTCTCCATGTATGCATTTTTTTCCTGCTTCTGTAGCTGAGTTTGCAATGGGATCTATAAACTATGCTGCCGCTTCCTTTCTGTAATTATGTAACCTTTCCACGGACAACCTGAAGGAGCCGGCAGACCACAGATTGAGAACCACTGGGTAAAAGGATTTGTTTCTAAACTACATTACCCAGAAGAACGGCGATGACACTTGTTTAATATGTTTTGGTTTCCTATATGGCAATTGGATAAAGAGAAATCATTTTATTTTGTGGGCGTTGCCCCATCGGTCTCACAGCAGCCTGAGTTGTAAGAGACTGAGGATACTCAGCAGAGTCCCGGCAGAATTCAGAGAAGGTAGCAGTTTAATAAAAGTGCAATGCTGTGGAGTCATTTCAAAGTTGTATAGTTTAAATATTTTTGTGATTTGTATTTTAATGTAATTTGTCCGCTGCTGCTCATCCAGAGCTGCTCGCCTGGTGTTCTCTCTGCCTCGCTTCTCCCACGCAACTCCACTGCTCCGCTCACTCCACTGGCTCCCGATCATCGCTCGCATCCAGTTTAAGTCTCTTGTACTCGCCTACAGATGCCTTGTCCAGACTGCACCCAGCTACCTCCAGACCCTCATCTCTCCCTACACCCCCACTCGACCTCTCTGCTCCTCCTGCACTAGAAGACTGGCTATACCTCCTCTACGCTCCCCTGCCTCCAGAGCCCGCTCCTTCTCCACCCTCGCCCCGCAGTGGTGGAATGACCTTCCTACAGATGTCAGGACTGCCCAGTCCCTGACCACCTTCCGGCACCTCCTCAAGACTCACCTCTTCAGACAGCACCTGTAGAACTCCTCTTTTCCCTCTGGACACTTTATCACTCTTCCTTAAATGCGCTTTACTTGCTCTTATCTGCTCCCTATTTTACTGCATTTAATCCTGTACTTTAGAGTATTGTAATCTGTCACAAGAGTTATTTAATCTGTATTATTTTGTATTTAATTATATCCTGATGTAACTATCACTGACACTGTTTTCTACTCTGTTATTGAATCGTATTTTGTCATATACTTGTACTTGCTAGAACCAAAGCCATTGTATTTTATCTTGCTCTTAATTGTATTGATACTTCTTCTGTGGTTCTTGAAATGTATTTTTGTTTACGACTGTAAGTCGCCCTGGATAAGGGCGTCTGCAAATAAATAATAATAATAATATGTTAAATATTCTTCCTAGAGCTGGCAGTCAAACTTTACTGTAGACAAAGGCAATGTAGTCGTATTGTTGCATTAATTTAAATATGTTTGTTACTGTGTATGATTGAGGGTTTATGAATTAAAAGGATATGTGTATTTGTGCTTTGAGGTTTAGAGTTATACATTTTTTTTTTATTTCATTTATATGTGCGAGAGTTTTCAGGACCTTGCGTGACTACCTAGAAATCTACAGGAGTTTTTCTAGCAACAGAATGTTGTGACAGAAGAAGAAAAAAGTAGCGCTGATTGTGGCTTTTAGAAGGGATGCAAATTTAGCTGACATTTTGGTACATAGTAGACATAGATGGATTGTAGACACGTTACAGGACATTATAACATGTAAGGTATGCAAATATATTTGTAAAGATAAAATTGAAATCACAAATAGAGAAAAAAATTACTCAATCTTAAAAAATCTCTCATGCAAAACTACCAGCCTTGTTTATGGTATATTTTGCCAAAAATGTTATAAAATTAAATATGTAGGACAGACGGGTACAACATTACACATACAGAATCACCTATCAAACATAAGAAATACAAAAAGTACATGAACCAGTGGTTCAGCACTTTACAAAGAACAAGCATAACATGAATGACCTCAAATTCATAGTTTCAGAAAAAAAAAATAGAAAATGTACAATATAGAAGACTAAAAGAAAATAAATGGATAAATAAACTCATTAATAGATTTAAATAGAAATAAATGAGTGTAGTTGCCATGACAGCCAAAGCCTATAAGTACCTCCACTATTTGTTTTCAAAAACACTTTCCCTTGACAAAGGTACGTAAACTTCTGATGTGTGTCACTTAATCCAGCCAGGGTCAAGTTCAAGTTCAGACCATTCCCTGCTCTGAGAGAGTGGTTAGCATTGAGAAGGCGCCAAACAGTGGGGGAAGTAGCAATTTTAATTTTGTGCAGAACTAGGAATTGATCTTAACGACAAAAATACAGATAAATAAAAAGTTAACTTAGATGTGTCATTATTAACAAATGGGGTGATGCGTGACATCCATACATTTGCCAGCAGTCGTACCGAGGACCGATCTATAAAGGGCTTTGCCCACTGGATCCACTCCGTCATTTATCATCCGAAGAAGCCACGCGTCACTGCACTGCACATAGATATGTTAATATCGACCTTGCTGTTCAAAATGGCTCTCGTATCTTCGAGTAGCTCCAGCAGTAATGAAGAACATATACTCTTGTTATGGAGTACAAGACAAAAACGCAAAATAAAGCGATACTGGGAGAACCCAATACTGAAGCAAAGAAAACAGCTGGGGGAGTATCACAGGCTGATACAGGGGCTCAAACTGGATTCGGAAAGATTCCATGTATATTTCAGGATGTCATTAATTCTGTTTGAGCAACGTTTGACTATGTCTGAGGTAGAGGTCTTCACAGGTCCAAATTAATCAACCCGACCTGACCAGGAACTGAAAATGATTTACCCCACCCGACCCGACCTGACCCGATGTAAAATTCTTGTTATTAGACCTGGATCCGACCCGGCCTGAAAAAAACAGTGGAACGCTTTTCCTTTCCCCAGCTTAGTGTATGCACTGACTAGATACAGTATTAAAGCAGTGTTAAAGCAATTAAACCAGTCAACCTGGAAATCTGGCTGAACTACAGACAGTGTTTATTCCATCATAAACCTACACAGAGGACTGTACAATTAAATATATATGTTTGTGTAAAAGATACAAAGGTAAATACATTATCTGAAAATCAAATTGAAGCACAATCTCGTAAATGCATGATTTTATTACAAACTTAACACAAGAGCAAATAGAATTGAGATGTAAAATGTGTGTTTTTGCAAAATGTGTTTTCCTTCTTTGTCTGCAATAACACAAATGATTCCCACACTGCAGACTTGCACTCTTCTGTGAGCTTTTGTTCATGGAATTTGTTTTTCTTAAGTTTTTATTTCACATCCTTCATAAACAAATCCATTACTCAGACTTTTAAGAATGATGTAAAAGAAACACCTTCAATATGGGTCACGTGTCTGCTGCTGCGCTCTGCAAGCCACTGGGAGAAGCCAATCCATGCAAAAGGAATTAGGAACAATGATTTTTAATACCAAAGAGAGCCTCTTTAATAGTAATCAACAGTTTGTGTATTATTGAGTAAAGAAAATCGGGCCCGACCCGAGTGTTACGTGACAATTTTGCACCTGAAAACCCGGGTTGGGTCTCTGGTCCTCGGGTCCAGATAGACCTGTGAAGACCTCTAGTCTGAGGTATGTAATATTGTACCACAGCATATATAACTGTATTCAGCAAGATTTGTTGCAATTGCTTTAAAAAAAAAATCTTAGTGTGTAAAAGAACGATAATAATAATATGAATAATGATAGATAGACAGATAGATAGATATTGATTGTAATCACTTTTCAGTTATGAGAAAATCTGTATTTTTGAATGCAAGATCAATAACTCCATTCAGTTGTAGCAGCCAGAATATTTCTTTAAAAAAAATAAATAATAATAATAAGCATGTTATGGGAGTATGTTATGATTTGTTTTACATATAAACTAATAATGCTCATATTTGGTTTTTAATTTAGTTTGATAAAAAAAGTAATAAAAGATAAAAAAAAAAAAATAATAATTAAATACTTATTTTTCAGATTATTAGCTGCAGGAGACTCCTTCACGACAATTGTCAACAGCTTCCAACTGGGCATTACCACTGTAAGTAAATTTGTACAGGAGACATGTCAGGTGCTGTGGAAGTGCCTTGTGGAGACTACATAATAAATCCTAATCTAGAGTTGAGTGTATGAATAATCTTGAGCTGGGGTTACTTTCTGAGGCTGTCCTTTATTACATTCCTCGGTGAAGATGGGCTGAGACAGAGGTTGGTGACTGAAGAACTGCTGGGTGGGTTGGTAGATCTGTCGAGGTATAACCTGGCCAAACTCAGCTTCGTGCAATACTTGATTTATTTTTAATTTCGTTAATGACTGCTGGGCTGGAGATATCCTTCTGAGAGCCGGTGCAAGGCTCAGCAGGTAGCAAAGAATGGGGTCTTGCCCTTCACGTACACGTTGTTGTTCAGTATTAATTTGCTGCTGGCGCTGCCTCTCGCGTTCTTTCTGTCGGTTTTCTTTGGCTGATAAGTAGTTCTCCAACCACTCACTGTCGGCAAATGAAGCATTTTGCTTCATGCGTCTCTTCCCAATGCTGCTAGTGGATCTTAAAGAACTGGAACTTGCTGTAGAGGGGCGAGATGACTTTGCGGGTGTTTCTGCGTCATCATCTACAGCATCTCACTTTCGTCATTATGCCAGCTTTCAGGTGCAGTGATATTGTTGGAGGTGCTATAAATAAAGAAAAGCAAGCAAACAACTCAAGGGTCAAGATATGTTTGTCTTTTTAATATTTGTCTACTGTAATACCCCCCATAGTTGACAAGAATTGTTCAATACCCTGTAGGTGGACAACAGTGATTCAGTCATTTAATAGTGGTTTGCAGTCTGTAGCTATACTGGTGCATTTCACAGATTTGAAGGAAGGCAAAATGTATACAATGGATGGACGCAGGATTGTTTAAAGAAACAGCTAAAATTAACCAATGTCACATACATGATAATAAAAAAGTGGTAACACTTTATATTAAGGTGCTGCTTATTACTGTTTTTTAAATGTTTTATAAATATATAATCAATGCTTATAACTATATAATAAAGTGTTAATAAAGCACTTAGATGGATTATAATCATGCAATAGCCATATACAGAATTACATTTTTATAAAGAGGACAGTTTTTAGCCACCTATGGGATGTTTAAACGTAATTCCGTCTATGGCTATTGAATGGTTACACTATGTAACACAATTTTTGTTCCTGGGTAGTAAGTGTTATTTCCTAATTGCTTATGCCTCAAAAGTATAGAAAATGGCTATTATTCCCCACAAACTTTGCTTTTGTGACCAGGACAGTGATATTTTGAAATGTACCTATTTCCAATGAGAAAACGGGCAAATTTGTGTCTTTTCATTCACATAAAGTCAGAAAAAACAACATATGAATCCAAATTAACATGTATTTATACTAAAGTAATACAAAAATGACTACAAAAGATTTAGAAGTGAGTAGTTTTTCGAGATTTACGATTATACTGTAAATCACTTTCACGAATCAGGCCCCAAATGTAGTCTCCCATCATGTTCTCGTTATACTGTCCTTGGTAGCAGCGTTCAAAGTCCAGTATATCCTGGTGGAAGCGCTCGCCTTGCTCCTCCGAGTACACTCCCATGTTCTCCTTGAATTTATCAAGATGAGCATCAAGGATATGGACTTTGAGGGACATCCTACAGCCCATTGTGCCGTAGTTCTTCACCAGAGTCTCAACCAGCTCCACATAGTTTTCGGCCTTGTGATTGCCCAGGAAGCCCCGAACCACTGCGACAAAGCTGTTCCAAGCCGCTTTCTCCTTACTAGTGCGCTTCTTGGGGAATTCATTGCACTCCAGGATCTTCTTTATCTGTGGTCCGACGAAGACACCGGCTTTGACCTTTGCCTCAGCAGCTTAGGGAAGAAGTCTTGAAGGTACTTGAAGGCTGCCGACTCCTTATCTAGTAATTATCCTTTTAATTGGCTTAAGTTATCTAGGGGGGGGTGACAGTCTGGCTGGCAGTGGTGAGTGTGATGACGTCACGGACCAGGAAGTAACTGAATCACAAACAATGGATGGGCGGATGAAGCTGAGTGCAATGGCACTCAGCGTATTTATTAATCAATAAAACAAAATATTTAAACAAAACAGAAACAAAAAGGCGCGAGGGACAAACGAATAAACAAACAAACAAGTAAGTGTCGTGCTGGCTAATCCAGCACGTTTTAGCAATTGTTAATTACTTTTTATTCACCTCGCACTCTTTCTCTCTCCGCTCTCCCGTACTCTCCTCTGTACACTCCACCCCGAGTGCAGAGAGCTGCAGGTTTATATATTCTGGCCGAGGGATTAACTAGTTGTTAATTATCTTATTACCCCTCGGCCAGAGTCTGCACGCGTTTGGTAAGGATGCATGACTGTCAGCTAGTTAAATAATCAGTAGCTGATCAGCCATGCATCCTCACTGGGTTTTTAAATATATAATAAAAGACGAGGTGCTTTTACCCGCGCCGCAAACAAAAATACAAATAATAATACATAGGGGCGGGACACTCCGCCACACATGCCCCACCTTGTGCGCAGCACACATGGCCTTTTCGGCGACCTCCCCCCTTAGTCCCCAAAGTCCCAGTTAGCAGTCCCGGCACAGGAACAGGGCAGCAACGGGCCAAAGGTGGCGGCCACGGTGGGATGTCCTCCTCCCACCCAAACAACTGTAGCGTCCCAGTGGACGACACACAGGCCGGTTCCTCTGGCCAGAAAAATTTTGGGGGTGGTCTCCAGACCTGCCCCCCCTTCTTCATGGCCGGCAGCTCCCCTCGGTGGAGCTCTGGCCACCCTTTCTCCTGCAGCGAAATTGCTGCGGGGGAAGCTGGTCTCCTGACCTCCCCCCCCCCCCCCCCTTCTTCATGGCTGGCAGCTGCCCTTCACGGGGCTCCAGCCACAGTATTTCCTGCCGCGAAAGTGCAGCTGGGGGAGCTGGTCTCCTGACCTCCCCCCCTTTTCCATGGCCGGCAGCTCCCCTTCACGGGGTTCCAGCCATAGTATTTCCTGCCACGAAAGTGCGGCTGGGGGAGCTGGTATTCTGACCTCCCCCCCCTTCTTCGTGGCCGGCAGCTGCCCTTCATGGGGCTCCAGCCACAGTATTTCCTGCCGCATGGCAGGACTGGTAGCGACCCCAGGCAAAACAGGACCCTCGGGAGGCGAAGGTAGCAGCTGCAGAACTTCGGCAGGCAATGGCAACAGCAGCGGACCCTTGGGGGGCGACGGCAGCCGCAGCGGACCCTCGGGGGGCGACGGCAGCAGCAGCGGACCCTCGGGAGGCGATGGCAGCAGCAGCAGCGGACCCTCGGGAGGTGAACTCGGGAGGGGAGCCCCTGGCCATGGAGGCAGCAGCGGGAGCTCCACTTCTCCCTCGTTCCCTGTAGCTGGTGGCTCTCCAGGCGATGTGGAGCAACAGGCAGCCCCAGGCAATGCGGAGCAACAGGCAGCCCCAGGCGATGTGGAGCAACAGGCAGCCCCAGGCGATGCGGAGCAACAGGCAGCCCCAGGCGATGCGGAGAAACAGGCAGCCCCGGGCGATGCGGAGAAACAGGCATCCTTGGGCGAAGCGAGGCAGGCATCCTTGGGCGAAGTGAGGCAGGCATCCCTGGGCGGTGCGAGGCAGGGCAGAAGCAGTCCTTCCCATGACGGTGGATGTGGAACCAGCAGGTATTCACCCTCTGCTGGTGGAGGTGGGAGGGGAAAGCAGTCCTCCCACGGCGGCTGAGGTGGAACCAGCAGGCATTCACCCTCTGCTGGTGGAGCTGGGAGCGGCAAGCAGTCCTCCCACGGCGGCTGAGGCGGAACCAGCAGGCATTCACCCTCTGCTGGTGGAGGTGGGAGGGGCAAGCAGTCCTCCCACGGCGGTTGAGGCAGAACCAGCAGGCATTCACCCTTTGCTGGTGGAGGTGGCGGAGGCAGAGGCAGCTCTTGCTGCTCTGCTCCTGGCGATGGTGGAGACAGAAGCAGCTCCTGCTGCTCTGCTCCTGGTGGTGGTGGAGACAGAGGCAGCTCCTGCTGCTCTGCTCCTGGTGGTAGTGGAGACAGAGGCAGCTCCTGCTGCTCTGCTCCTAGTGCTGGAGACGGCAGCAATTGCTCCTCTCCCTCTGGCGTTGGAGACGGCAGCGATGGCTCCTCTCCCTCTGGCGCTGGAGACGGCAGCGATGGCTCCTCTCCCTCTGGCGCTGGAGACGGCAGCGATGGCTCCTCTCCCTCTGGCGCTGGAGATGGCAGCAATTGCTCCTCTCCCTCTGGCGTTGGAGACGGCAGCGATGGCTCCTCTCCCTCTGGCGCTGGAGACGGCAGCGATGGCTCCTCTCCCTCTGGCGCTGGAGACGGCAGCGATGGCTCCTCTCCCTCTGGCGCTGGAGAAGGCAGCGATGGCTCCTCTCCCTCTGGCACTGGAGAAGACAGCGATGGCTCCTCTCCCTCTGGCGCTGGAGAAGGCAGCGATGGCTCCTCTCCCTCTGGCGCTGGAGAAGGCAGCGATGGCTCCTCTCCCTCTGTCGCTGGAGAAGGCAGCGATGGCTCCTCTCCCTCTGGCGCTGGAAACAGCAGCGGGGCCCCTCCCATATCTGCAGCCAGGTAGTTGAGCACCATGGCTGCGATGTCTGGGAAGGATGCTGGGTGGTGTGTCTGTTCCCAGGCCTCCCAGCGCTCCCCATCTCTCGCCCACAGGAGGTTGATCACAGCAGGGAGGGCCACCATTATATCTCTCTCAGGCTCCGCCAGCCAGTCCCAGATCCCCTCAGAGGAGACAGGATTCTTCCGCCTCGGAGGATGTGGGTCCTCTCTCACCCTTGCTGGATGCTCAGGCTCCTTCCTCTCCTGCCATGGAGGGGGTTGGTCCGGTGCCACGTGCCCAACCTCACCAACCGCGAAGCACCACTCCTCATCCTTCAGGCAGGTGAGGCAGACGTCCAGCGTGGTAAGGTAAGGCTGCTGTTGTTGCTGCTGCTGCTGCTTTCTCCTCCGGCTACTTTTCCCCATTTTTTTTTAAATTTTATTTATTTTTTTTTTCCAAAAAAAAACCACACAAAAAATAATTTTTGAAAAAACGTCCTTATCCTTCCTGGTCCGACTGTTGGAGGCATTTGTTTTGTCCCACGCAGGACACCATATGTGACAGTCTGGCTCACAGTGGTGACGTCACGGACCAGGAAGTAGAAACCAAAACAATGGATGGGCGGTTGAAGCTGAGTGCAATGGCACTCAGCGTATTTATTAATAAACAAAACAAAAGATTTAAACAAAACAACAAAACACAAAACAAAAGGCACAAGGGCCAAATGAATAAACAAATACTGTTTAGCAGTCGTCTTTAACTGTCGTGATTTTTCGCTTGCTCTCTCCGCTCCCCGTACTCTCCTCTGTACACTCCACCCCGAGTGCAGAGAGCTGCAGGTTTATATATTCTGGCCGAGGGATTAACTAGTTGTTAATTATCTTACTACCCCTCAGCCAGAGTCTGTACGCGTTTGGTAAGGATGCATGACTATCAGCTAGTTAAATAATCAGTAGCTGATCAGCCATGCATCCTCATGGGGTTTTTTAAATATATAATAAAAGACGCAGCGCTTTTACCCGCGCCGCAAACAAAAATACAAATAATAATACATAGGGGCGGGACACTCCTCCACAGAGACCCATCAGGAATGCCACCATTTTGAAGTCTCCTATGACCTCCCAGCCGTACTCATCATACTTCAAGGCGTCCAGCAAGGTCTTGATGCTGTTGTAATCCTCTTTGAGGTGCACTGAGTGAGCCAGGGGAAGAGACGAGTACTTGTTACCATTATGGAGCAGCACGGCTTTGAGGCTCCTGGATGAGCTGTCAATGAAGAGGCGCCACTCATTCTGGTTACAGGCGATTCCGATTGCCTCGAACAGATTGGTCACATTGTGGCAGAAGCAGAGCCCGCTTGACGGGTGAAGAAGCTGGAAAAAGGTTGGTGACGCTTCCTCTGATCTGCGACTTGCACACTTTCATCCAACAAGTTCCACTGCTTGAGCCTAGACGTCAAAAGCTCGGCATTGGACTTGGTGAGACCAAGATCTCTAATCAAGTCGTTGAGGTCTTTTTGGTTGGGGTAGTATGGGTTTCTCTCCTCAGCTCCACCTCTGAAATTGTCATCTGGATCTACAACGTCTTCCTCGCTCTCTGACTTGCTGCTCTCTTCTAAAGATGGCTGCTCTCTCTCCGGAGGAATGGGTACTGGGAGCTCATGGCAGTGTGGCACCGGGGCGATGGATGAAGGAAGGTCCGGATACGTGATAGCAGGTGCATTCTTGCCAGTCCGACATTTGGAAGGGTCCACCATGCAGAAGTAGCAGTTGCTTGAGTGGTCAGTGGGTTCCCGCCAAATTCTTGGTATAGCGAACTTCATGGCTCTCTTTTCCCCTCTGTACCATCCTACAAAAATACATTTATTTCACCCATGACTAATGTGTAAGAGATTCTCGCAACATTTTTCATATATGATATATTTTTTCAATAACATTGAAAATTGTAAAACATTTTAAAATTAAAAACTTTCACAATTTTAAAAATTTTAACAAATTTTATAACATAAAATTCCGAGCAACAATTGTCCATCTTACCTTCATGAGTTTTTTTGCAGTGCTCGCAGGTGAAATGAGGTGCCCAGGGTTTGTCTTGATCCCCGACAGGCATGCCGAAATATGCCTTGTAGGCCTCACACATCTTAGCAGATGCTTCCACGGAGTACTTTTTCGCTCTTGTCTTGATAAATTGGCCGCAGACATAGCAAAATGCGTCTGCCGGATGCTTGCAGCCTCTTGATGCCATCTCAGAAAAATGCAGATATGTATCCACTTAGGCAGCTGGAACTAAACTGAACTGGTGGGCTTAAGGCCCCTGTATTTATACTACTATTTATATTACCGAAAAGTTCTAGAAAGTTCTAGAAGTTACTCCAAGTTTACTCAGCACTGAATCTATCTGGAATGTTCTGGAAAATAGGTAAATTTCAAAATATCACTGTCCTGGTCACAAAAGCAAAGTTTGTGGGGAATAATAGCCATTTTCTATACTTTTGATGCATAAGCAATTAGGAAATAACACTTACTACCCAGGAACCAAAAAAAAAAAAAAAAATTGTTACACAGTGTTATAAACCATCTATAAAGCTTTATTAACACCCTATATCATTATTATTATTTATTTCTTAGCAGACGCCCTTATCCAGGGCGACTTACAATTGTTAAGATATCACATTATTTTTACATACAATTACCCATTTATACAGTTGGGTTTTTACTGGAGCAATCTAGGTAAAGTACCTTGCTCAAGGGTACAGCAGCAGTGTCCCCTACCGGGGATTGAACCCACGACCCTCCGGTCAAGAGTCCAGAGCCCTAACCACTACTCCACACTGCTGCCCTACTACTCCACACTGCTGCCCTTATTAAGCATCTATTATATATTTATAAAACATTAATAAGCAACACCTTAATATAAAGTGTTACCGTTAAGACATTTATATTTTTGTTCAAAGTCAACAGAAATATATATTTCTGTTGACTTTGAACAAAAATATAAATATGGAACTATTAAAAACATAATCATTAAACGCTTCCACTTTATTCTTTAGTGCACTAAACATGAAAGTCCAGACATTTGCTAAGTGTTACTTTTCTACTATCTACATTTCTGTTGTTCCGCATTACATAATTTAAAAGAAAGCATGGCATTACACAACTGCGTTGTTTTCATAGCATCAGAAACCATATAACTAACATTTTATTTCAAACACTCGCTCCTCTAATAAATATATCTAAAAGTTGGGAAGCTAGCTCTGAGCTACCAAAAATACATTACCATACCTTCTACTCTCGGTGTGTGGAGCCAGAAATTCCATCTCTGTCATATACTGCCAGTCTTTTATACCATACATTATTGTGAAGCAGGTGGTCGTCAAACTCAGCATCAACATCTGGTAAAAAAGAATTTTGACGATGTTGCAGTGCTGATTTACTAAGAATAAAGTTTGTCAACTAACTGGACATAGCCGTGCCACACTGGTCACTTAGTTTAGCACAGTAGACTGACTAGTGGATAATACAGTGGTAGGCAAGAAGTGTTGGATTAACTTCCTTCATTTTCTTTACCAACCATTGCGAATGCATCATCCGTACACAGTGAAATTATTTTCTTCACAGCAATGCCATGGGATTCCAAGTAGGAAGAAACCGTATAGTACAGATCTTCCCGGCGATTCATCATTGGTAAGAAAGAAAGCAATTCCTCCTCAATCTTTTTGCCATTGAAGACACAAACAAGCATTGCAATGTCGCCAGACTCGTCAAGGGTCAATTGAAATGGATTCAGCCTTTTCAATATCTAATTTTAGATTTTCAAATACATTATCGGCCAGTACTTCACATCGCAGAGTAGCTGAATTGTTAGACAAAGGAATCCTCTGAAAAGTTTCTTTAACATTTTTATTTTCTGGCAATAACACTGAAACACTCTTTTATCATTTCCGGGTGAGAGAAAGTACTCATTTTTTAACCATAATCCATGCTACTTGCAATGAAGCCTTTGCTGCTTTTTCCTGATCAGTTATAGACCTCTTAATTGGTGCCGTGCTATGCAAGTAACTTGCCTGCAGTGATGCTAGCTTCTGTATCCGTTCTTCTGAACCTGGGGGATATTTTTTGTCACACTCTTTGCTGTGTTTAGTTTCATAGTGCCTTTTTAAATTTGAACTTTTGACAAGTGCCACCGTCTCCTTAATATTAAGCACATTGGTTTGCTGTTAGGCCAATCAGAGAGAATGAACAAAAGTAGATGTCCACTCATCTGTAAAAACACAGCAATGTGCACAAGAAACAAGACGTGGCTGGCATCTCCAGTGGACAGGCAACAGTTTCCGCTGTTACAGGAATGAATGACATGTTCCACAAATAAATGTCAACTCCCGATTGTTACTATTGTGTTTCAATTGTTTAAGCCACTTCATTTGGAGTCAATTTAAAATGTTCTATTAGCAAGACACTACCTGTACATTCGGATATATAGCGTACATAAAGAACAGTACACAATGTGTTTTATATTAAAGATAAAGGGCTTAGCATTTCTGATTCACTTGCCACCAGCAGAAGATCAGTGTCTCCTTCTTCTTCCAAGACCAGCGTCATCTCTCCAATGATGCCACCGATCCTCAGATTAAGGGGGGAGAGTTCTGTGTGGAATTACCCACCTCCTGTAGTAGTTACATTTTTTTTCTGTATTCAACTATATGGGCCCTATTTAGCAACATTCGCAAACCCCTGAGGCAATCGGAAAACACTTTTAACACAGCAGAATCAGGCGCACGTGTGAGCAAACAGACTTGCAAACTGCCCACCTATGTGATTTAGCAACATGTGTTTTTGTGCCCACTCGGCACGTTAGCATCAAGCCAGAAAAAGGTAGCTTCAATGTATTACTTTATACAGTTAAGTTTACCATATATGGTTGACCCTTTCAGTAATGAGTTCTACGGGAGTGAGTGAGTTTTTTTTCTGTCTACTGCATGCGCGTGATTATTACGAGTACAGCTTACAAACACGCTGAAAGCTATATGTTTGTATGTATGTAATGAACACTGACGAAATACAGACAAATCATTTTTACCGTAAATAAATAAAACAAATTCATATGTTTTATTTTGTCATAGGGAAAGGTTTTGACTAAAAAATAACAGGTAAACAATAAACAATAAACAACGGGGTGGAACAGCCACAACAACACATCCTAACCAAAAAAAAAAGGCTGAACTAGAGCGAGAGAGGGAGCGACAGAGAGCCGGGTAAACAGGTTGTGGGGGTGGAGGGAGTGAGAGTGTCTAATGCTTCAGCGTATGATACTCCTTGATGCATGGAGCAACGCACAGAGCTTGGCGCCGCCTCTTCGCTGTCGCTGGTAAATGTTGTTAGATGTTGATGGTAAATATTCTTCTCTTACGTCTTCACTGACACACTCGCTGACATCCGATTCAGTGGAAGAATTGTATGTATTTGAATTTAAATTGGAATCTTATTTCTAATACTTATTTCTCACTGAGCAATTTTCGCCAGTTTACAGGCATCGTTGTCATTTTTGTAATGGTTTATTGTATGTAATTCAGTCAATATCTAAAAGAGGGCACAAGAGACCAATAAAAGGTGTTACAATATCTTGTTATCAGAAGTTGTGTAGGCTCGGTAATTCAAGTTTAAAGTTGCAGAACGTAATGGCAATATTAAATAAAAACCTCTCCAAACTAATCTTCAATGAAGTAGTGTTGTTATTTATACAAACTGTATTTTAATATTCTTCAGTGATTCACAACTCAATCACTCTCTTAAACTGAATCCACTTTCTGGTTTTTTGGTTTACAACTACACCCACCCCTCGTTATATTGCCCCTCGCTATACTGCGGATTCGGATATATCGCGGTCCTGGAGTTGGCTCCCCATTTTTACTGTCTAACTGCTCATGCCTTAGCTGCACTATATATAGACAATGTCACTTAGAATTACTGTTCGTTTTATTTTGTACTGCACACCACAAACAAAAACATACAAAACAATTAAAAACAAAGCATGAATACTGTACTGTTATCATATACACACGCATTGCACAATAACACAAAGCAAATGAAATATCTACTTGCTGAAGCGTTTTTTATTTTAGCCAACAAGGTGTTCACGTGTGGCAGCAATACACTAGCAAACGTCACAGGGCAGTGACGTCAGCTCCCTTGCAACAAGCCTGTTGGGAGTGGATTCTTTCAATGCAGCGGGTTTGGACATTTGAGAAATGAGAGGAAGACTCATGAAATTAATTGAAGACTGAAGTTGATGAGAAGCAATTGCCCTCCGCAGTGTGCTGCTTTTTATATGAAAAATGAGAAAAAGCGGGTTGCGTAGAGGACTTATATTGGACCCTGATGCCCCCTATAAAACGAGGGAGTGGTTGTACAGTATTTGTTATAAGCCTATTTGTTTTCCTATGGGCCTCTCGCTATATCACGGCCCTCGATATATAGCAGATTTATGTTGGACCACAACACCCGCGATAGATTGGGTGGTGTATATCCAAAACAGCTATTGTTGATTATCTTAGTTAAAACAGTACTACTACACACTGTAGCAATCTTCATCTATCTTCTTGTCCCAGACACAGGTACTGTCGGTAAGATCGCTTGACATGAATAAACATTCCCCTTTGGAATCAATACTAGTAGTGTGTACTCATAGTCCCGTTTTGTACACCACAGCATTTGGCTCTGTTTGTTGTAAACAAACCCAGTTAGTCATTTTTCTGTTTCCTGAGCAAAGTACTGGGTGAAAAAGAAAACATCCACAGTGGAACTGGTCAATCTGTGTTCTCTTCTTGCCTTGTTCCCATTTGCCAGCTTTGTTTCTCTCTCTATATATATTACCAATCACAACAGCGTTGCCAGATCTGAAATATAGAATTATCGTATTGGACCCTCAAAATTATCGTATTTTCAGAAAAATTATCGTACACTGTAAAACTTTAAGAATATATGTGTTATTTTTCCATCCTTAATATGTGACATCATATTGCCTGATAAACTGCATCACAAGCACTGAAATGAACAAAAAAAGCACTGCATTGAACTACTTCACACCGCACTGATCACAAGTCATTTTGTTCAACTGTTTGTTCTATTGCAACTTCCCTTACATGTTTGAATTAAAAAAAAACGACATACAACACACACGTAATCTTGTGGTTACGCCCACCTAGTACAGTTAACATAACGAGAAGCCATTAGATGCTATTATATTATAGAAACATTAAACAACATTTAAAAAAAAAAGTACGTCTGCATTATTGAATGTTTTAATTGTTTCCACATCTAGACGTTCTGCTGTGGCTCCTGTGTGTGCAGCATCCAAATCTTGGCCTGAAAAAATCTGAAAGAGCCTCCAGAAACGGCTCTGAACTGACTTTGTAGCATCATCGAAAAAACGCACGACAATGCAGAGGGTTTTCACATTGCCAATGTCAGTCGACTCATCAATTAGAATGCTGAATTTCTTGCCTTTGAGGATTACTGCAAGGTCCTCAAAATAACAATCACCAATGATATTCTTTGTGATCGCAGTAGCCTTTGTGCGGCCAAGACTAATATTTTGCGCTACTTTTGAGTCCTTAAAAATGTCTTTCAGCACATCAGTCAAATGATAAGCGGCTCGCAAAGCTATGTTATGCTCAGACAAAAATCCAAGTTTTCAGTACTCACATGCATGCACTGTGTGATTAACATCTGATTCGGAGCAAAACATTTTACTTTTTCTTGGTGCTTCTTTGATTGTAAATGGTTTTTCAGAAGGCTATGTTCTGCAGTTATTTGTATTTTACAACAACGGCACATTGCTCTTGTTTTGTTGCCAACCACAGGCTGCAACCACCCAGCGAATAAAAGGTCAGACTCCCATTCTTTTCGATATAATTGTTGCCGGTGTTTTGATTTCTCACACACCTTT
Organism: Acipenser ruthenus; assembly: GCF_902713425.1. Classification (NCBI taxonomy): domain Eukaryota; kingdom Metazoa; phylum Chordata; class Actinopteri; order Acipenseriformes; family Acipenseridae; genus Acipenser; species Acipenser ruthenus. The sequence goes on along the minus strand of NC_081216.1, from coordinate 11,977,074 downwards.
TTTGGGGGGGAGGGGGAATCCGCTTTGCTCTCGGTATTCATGTTGCTACCATCTAGGCTAGCTTTCAAATACTGTTTAACTTATTTTACTGTGCTAAGTTTGGTCGTCACACGTCTCTACCGCACCGCCTCGAGGTAGCGAGTGTCAGTCGCACTTAATTAACGACATACGTAGTGCGTGCCTGCCTGCGTGGAAAAAAAAGCAGTGCTTTTTGCCTACTAACATAGCGTCTCAGCAGCTGGTGATGTCACGTGAAAAGCCTCAGTAGAACAGAATGTACTGTAGTTGGCTGCACATCTGTGCTGCTGAAGCCAGAGACGTGGTGACGTAGCTCATAATCTGCGCAACTGAGTGAGAAAAGTTTTAAGGAATTTAAACATGCCTGAATTATAGTATATTTGACCGTTTCCCTATACCAGCCACCAGGGCTACACTGCCCTCTCTGTGGTTTCATTTCCTGGTTTATATATCCCAGAATTCCTGTTGTTTCTGTCAGGTGACTCTGGGAGTTTTGGGTCTTGTAATTTTCTATATTGTACTATGACAAAGAGACTCAGATACTCTATATACAGACATTTAAAAAAAAACAATTGTGACTGCTATTGTTTTGCAGTAAAACAGTAACAAACCATTTAAACCCCATGTGGCAGTGTGACCCCGCCTTGTGCGTATTATTTGTTTATATGTTGCATGTAGTGTGTTAAATGTTGGTGTATAGTCATTGGTACACGGGATATAAATGGGTCTGCGTAGCACGAGTGATAAAATGTATATTTGTATTTAGCCACGAGGGTTGCACATCACTTCACGTGCTGATTAAAATATAATACTATGTGAGCACGGGGAAGGACACGTAATTAATCCATGTGCAGTTGTACCGAGATTCTAATTGAATGCTTGATTAGCAATCGAGTCTCGGTACAACTTCATAAAAGACGCACATTGTCACTCAGTCGGAGCCAGAATACAAAAACAATTGCTAAAACGTGCTGGATTAGCCAGCACAACACTTACTTGTTTGTCTGTTTATTCGTTTAGCCCTTGTGCCCAGTGTTATTTCAGTTGTAACTTTTTATTTAAGTTTCTATTTCAATTCTATTTTTTTCTTTCCCTCAATTTCAGTTTCAGTTTCAGTTTTGATACGGATGTTCTTAACCGTTTCTATTTCAATTTTCGTTTTAATGATCATTTCTATTTCAATTTTCGTTTTGTGATCATTTCTGTTTCAGTTTCAGTTTTCACTCTAAACCAATGGTGGGCCCTGTACAGGTATTAAGTGAAGTGCTCCAAAATATTGTCCCTAGCTGTTAGTCCTGTTAGAAAGCAACAGTTTCTGATTCATCTTCAGAAACACTCTTTGTTCCAGAGATGTATCCATCCGATTCCTTCGTCCAGTTGACAGCTGTCCACACACAGAGAAAATCCTCCCTACAAATGCTTGGGATGCAGGGGCTGCAAGAAGATCTTCAGCAACTGGTGCAAGCCTTGGATACACAATCTCCCTATTTTGCCAACATTTCAAAGGAGTCTCAGTCTCACAGCATACTTTGCCTTGCTTCAGTTCGGAGATATATGTGGAAAGTTCAGTATGTGCACTTCCTGCATTGCCAGTGGTATTGCCAGATGTTGGAGTGAGTTCAGCCCCAACCTTGGAAGCCAAAAACTTGAACCTCTTTAACACAGTTCCTTCAGCACTAGCACTGAATATATAGATTGTAAAAGGGAACAAAACAATTTTCACTGTGCAAAAAACACGTTTAACACAGACCATTATTATTTATTTTTTTTGAAAACTGATGTTAATATATAATTTAAAAAATCTATCTGTACAAAACTAAACATAATCACAATCAGTGAGGTTTAAAGTACAATCAAAGACCAGGCTGTAGTTTTTGAATAGGTTGTGGAGATCGTTTTAAATGTCACACTTGGGGAGGTAGTGGAGTTAAAAACAAAAACGCATATATGACAGGATTTGTAGCTAGCTAATAGTATTAGTATGAACCACAGCAAAAATCACAGTAATGTATATGTTTAGTCTGTCAAAGTTATTAATTATGGGCACATCGATGTAAAACAAATTTCAGTTAAAAACGCACTTGATTACAAATACCTAACGGTATCAGAGCCTTGATCCACACTGCTTGCATCACTGTCATCAGGCTCGTCTTAAGAGTTTTCAGCATATTATTATTTATTTCTTAGCAGACGCCCTTAACCAGGGCGACTTACAATTTTTACAAGGTATCATATACATTATTTAACATTATACATTATTTAACATTATACAGATATCACATTATTTTTACATACAATTACCCATTTATACAGTTGGGTTTTTACTGGAGCAATCTAGGTAAAGTACCTTGCTCAAGGGTACAACAGCAGTGTCCCCCACTGGGGATTGAACCCACGACCCTCCAGTCGTGGGTTCGTGAGGTTTGTGAGGCTTTTTCAGTAGCCTCACAAACCTTGCCACTTTGCGCCAGTATCTGGCTTTCACAATGTTGGCTCCATTATCTGTGACGATCAGTAGTACCTTTTCCACTGTAATGTCCCAGGTAGTGAGTGTGTGTTCAATACATTTAGCAATCACCTCTCCTGTATGTGGGTGAGAAATTCGATGTAGGTTGATAAAAACATGTTGAGCTTCTTTTGCAGATGGATTGTAGAAGCAGGCAGAAATTCCCATGTAGGAGGCTGTCAGACCTTTCTTGCTCCATCCATCAATACATAGAGTTACTTTGCGAGTTGTTTGCAGCATCTGTTTTACAAGTGTCGTTGCACTGTCCATTCTTTGCGCAAGCTGACTGGTAACTCTGCCAGAACCTGGGACCTTGAACTTCGGGTCGAGTACCCCACAGAACTTTTTAAAGGCTGGTTGTTCGCATAATCTAGTTGGCAGGCCAGTCTCGACAAACAAACTGACCAACGCATCTTCCCGTTTTGAGTATTCAACTGACCCAATTCCCCACACCTCTGCTCTTTTAAAGCACAATGCGAGTGTCTGTTGTAATCCAGATGAAACGGAAGTACTCTGAACAGATTTTCTTTTTCCGATTTGAGCCTGCTTTCTGTTTGTGTCCCTTTTTGCCACTTCTTCGAACACCTCTTTGTGACAGCTGTTAAGACATTTGCTCGTATCTTCGATACTACTATATTTAAAGTAATCCCAAACAGAGCTTTCGCGCTTTCGTCTAGCATGTGTTGTTTGTGTATGCACACTCATATTAAAATGAAATGCTGAGAACGTTTTTTTTATAATTATTTCTGTAGCTACCTCGTGTAACTGAATTCCTTACTCAAAACGCAACCGTTCACTTGCTAAGAAGTGTGTCTAATACAACAGCCAATCGCATTTAATTGTGTTCACTGATGCAAAAAAATAACCCAATGAGAAACAGGCTTTACTTTTAAGATGAAAATAGAGAACATTATATTACAGCTAGCTTGCAACTGAAACGGGAAAAAAAAATCTGAATTATTATTATTATTTCTATTGCGTTTTAGTTTCAAACTTTTCTATTTAAGTTTTATTTTCGTTTTTGAGCTCATTTTCGTTTCAGTTTTTATTACCGTTAACGGAATCATTTATTTTCCATTTTTGTCCGTTTCAGTTTTAGTTTTCGTTAACGATAATAACTTTGCTTGTGCCCTTTTGTTTCTGTTTTGTTGTTTGCTTAAATCTTTCATTTTGTTTTGTTTATGAATAAATCAGCTGAACGCCGTTGCATTCAGCTTCACCCACCTATCCATTGTTTTGATTCAGTTACTTCCTGGTCCGTGACGTCACCAAAACTCACCACTGCGAGCCATCCTGCCACACCCCACTATTTCAGTGACTTCATTCCTGAATACCTACATCATCTGTCATACTATCTAAAATGTATCATGCAGGGAAACTAATGCATAAATGACATCTGAAATGAATAACACACTTTTTTTTTTTTTTATTTAGTCGTTGCCAATTTGTTTTTATTATTTTCTCCCCAATTTGAAATGCCCAATTATTTTTGGGCTCAGCTCACCGCTACCACCCCTGCGCTGACTCGAGAGGGGCGAAGACGAACACACACTGTCCTCCGAAGCGTGTGTCGTCAGCCTCCTGCTTCTTTACACTCTACAGACTCACCATGCAGCTGCCTCAGAGCTACAGCGTCGGAGGACAACGCACCTCTGGGCAGCTTACAGGCAAGCCCGCAGGCGCCCGGCCAGACTACAGGGGTCGCTGGTGCGCGGTGAGCCGAGGACACCCTGGCCGACCTAACCCTCCCTCCTCCCGGACGACACTCGGCCAATTGAGCGCTGCCCCCTGGGAGCTCCTGTCCATGGTCAGCTGTGGAATAGCCTGGACTCGAACCGGCGACGTCCAGGCTATAGAGCGCATCCTGCACTCTAGCGAGTGCTTTTTACTGGTTGCGCCACTCGGGAGCTCCCCCGAATAACACACATTTTAATAAGAGTGTTTCTCTCCTTTCTTTAATAGATGCCAGTTTTAATGTAATGTGGCACACACTATACTTTTGTTTATTCAAAATGAAAGAATATTGAATGAATAATCAAACATGTTCGCCCCAGCACAAACCTGAACCATGTTATATACAGAGGAATTCAATTCCTTTTTTTGGTTGCAGTTCTTTTAATTATGTATTTTCTTCCTACCAGTGTAGCACTCAGGTGTGAAAATGCTATAGTTAGGCTTCCCTGCATGAAGTACACATTCCATTAAAAGACTTCAGTAGTGGAGACCTGGCAAGGAAGGGAAGCAGCTTCTGTGGTTCTGCCTCAATGGCTCTATGCTAATTCTGGACATTAGGTTTAGTACTTTGTGGATGTACTTTGCAGATTACGACCATTAGTAGAGGATTAGGTTGATCTCAATCTGCCATTCCGCTCTGCTGGGATTATTTACATTTTGATCAGGATTCTTTCACTGTGCAAGTTTCCCATTTGGGAGGATAACGGCTGCTTTTGATGCATTCTGAGAATTTAAATAACTTCTTATCACAAACAGACAAGAGGAAGAACAGACAGTACATTTGAAACAAATGAAAAGAGAGTCACAGTATGCTTTAAATAGTTATGGAATCACCAATATAAGTCATATTTTCACACTAATGAGTAAATGTTTTTTTTTATTCTGCGGTTTAACTTATATATCACAGTTTTGTCATCCTAATCAAACTAAATAGTGAGATTAATGGTGGTTTTGATTGAAATTGTACTTCTGATTATGAGACTCTACATTGCCTAGTTACCTTGCTTCAGTACGGTTTGTAAACTATAATATTTCTTACTGAAGAGTAATAAACAATTGCACTTGTTACACTGAGAAGGCATCAGGGTCCTAATACAGCGGATCATCGGAAAGACTAATTAGCAATTGGTATTAATAAGTTATCTAATGTAATGCCACAGACCTTTTTAAATATTGAAAGGCTTGCTGCTATTCTACAGGTGAGATGACAGCCCCTCTTCTTCCTTCATTGGTTTACCACAATCTTTTAAAATCTGGGACTTACCTCCATCCTTCTATCATGAAGTTCTTTCCTCCTCCTCCTCCCTTCCACCTCCTTGCAACTCCTTTTCAGGGGCCAATGGGTCCCAGCACCTGGCCTTGGTTGACCTGTGATAGCTGTTTGAGGGTCACAGACCGAAGAAATAAGATCCTGGGCCACGCACATCTTATCATTCCCTTGAATAAATATTCATATGCTTAATCATGTCTCACTAATTGAATACTAAATACCAAGAATACATTGTGTTAATTATTTCAAACCACATGGTAGAAGGAATTACTGTTTTAAAACTTCAGTTATTGTTCCTTCAAGGCATTGAACACAGGATTCCAGGAACTGAGTTTTCTGTACTTCACTGGTACTATAGTAGAGGATATTTTCACTGCGATGAAGAATTCCCTAACTTCAAATCAACTTTGATTTGAGAAACTTTGTGAATTGATATTTTTGTCCCATATCCTGCCTCTTCGCATGTGTACTCCAGCACATCCAGAGTGAATTTAGGGAGTGTCAATAGAAAGTTCTTTGAAGATCAGATGCTTGAAGGGAGATATGTTTTGCCGTCTGTGGTAATTAAAAACCCCTTGCAGTCTCAGATGTTCTGAAGGGATAATGGAATAACTCAGCCTCTTTATTAATCCATGCTAATTACAGTAAACAAAACCTGCGCAAAGCCTCAAGTGAGATGTTTCATTTGTTTAACCCCAAACGAGCTGCTTGTTTAACCCCAAACGAGCAAGTAGTGTTCATGGTGAACATACAGAAGAAACAGCAAGACAATATTCAGCTAAACAGGCCCAGTCTCTTGAAAGTACACCGTTAGTCAAACAGCAGTATCTAATTTTCTTTTTTGTAATCTATTCCGCTCATGCATAAAGGCTGCTACACACCAGACATGATACTTTTTTATACTTTTGAAAGTATCTTTCACATCACAGGCGACGCAGGGGCGACGCAAAATAAATATAATTTAATCCTATTTTTGGCGATTTGTTGTGTGTGACAACTAGGGAATTGACCAATCAGAGAACAACTTCAATGCACATGGTCCAGCAGCGTGAAGCAGTATCCAAAATGATGGAGGAAAAATACCCAGAGTTTTATGACAAAGGTCACCACAATTATAAAGATACAGATTTGAAAGGTAATATATGGTAGTCCATTTCAAAGGCACTGGATAAGCCTGCTATGTATGATTTATTGCCATATATGTTGAAATACCGTCAGAGAAGGCACTCATAACTACTACATCATGTTTACGAATCTGTCGCATCGCCTCTGTGTCGCTTCTGGTATTATGGTCATGTCGCTGCGAAAGTATATTGTCGCTCAATGAAAAATTGCATTGCGCCTGGTGTGTGGCGGCCTTAACTCTCTATCTTAACTTATATTCTGTATCATCCTTCTAGAAACCAATCTGTTATAACCATTTGTGGTTTAAAAGGAATGGCTTTCCTAGTATTCCTGTATGCTGTATCACCTAGTCTTTGACAAGTAATATCCTTTGTTTGACTGTGTGATCTGTCAGACTTCAATAAAGTGTCATGCCTCAATGGCATCATGTGAAAATCCGACTGAGCCAACCAGCCTTGAAAAAAACAGCTTTCTTTTAATTTACAATAAAAAACAAAAAGAAGAAAAGGGCCTATTTTTTCTACTTCTGTGCCCCTACCCCCAGCACCTAATTACCCATATAAGAGAGGCTAAGTGAAAAGCTACCTAGAGCTTGCCAGTGTTTAAAGATTGATGGTGCTGGCTGTTTGTATCAAGGCAGTGTTGGAGAATGAATGAATATGGGGAGATCAGTGGCAGTTAGGCTGGCTTCCAATCTCAAATATTAAAACAATCATCCCTTCCACAAATGTGATTAAACATTTATAGAAAAGATCAGATAGCAATGTTTAACCAAGAGGTGGAGTTTATTAAACTAAATTAAACAGGCCTTTTTTCCCTGAAAGAAATAAAAAAAATGAGCAGTGCTCCCAAAATAAAATATTAATAGCATTTGCTTAGGCAATGAGATAAATGGCTTGTTGCTGACACAGGGAAGCAGGTAATAAAAAATCTGAACAGCCTTGAATATGAATCCTGTCTGTTCCTCTGCTTATGGCACGTTGTGTTTGCAGTGTCTGCAAGGCTCCTGCGAGGCCACTTGCTTTATTAATCTTTCATTAAAGGTGTCCCCCAGATACAGGAAGGGAATGCGGCCGGCTGGCTCATGGATTGGCACCAGAATGTCCATCCCTTTACCTCAGGGTCGTGGTTCATTCAGCCATGGGTCAGCTTATCATTCTAATTAATTTCCGGATGACAGCTGTTCCTGTTGAAAATTCTTGCAGTGGCTGGTGACCATCAAAAGTGACCTGGAGTCTGCATCAATATGAGTGTCTCACCACTTAACGCTTATTACCCAGGGTTTATTTACATAAAAAAATGATATTTACAATCTCTGAACCCACATGGCCAGCTGACAATGTACACAACTACCAGCTCTGAGACGTTTGCCACCAATGTTGGCAAACAGAACCAGTTTTGATGCGTAAACCGTCAAAGATTGCATGCATAGAGATTACACTGTGAGAGTTCATAGAGGACTGTACAGCTATGAATCACCCTATAGAATTAACTCGAATGAAACCTGATGAATAATGTTACGTTAACATATTGAATTACACACCGTAGTTTTCAATATACTTAACGAAAAACTGACATAAATTGAAAAATTTGACATTTCAAAATCTAACATGACATACAGTATTACTATTATGCTTCCGGTAGACTTTTGCAATATCATTTTGTAGTTTCTTTGATTACATGAAATAAAATATCTAAATGATATTACTAAACTTTTTTTTTTTTTAAATGATGTCTCAATCCTAAAATTCCAGGTGATGCAAAACATTTGGCCATAGTGGTAATTATTCCTCGAATGAGGCTGTCCTCATCAGTCCTCATCAGGACTGTATGAATGTTCAGTTGTGTATTGTGTTTATCCTCTTACGCCCTCCTGTCCCGCGGGCGGAACATGGTACTGCAATTACACATTATATTTCATAAATCATTTTTAATATTATTACAAAAGCAAAAGAGAAAAAAAAGCTGATTCAATATCAAAATCGTTGTTTTCCTACCGTCAAACAGCGAAGGAATTTTTCGAATCCGTCATTTCACCGCTGAGATATCCCCTTGGCAATGTGACTTGTATCACATGCTTCTAAAACAGCTGCAATCGACTAGCTGTGCGTTTTGCTGCTCTGGTCTTACAGCTGTCTGATGATGGTGAAACCTCCCTGATTACGTTGTAGGGGAGGTCACAAGCTGTCCAATGATACCTTGACTTTGTTTGTAGCCCAATCCATTACAGAGTAATCGATCTGCGCAGTAAACATACCATATCTATTGCAACCGAGCGCGCATCGTTACGCACAACGGATCACGGTTTTATAACATTTTCTGATCATTTTTCAATTTATAAAATTTGTAAAATCGAACAAAATGTCGAGCAGTGTTCCAAAGCATCCTAAACATAGTAGATTCAGTCTTTCTGAAGTTTTGGAAGAGATGGATAGGAGTGAAAGTGATTGCGAAAATGATCAGCTTCCTGGTTTGGAGAGCGCAGATTCAGTGTCTGAAGCAGCATTGAAGATGGATTGGATCCTCTTCAGGATTTGTAAGTATAATGGATCCACACTACATATTATTATTATTATTATTATTATTATTATTATTATTATTATTATTATTATTTTATATATATATATATTTTTTTTATTTTTTTTATTATTATTATTATTATTATTATTATTATTATTATGCATAACTTTCAATATGCATTTTTTACTGTAAGTATGTTATTAGAAAATGCAACCATTTGACTCTCAAGGGACACATAGAAATAACGTTTTTTTAATAATTTTTTAGCAACACCATGTCTCAACTGTGCTGTGCTGCTCTATACAGTCTCTGATCTTTACATGCAATAAAAGTTGCAAGAAATAATTGTTGCTTCCTGACTGTTTTTATTATTTTCTCATTGATGTTCACTGATTTATTGCATGAGAGTGTTTAGCAAACTTTTTTTATATATATAATTCCATGATTACAAGGCGTGGTGTTACTCACCTAGAAACAGTGTAGGTTTTCTTATCCTTTCAAGATAAGCTGTCTGCCTCCCCCAACAGTCACTCACCCAGTTCCTTTGTTTGCCACATGTCAATCAAAGTAAAGATGAAAGGAACTGAGGTGTTTTTAGTCTGGCAGCTTGATTTGAGAGCAGCCAAGTTCTCTGCAATCTCATTATTATTAGTATTATTATTGTAGACATTTGGCAGACACCTTTATCCAATAATCAATGTTCACCTCTCAGCAGTGCAAATACTGTGCTTGAATCTGTTGCTCATTGATACTGATAATGGAAATGTTATTCTAATTTTCAATTCATTTCACTTTTTATTTTCAGTGAGGACACTGAAGAACCCCCCCCCCCCCTCAACAAGTGAGAGTTTTGATGTTTCTCAGCAGAAAAGGCATACTCATCATGCATACTCATCATGGATACATTTCGGGCACCCCAAAGCTCTCCAAAAAGGCCACCTTTTGAATGAAATATTGGACAAAAAAAAAAGGGGGGATTACAAAATCTAATTCATGTGGCAATGGATAGCATGTGAGGTGCCAGAAGTTCACATCCCTTTTAGAACTTGCTCAAGAAACTAGTGTATCACTGGACATAAAGATTTACACAATGTTCATTTTTGGAGAGGTTTGGAGAGGTTTGGGGACCCTTTGTAAAAACTCCTGTAGAATTTGATCCCTTTATTCAAATAGTTCCAAATTTTTACCCAGTATAGTAGACATGTTGGTGAAGCACTGGAAAAAAATCTGGCTCTTTTCATATGCTACAAGTTGAAAAAATGACTATAGAACATAAAAAAATGAAAAGCGTTTGTTGTTTTTTTATGTATTTTTTCTGGATATCTCCTTCCAGTGTGGTACTGAGTAAGACTTTTATCACACCTGAGGTTTTATTCTTGATGCCCAAGGGGTTACCTTGAATTCAAGCCCTGAACCATGCCTGTGCTGTCTATACTTTGGAAGATATTGTGATTTATTTAAGGGCACAGCCCCCCAGGCGGAAATTGTCTGTGAGGGGCTGGGGTTTTAAAAGGATAATTATATTACAAGTACAATGTTTGGAAAGACAGTATGTTTAAATCTGTTTTTAATTTAATTGTATTTATTTGTTTATTTATTTATTACATTTATGTAGCGCTTTTTATACAACAGTATCGCAAAGCACTGTACAGTACATAGCAGGAAAAAAACAAATCACAATACATTTGTATAGTATGTCACACATACAACTGCCACAATCAGACCACAATAACAGATTTAAATAACAGTATACACATAATACAAAAGCAGCAATTTTAAAGTTACATTAAAACCCAGTAAGATAAGAAAGCCATTTTATAAAAGTGCGTTCTTAGTCTTGACTTGAAAACTGTAACGATCCCAGCTTCCCTGACAAAACAAGGCAGAGCATTCCATAATTTAGGAGCTCTACAAGAAAAAGCCCTACCTCCCGTGTTGCTTTTGTTGACCCTGGGAATAACCAGCAGCCCCGCATCCTGTGATCTCAGAGTGCGGTTTGGAAGATACAGGGTCAGTAATGCCTGCAAATAACTAGGTGTTAATCCATTCAGGGCCTTGTAAGTTAAAAGCACAGGGAGCAGTGTAAAGAGGCCAAAACAGGGGTATTATGTTCACTTTTCCTGGTTTTAGTCAAAATTCTAGTGGCGGTATTCTGAACAAGCTGCAAGCGGGATACCACACGTTCTGGGACACCAGAAAAAAAGTGCATTACAATAATCAATTCTAGATGAAACACATGTTCCTTAGATCGAGCTCCACATGTGCTTAGCAATGCAGCAGTGTAATTTGTCCAGTCATTTTGTCTTTGGATTTGCATGAATGCAAGATAGAGTCTAAAATGAGATCCAGTAAAAAAAAAAAGAAAGAAATCACTTGGGACCACATTGGGAGTACATCCATTGAGACATGTAGTGTCACATGATGGATGAAACTTGAAGAGTACAGTATGTGGTTGATGAGTACATTATAGTTACATTTTTACTTGCTGATTTTAATGCAGTGACTATCTTTTATAATGTCCTTGAAAATGAGATAGAGGACTGAAGCACCTTTTCTGCTTTAATATTTCTGAATAAATGTTGTCTCTGCCAGTACGGTACTAAATATTTACTCTTCACTTCTCTTACTCAGCAATTAGAAGTCCTTAAGCACAGAGTGTTTATGGTGAAACAGGACCTGAGGAAAGCAATTAAATGTGATTACTGGGTTCTGGTAGTTGACATTGACACCAGTAAATGCATTGGAGCCCAATGTACTAACAGTACTTTATAAATAAGGCACCTTACCTTCCCAACATGGGCAACTGCCAGGTGGTAATGCCATCTAATGCCCTGTTTTCTTAAGTTTAGGACATTGTGGAGGGTCAAAATTGTTCAGGGCCACGTGATGATTATATAATCACCTTTATTCCCCAACCATTTGTAATGTCACAGTTTTTCACATATTCCTAATAGAAGTCTTGCCTGAAACTATTCCCTCAGCAGTCTCATACTGTAGAGCGCCAGTCTAAGATCTGCACACTGATTGAAGTGTACAGTTTATCAGGGTTCATGAGGACCACTCATCCAGAATATTATTTTAATTATACTCCTTTGGTAAAGACATGACTTGAAAATCAAGGGATAAAGAGAACAGAATCAACAGTACCTACTTGGTTATATTGGCTTACTCTGTTTTATAGTTTAATATATGCTGCTGAAAATATTGTATCATTAGTTTCATAACATTGAACAACATGTCATGGTCATGGACATATATATGCATTTAATGTTCCTATGAGTCATAATATGGATCAGTAAAGTTAATGTGGCATATGTCTTTCAGATATTTCTACTTTAAAGGTCTAATCTACACAGAAGTGCAGATCTCATAGGTCTGGAAATAACTTAATTTCACCAATTCAAAAGTTGAAGCTACTTTGACCTTGAATTTGCAGCAGCATCCTTCATCTTTGAGGGAAGAGATGACACATGTGGAAGAAGCAAGTTGCCTCATAATGGACTGGTGTTCTCTATTGATATTTAAGGTGGCAGATTTGAATGCAGGGGACCATTCAATGGGGGAGGTGGCTGATTGAGTCTCTGTTTCACAGTGATGGAACTATGTCAAGCTCACTGCAGACAACTGATGCAGATAAATGGGGGCAGATGAGTGGAGAGTGTCAGTAATAGCAGAACTTGTTTTATCCTGTATTTAAACAGCTGGATTCCTCCGATTGGTACCTATTACAGACCACACTCTTCACAGGCTGTGATTATATTGGCATGTATTATTGATTAACTAGCCTGCAGTTAAATAGACTAATGCTGAAAATGCACATACTTCACTGGAAGTGAGTACCTTAAAGCAAAACTCCAAGCTAGCTAGACCCACATACCGGTTTGTAAATCAATGTTGACTTTGATAGAAAATAAACACTTTACTAAGAACTTAATAAACTCTGGTGAATCCGGCAATTTCATAATAATACAATAATATGCATTGTGATTAGGCAGGCATGCAATCAGATTGTATAGGTTAATTTTTAATTGCTTCACAACCCCTGTCCATTCACATTGTAAGGGCTGATTGGAACTCATGCTATTGGGGGTACATTTCTTGGGAGCCAATATGTTGTGCATACACTACTTTAGAAATTATGATTAAAAGAATCTGTTTTGACAAAGCTGCAAATTACATTCACATAGAAAACCAATCTAGCTACTAAAGCTGGGTGACTGCTGCCAGATCAGATTTTAAATAGAAGTAGAACACTCTCTCAAAACAAACTTCAAATGTACTGAGGATTCTGCAGCTTATTATGATTCCAGTGCATAAAAAAGAAACTAATCCATTAATCCACTTACTAAATGGAACATTAGTTGAAGTCTCATTAGTTATATGTTGTAGAACAGTTATTTGGAGATTATTGTTGTGACTGACTAGTACAAATAACACTGTATTGAAAATACAACTGCAGAAACTCAGTTTAAACAACTTCTCTTCCTTACATTCAGCATCAGCAGTAATGCTCCCAACTTACATCAACAGCCTCCCATACTAAACTTAAAGATCCAGTGCAATTTAATATATAGTTATTATATAACCGAGACGATCAGAGAATGATGATGTGGTAGGGCAGGGTTGTAAATAGTGTTTTGTGGTGCTTTGGTGGTGGTTGGCAGGGGTGGATTTAATTCCTGTCCCTGCCAAAAATATATGGGAATGTGGCTTCTCCTAATTGAACAATTGGTGGTAATTGGGAGCAGCCATATCCTATAAATAGAGAGCACAGGGCTCCATTAGAAAAAGGGAGTTGGTGAGTGAACACAGTGTTGTTTGTGTTTGACACATGTCTGCACCTGCCGTCACCTCCTGAGGGACCGCTCCTGCTCTGTCCTGCACCGCCTGGGGCTGCAAAGCCTGCACTGCCTGGAGCTGCACAGCCTGCATCGCCTGGGGATGCCAGTTCGCCATCGCCTGGGGATGCCAGTTCACCATCGCCTGGGGATGCCAGTTCGCCATCACCTGGGGATGCCTGTTCGCCATCGCCTGGGGATGCCTGTTCGCCATCGGTTGGGGATGCCTGTTCGCCATCGCTTGGGGATTTGTTATTAGCAGCAGTATCGCTACCGGATTTCCTGTTGCCAGAGCCCAAGAAAATGGAGCTTCCGGCTACAAAGAAGAGGGGGGGAGGCTGCGTGGTTCAGTGGTTAAAGAAACAGGCTTATAACCAGGAGGTCCCCGGTTCAAATCGCAGCTCAGCCACTGACTCATTGTGTGACCCTGAGCAAGTAACTTAACCTCCTTGTGCTCCGTCTTTCTGGTGAGATGTTGTTGTAAGTGACTCTGCAGCTAATGCATAGTTCACACACCCTAGTCTCGTATCTTGTAAAGCGCTTTGTGATGGTGGTCCACTATGAAAGGCGCTAAATTATTATTATTATTATGGACACTCGGCTTCCCCCTCTTGGGTAGTGGACACTTGGCCTCCCCCTCTTGGGCGCTGGAGATGGCAGCTCCCCCTTTTCCAGTGCTGGGGATGGCCGAGTCTGGTCTACAGCCCAGAACCACTCTGCAGCTTTCCTGATCAGGCCCTTATTCCACGCCTCCTTGTAGCAAGGGTCTCCGTAGGGGCAGCCCTCCCGGTTGTGCCCAAACTCTCCTCGCACGTTGGGCCCCTTCAGTCCACCACTGTTCCTGTTCTGTCTCCCCGTCCGGGGGTCCCAGTAGGGTCAGAACACGTGACCACCGCCTCTTTTATTATTATTATAATTTATTTCTTAGCAGACGCCCTTATCCAAGGCGACTTACAATCGAAAGCAAATACATTTCAAGTATCACAGTACAAGTAATAATACAATTAAGAGCAAGATAAATACAATGACTTTGGTTCAAGCAAGTACAAGTGTGACAAAATACAATTCAATGATACAGCAGATAAGTGTCAGTGATAGTTACATCAGGATATGATTAAATACAAAATACTACAGATTAAACACTTGGCAGATTACAGTACTCTGACATACAGGATTAAATGCAGTAAAATAGGGGGCAGATAAGAGCAAGTAAAGTGCATTTAAGGAAGGGTGATAAGTGTCCCAGGCGAAGAACAGAGGAGTTCTACAGGTGCTTTCTGAAGAGGTGAGTCGTGAGGAGGCGCCGGAATGTGGTCAGACTGGGCAGTCCTGACATCTGTAGGAAGGTCATTCCACCACTGGTCATTCCACCAGGATCTGGGTGGCGTAGTTGGTGAGGAAGGGTCGGATTCTTCGGATGTTGCTCAGGAAGAAAAAGTGCGTGCCAGAGTGGAGATGTGCTGGGAATAAGAGAGGCAGGGGTCCAGGGTGACTCCGAGGTTCTTAGCGGAGGAAGAGGGAGTGTGGTAGATTCCAGAGGAACAGAGATAGAGAGATCAGAGGAGGGGGAGGAGGAGGAGGGAAAGAAAAGGAGGTCAGATTTAGAGAGGTTGAGTCTGAGATGATGCGAGTGCATCCAGGAGGAGATAGCAGACAGACAGGTAGAGATACGGGAGGGGATGGTGGAGTCAGAAGTGGGGAAGGAGAGGAAAATCTGAGTATCATCAGCATAGAAATGGTATGAGAAACCATAGGATGCAATGAGGGGGCCCAGGGAGCGGGTGTAGAGAGAGAACAGGAGAGGACCCAAGACTGACCCTTGGGGGACTCCTGTTGAGAGAGGGCGAGTTGTGGAGGTTGCTCCACGCAAGGTTACCTGGTAAGTGCGGTTGGAGAGGTAGGAGGAGAACCAGGTCAGAGCAGTTCCAGAGATTCCCAGGTCAGCAAGAGAGGATAGTAGGATAGAGTGATCGACAGTGTCAAAGGCAGCAGAGAGGTCGAGGAGAATTAGGACAGAGGAGAGGGAGGCAGCTCGGGCAGACTTTAGTGAGTTGGTGACAGACAGGAGGGCGGTTTCAGTGGAGTGAGCAGAGCGGAAGCCAGATTGGAGAGGGTCGAGCAGAGAGTGGTTGGACAGGAAAGCAGAGAGCTGGCGGTGTACAGTCCGCTCGAGGGTTTTGGAGAGGAAGGGTAGGAGGGAGACGGGACGGTAGCTCTGGAGGGAGGTGGGGTCGAGGGTAGGTTTTTTGAGGAGGGGAGTGATAGAGGCTTTTTTGAAGGCAGAGGGAAAGAGACAAGGAGAGAGGTGTTGAGAAGGGAGGAGATGAAGGGAAGTAGAGCAGGAGCAGCAGCTTGAAAGAGGTGAGTGGGGAGGGGGTCCAGCGCACACATGGTGGGTTTGTGACCCTGGAGCAGGGAGGAGAGGTCAGAGTCTGAGAGGGGTGAGAAGGTGGAGAAGGAGGCAAAGTCATCAGGGGAGATAGAGGAGGGAGGAGGAGGGGGGAGGGTTTAGGAGGGAGGAGAAGGTAGAGAATAGTTTACGTGGGTTGTTAGTGGAGGCTTGGATTATAGATTGGAAATAATTACATTTAGCAGAGGAGAGAGTAGAGGAGAAGGAGGAAAGTGCGGTAAAGGTCTAGGGCAGCAGGGAGTTTGGTTCTCTTCCATTTCTTTTCAGCAGATCGCAGTGTGATTCTTGCTGAGCGGAGCGCAGAGGAGAGCCAGGGTTGGGGAGGGGAGGGGCGAGCAGGTCGGGAGGTGAGGGGACAGAGGTAGTCGAGGGAGGAGGTGAGGGAGGAGACGAGGGTGGAGGTAGCAGAGTCTACGGAGAGTTGTGAGAATGAGTCGATAGGAGGGAGGTGAGAGAGAGCAGTGGAGGCAAGGACAGAGGGGGAGAGAGAGCGGAGGTTACAACGAGAGGTGACAGTGGGGGTAGGAGGAGCAGGGAGAGAGGGGAGAGACAGAGAAAAAGAGATGAAATAGTGATCAGAGAGGTCCAGGGGGGTGACAGAGAGGGTGGAGGGGCAGCAGGCTCTGGAGAAGGTGAGGTCCAGTTGACGGCCAGCTTTGTGGGTAGGAGGGGATGGAGAGAGACAGAAGTCGAAGGAGTGAAGGAGAGGGAGGAATCCAGCAGAGTGGCTGGGGATGGAGAGATGGATATTGAAGTCACCTAACAGGACAGTTGGGGTAGACAGAGAGGGGAGGGAGGAGAGTAGATAGCCGAGTTCATCTAGAAAGTGAGTGAGAGGCCCAGGGGGACGGTACAGTACAATTAGCAGGAGTTGACAGGGAGAGGTTAGTTGGACTACATGAAATTCAAAGGTATTAACAGAGAGTGAGGAGAGGTCGGAGGGGACAGAAAAGAGTAAGGAGGGAGAGAGGAGGAGACCAGTCCCACCTCCCCGTCCAGTGAGACGCGGGGTATGGGACAGGACGTAGAGAGAGGACAGGGCAGCAGGAGTTACAGTGTTATCAGGAGACAGCCAGGTTCCTGTGAGAGCAAGGAAATCGAGAGAGAGGTGGGAGGCAAAGGCAGAGATGAAATCAGCTTTGTCAGCAGAAGAGTGACAGTTCCAGAGTGCACCAGAGAGTGTATGGGAGGGGGGGAGAGGCAGAGGGATGAGGTTAGAGGGGTTAGAGGAGCAGTGGCAGAGAGAGGGCAGAGGACGAGAGAGAGGACAGAACAGGGATGTGAGAGACAGTCATAGCAGGACAGGTGAGACAAATAGGTACAGTGGGAGCGGTGGGGTGGAGGGTACAGACCTGACTAGTAGATGGCATCTTCCAGAGCGCTGTTAGGTTCGGATCTATTCGAACAGCGTCTCGGCGCAGGCCTCCCCTCGCTGGACTCCCACAGCTGGACTCCCAGCTCTTTTGTTGAGAGGCTCTTCTGTTTGCTGGCGCTTCGTGCTGGCGCAGAAATAGCCTGCCTGATTAATATAACAACTGGGTGGGAAAAGAAACAACTAAACTATGTGGAAACCAATCAGATGCCACTGCCAATATTAATCTTCCCACACCTTCAGCTACTACTGATACTGTTATTTCCTTCCATCCCAAAAATCTGCTAAATCCTATAATACTGTCAGAATGTGTCTCTTCTTCCCCTCTAACTGGTACTCTTCCATCTTTGGTCGATGATGCGATGTCCCTCTACAACGCCACCCTTACTCGACACAGTTGCCCCGCTTACAACCAGATCAGTGAAGAAACATCGCAACTGTCCATGGTATACCTGAACTTAGACTGCTTAGGTCTGTCTGCCGCAAGTCTGAGTGCAAATGGAGGTCGTCTGGACTAATGGTTCACAGAGAGATTTGGACCGTTAACCTCAGTAGCTACAGGCATGCACTTGCTGCTGCCAGGGTGAAGTACTTTTCTGAAATCCTATCCATGGGACATGGTAAACTAAATATTCTCTTCAAAACCATTGATCAAATCCTGCATCCAGCCATCGATAAATCCATCTCCCATTCCCATCCCTTCCTCTCTTACCTGCCATGATTTCTCCTCTTTCTTTCAAAACAAAATTGATACCATTTATTCTACGCCCTCCTGCCACAAACCCAGTATAGTACTTGACCACCTTCTCCCCTCCGATTGCCCCTCCTACTCTCTCTTCCTTCTCTCCTCTCTCCATTATTGATGTCTCCAGCCTATTGTTGAAATCAACTACTGCCACATGCCCCTTGGACCCCTGGCCAACAAATCTCGTCAGTCTCTGTGCTTCTGATCTTGCTCCTTCCATTATGCACCCTCTCAACCTGTCCTGGTTTCAGGCCTGGTTCCTGCTGCCCTCAAGACTGCCTGAGTAATGCCAGGGCTCAAAAAACCCTCCCTTGACCCGGCTGTCTTTTCTAACTTCTGTCCCATATCCAATCTTCCGTTTCTCTCCAAAACTCTTGAAAGGGCTTTAGCCAGCCAGCTGATGAAACATCTCACAGATAATCCTATCGGTCTTACTCGGCCATTGAATGGTTTTCTCGGCTTTTTCCGGAGAAAAAACAACTAGAGACCAGTGCTTTACGTCTTTTTGATGATGTCCGACCCTAATGAAGGGCAACAGTCTGTGTGTGCGGGGGGCGCGGCCACTCGGCTCAGAGGGGAATTCTAAATACGTGTAAATTAGCGTTTGGTGTTTCCATGACTCCAGGGGCGGGGTCACAGGTACAGGAGGGATCAGGTTGTTGTACACATGGGTTGGTGCTTGGAACAGGAATTGAACATTAAAACATAAGAAAGTTTACAAACGAGAGGAGGCCATTCAGCCCATCTTGCTCGTTTGGTTGTTAGTAGCTTATTGATCCCAGAATCTCATCAAGCAGCTTCTTGAAGGATCCCAGGGTGTCAGCTTCAACAACATTACTAGGGAGTTGGTTCCAGACCCTCACAATTCTCTGTGTAAAAAAAAGTGCCTCCTATTTTCTGTTCTGAATGCCCCTTTATCTAATCTCCATTTGTGACCCCTGGTCCATGTTTCTTTTTTCAGGTCAAAAAAGTCCCCTGGGTCGACATTGTCTATACCTTTTAGGATTTTGAATGTTTGAATCAGATTGCCGCATAGCCTTCTTTGTTCAAGACTGAATAGATTCAATTCTTTTAGCCTGTCTGCATACGACATGCCTTTTAAACCCGGGATAATTCTGGTTTCTCTTCTTTGCACTCTTTCTAGAGCAGCAATATCCTTTTTATAACGAGGTGACCAGAACTGAGCACAATATTCTAGGTGAGGTCTTACTAATGCATTGTAAAGTTTTAACATTACTTCCCTTGATGAAAATTCAACACTTCTCACAATATATCCGAGCATCTTGTTGGCCTTTTTTATAGCTTCCCCACATTGTCTAGATGAAGACATTTCTGAGTCAACATAAACTCCTAGGTCTTTTTCATAGATTCCTTCTTCAATTTCAGTATCTCCCATATGATATTTATAATGTACATTTTTATTGCCTGCATGCAATACTTTACACTTTTCTCTATTAAATGTCATTTGCCATGTATCTGCCCAGTTCTGAATGCTGTCGAGGAGGAGGGGCGATATTGACAGCCTACTGAGGTAGAGACAAGTCTGTTTGTTAACAACATATCTTTATTTTGTTTGCATTTCTTTTTCTTTTATGACTGCAGACTTTTAAATCACCAAGACTGGACACAGTATATTCTCTCTTTGAACAAATTGTACAGAATATACACAGAGAGACAACAGAGGCAGGTGAAATAGTGCAGATCACAGATAGATAGAGCTGCACACATATGTTAAGAACTGTAAAAGGTGAGTTTGCAGCAATTGTTTCTCCTTGCCAAGAGCCCTCCAGCGAAGTGGAGAGCAGCCTGCTGTACTCCCTGCCTGAGCCCTCCCTATAGGCAGAGCAATCGCACATCATAGGGCCTAATAGAGCGCTTCAGAGCACAGGAACAGAGCTGAGAAATGGCTTCCTGACTTGTAACCCATCACTCGCTCATAGAGAAAATCTTACTGTAATTGTAGCTGTCAGGAAGCCCTTCACCCAGGCCTAGTTGCTCCTCTGTGATTAAAAAAAAGAACTTTCTCTCCTGTCATTTGCCCTCTATCTGTTTCAATGTTTTCTGTCTCTGTTTTATTAAATGTATTAAGTTTCTTTTAGTACTTGGTATTAAAAACGATTGAGTGTTTAATGTAATCAAATACTGAGATACATTGTCTGGCCACTTTATTAGGACCTGTTTACCCGCTTAGACACACAATAATGTCTGTTTACAGAGTACAGTAATCACTTTTTGACATTCCATCCCAATGTCTTTTGTCCTCTCTCCATCTTGCACTCTGCCTCCACTGTTGGTGTATTATTCTGTCTTCTCTCCCTCTCCTCCCTCTCTTATCCTCTCCTTTTATTCCATCTCTTTTGCTCATGTTTTATAACCCCTCTCTCTCCTCTTTTCTCTCAGGCGATTGCCATGTGTGTGCCAATTGCAACAGTGCAGGGCTCCATGCAAGTCAAGAGGCCTGTCCCTGTGCTCTGTGCTCAATGCACTGCACTAAATTGATTTACAGCTGTTTTTTCCAGTGTAATTTTACATTCAGAGTTTGGCGGATAACAGATTGTACCAGATAGCTGTTCCATTAACCGAGAAAATGCAATATGTGAGAAACAAATTAGGAGACAATCTTTGAGCCAGCTAGAAACACCAAGACTATATCCTTTCGAGCAGATATAAGGGAGACTGAGAGTGTGTGTGAGAACGAATTGATTCAAAGGAGTGATAACTAAGATATATTAACAATAGCAGTATTAGCATTGGTCCCCTTTTTGTGCTGAATATTTTGGTTCTTTGCTTGTTTATTGACTTTAACCCTTTATCAACGGCAAGGGGTGCAAGCCCATATAGAAAAAAAATATACAAATCATACAAGCTTCTTCTATGTTATGTATGTATAATATATGTAACATACAGACGTGCTCAAATTTGTTGGTACCCTTACAGCTCATTGAAATAATGCTTCATTCCTCCTGAAAAGTGATGAAATTAAAAGCTATTTTATCATGTATACTTGCATGCCTTTGGTATGTCATAGAATAAAGTAAAGAAGCTGTGAAAAGAGATGAATTATTGCTTATTCTACAAAGATATTCTAAAATGGCCTGGACACATTTGTTGGTACCCCTTAGAAAAGATAATAAATAATTGGATTATAGTGATATTTCAAACTAATTAGTTTCTTTAATTAGTATCACACATGTCTCCAATCTTGTTATCCGTCATTCAGCCTATTTAAATGGAGAAAAGTAGTCACTGTGCTGTTTGGTATCATTGTGTGCACCACACTGAACATGGACCAGAGAAAGCAAAGGAGAGAGTTGTCTGAAGAGATCAGAAAGAAAATAATAGACAAACATGGTAAAGGTAAAGGCTACAAGACCATCTCCAAGCAGCTTGATGTTCCTGTGACAACAGTTGCAAATATTATTAAGAAGTTTAAGGTCCATGGAACTGTAGCCAACCTCCCTGGGCGCGGCCGCAAGAGGAAAATCGACCCCAGAGTGAACAGAAGGATAGTGCGAATGGTAGAAAAAGAACCAAGGATAACTGCCAAAGAGATACAGGCTGAACTCCAAGGTGAAGGTACGTCAGTTTCTGATCGCACCATCCGTCGCTTTTTGAGTGAAAGTGGGCTCCATGGAAGAAGACCCAGGAGGACTCCACTTTTGACAGAAAAACATAAAAAAGCCAGACTGGAATTTGCTAAAATGCATATTGACAAGCCACAATCCTTCTGGGAGAATGTCCTTTGGACAGATGAGTCAAAACTGGAGCTTTTTGGCAAGTCACATCAGCTCTATGTTCACAGACGAAAAAATGAAGCTTTCAAAGAAAAGAACACCATATCTACAGTGAAACATGGAGGAGGCTTGGTTATGTTTTGGGGCTGCTTTGCTGCGCCTGGCACAGGGTGCCTTGAATCTGTGCAGGGCACAATGAAATCTCAAGACTATCAAGGCATTCTGGAGCGAAACGTACTGCCCAGTGTCAGAAAGCTCTGTCTCAGTCGCAGGTCATGGGTCCTCCAACAGGATAATGACCCAAAACACACAGCTAAAAGCACCCAAGAATGGATAAGAACAAAACATTGGACTATTCTGAAGTGGCCTTCTATGAGTCCTAATCTGAATCCTATCGAACATCAATGGAAAGAGCTGAAACTTTCAGTCTGGAGAAGTCACCCATCAAACCTGAGACAGCTGGAGCAGTTTGCTCAGGAAGAGTGGGCCAAACTACCTGTTAACAGGTGCAGAAGTCTCATTGAGAGCTACAGAAAACGTTTGATTGCAGTGATTGCCTCTAAAGGTTGTGCAACAAAATATTTGGTTAGCGGTCCCATCATTTTTGTCCATGCCATTTTCATTTGTTTTATTATTTACAATATTATGTTGAATAAAAAATCAAAAGCAAAGTCTGATTTCTATTAAATATGGAATAAACAATGGTGGATGTCAATTACTTTTGTCAGTTTCAAGTTATTTCAGAGAAAATGGTGCATTCTTCGTTTTTTGTGGAGGGGTACTGTGATCAGGTGCAGTGGTGCAGTAAATAAATCCAGTCCACACAATCCTTTTCTCCCAAAAACAGTCTGTGGACTTTAATAATAATAAAAATAATAACAAAGAACACAAAATAAGTCCACCCCTTTACCAGCGATGGTATTGGGGGGGTACACGGCAGCTTTTCTAAAAATAAACAACGGGACTTTGTCCGTCCCCGCGTTCTCTGTGCGCGCAGTGCTCTCGCTCCAGAGAAGCGTGGTGCCGTGAGTGGTGCGGTGCGGTGCTGTGCTGTGCTGTGCAGTGCAAGGACGTGCTCTTTATAAACCGCCGGTCCGCGGCTCACTCCTCCTCTGCAACACAAAACACACGTAAACCAAAATCATAAAAACAATACAGGCTCCGGCCGTTTGCCTTTCATTATCAGCGCAAGGGGAGGTTTTGACATAGCTGCTTCCCCTTTGTACCCAGCAAACTCCTCCCTGCAGCCCACGCGTCGCCATGATTTCTCCAATAGAGGGCTGCCCCGCAGCTGACTGCAATGGAATCGTCCTGAGTACTTGCAGCTACGCGCCCCTCCTAATATGGTCACCTTCCGGTTTCCACCTACCATCGAGGTGGCAGATCTAGGAGGCAGCTTACCTTCCCCCTTACACAGCGCCCTTTCTAATCGGGAGGGAGATTTGCAGCATCGATACTTTCTCTCTTTATCACAGGTACCAACAAATTTGAGCACGTCTGTATATGTTGTGAATTTAACATACAACTATAAACATTGTCACATAAAATTCAACATATAAGGCAGACATGTTTTTATATGTTACCTCATATATGACTGCTTAATGTTAGGTCTTACCTGGACATCGTATGAAGTTTGCATGGTTGTCAGATATACATACTGGTACACTGGATCCAATAAGGATTTGTATACATGGAACTTCAAATAGCACATAAAAAACACAATGAACAAACGTAAATTACTTTGTGAATTTTTAATGAGTATACAGTATACTTGCAGCGGTTCAAAGAGGCTGTGTGCCTCATTCTCTAAACGGTGGTGTTCTGGACATTATACTGCATGAAAAAGGAAGCTCACTTCACGCGGTTTCATCCAGTTATAAACACCTTATTCAGTATGGGCTAAACGGAGTGCCAATTCACAAGTTAAGGTGCCTCTGTATGAGATATCCAGCTTGAAATACAACAGAACCCTATTCTCCATTTATACACTTAAACGAGTATAACTGTATAAACAAATAGATCATGTAAAAACATGTAAAAACAAATAGATCAATTAGATTAAAATGCATTTTTATTTCAAAGCAGCACATGAATGAATGAATGAATGAATAAATGAATGAATACATACATAAATAAATAAATAATATTAATTTGGTACTGATGACCGATGTACTTTCACCCAATATATTTTACTTCCAACAATGAAATGGTTGGTGTGTAGCTCTCGACATCTCATATATTCAGAAACCACAATTAATCTACAGTAATCCCTGCAATAGTAATGTTAACCTGATTTAATGAAACTATTATTATTATTATTATTATTATTATTATTATTATTATTATTATTATTATTATTTCTTAGAAGACGCCCTTACCCAGAGTAACTTACAGTTGTCACAAAATATACACATTTCAACTGAAACTGAAATAATTTCTGACATACCTGTCATAAATAGGCTACAGTTTTTTTTACAGTTCCTGTCTCAATGAAAAGTTTATTACTGTTCCTTCCCTGAAAGCAAGTTGCTCTGTCTGTCTGTTTCTTGTTGTTGCGTGCTCCTCCTATGAGCTCCCTGCTACTGTCCTAGCCATCACAATGCTAGCCTAACAGCCTTCTATACAGCAGACTATAAACAAAACTAAAGAATTACAATGAAGCGGACCCCATGTGCAGGGAGTTCTATCTCAACTGCTGCCCCTGGCATAATGGAAGATGACAGTCTCAGCAGCATTTTTCAGGACAGTAGAAGGACCAAATATCTTGAGAATTGTTCAGCATGTTTCTGTGCCATGCAGTAAGGCATTCGTGGAGCGAGTTTTCAGTTTAATGTTAAACCTTTGGACTGACGAAACAAATCGCCTAGGTGTTGAAGTGGTCAAAAGTGAACTTTGCATAAATTCCAAACCACATGTTCACATTCGTGTATAGTTCAGCATATAGAATCGATGCAGTTTGGGAATAAAATAATCTCAATGAAGAGGGACACACAAAGCAGCTTGGAGCTTAGGTAATAAAATGATGTTATCTCTCTAGATACCTGTCTATCCTTATCCTTATTATTATTATTATTATTATTATTATTATTATTATTATTATTATTAGAATGTGCTACTAATAAGTGTGTGTTGTAGTATATTAGTATAGTGTACTATCATACATATCAGATTCGGTCCTGTAATTCATTGTTTGAGGTGTGTGTGTCCGTGTGTGTGTGTGTGTGTATGCTTGTATGTGTGTTGCGGATATGTCTTGTTTTGTGAACGGCACTAATAGTGGGCTGCCCTATTTATGTTGTGATTCAGTTGAAACCGTCTGGTTTCCAAACACGGTACTGTTAACACACCTTGAGACATTTAGTAAAGGTACCGCGCTAAGTGAATATGGTTAGTATAATAAACACCTCCCCCACGGTCTAAAAGGGGAAACAATTTAAATACATTTCCATGCATTAACATTACTCATTGTATTTAAATGACTCTCACGCGGTACCTTTTTCCACGCGATTCATTGCGTAAGTAAGGTTGCCTGCAACTCCTTAGTGAGTACAGCAGGTGTATAAAGCACGCAGTAAAGGGGCTTATTGCACACAAAACACGTTACCGCTGTTTAGTGCATGAGGCCCTGTTAAAATGCACGACAAACAACTGCAAACTGGTCACCTTTATCAAAAAGTATATTTTCAATCTATGTGCTGACATATAAGAGAGGCAATACAGTCAAAAGTCTGCTTTATAGTGAAAACAAAACACAAGCAGAATTTTTGAAATTATGTTTTTTGTTGGTCCTATCCTTTTATTTAAAAAAAAGCAACTTAAGTTGTAGATGTATTAAACGTATAAACTACTAAAAGCCTTGTTTAGGAAACTTAAAATAATAATATTTAATTTTATAAAAAGGAAGCATTTTAATTTTATAATTAGTCTCTAATTTGTTAAAAAAAAAAAAAAACAAAGAGGACTGTGCTGTCATGATAAATTACCCAAATTTCCACAGCTGTGTAAGTTGTGTGGGATGCATTTGAAAATACATGTTTTCCTGATAAGTAAAAGTACACTTCCTAATAAGGAAAGATGCAGTGAATATGTCAAAGATTGGTGAAGATTGTGCATATTGTTTTTTTGTAAAACATACATTTGTATAAATGTGTATTTGTGTGTGCATGTGTTTGAATAGTCAGGTGACCTAAAATGGCCATCATTGTATCGTAAAGCTTTTTTTCATATCTGTTTTTATATAAGACTAGTACATAGCTTTATTGGTCAAATTACAAAAAAGTTGTAGCGGGGAGTGCTATGCAAATTAGTTGCATAGCGCATAGGATCATGGGAAACCTGTAACTGAGGATAAAGGGGTAATTAAGCAGTGGGGGGGGGAACTGTTATAAATGTGGGGAGAGATCAGGGGGTGTATCTTTGTGTAAATATGGGGGGACACTAGGTGGTGGCGGTTTGGGGATGAGGGCTGCTCCTCTGTTGTGACCCTCCCTGTGTTCAAGCAGACACCCTTTGGGCTCTGCAATAATAAACTGCCCTTTACATTCATTGAGCATGTCAGTCTTTACTTTCTCTGCTGTCAATCACATCAGTGTGTGATTGCTTCTGGGGAGTCTTTGTAAGGGCCATCCATGTACCCCTGTCTTGTCACAATACTAATATGGTTCACATGAGTTTGATTGTATGAGGCACTTATGCACATTTCTTGTGTAAGTACAATTATAGAAACTGACCATATTTGTACTACAGTGCATATATGGTTATACAAGTTTGCTTATATGAAACATATGGAACCTACTATAGTACACATATATGAATTATATATATCTATATATATGTTTTCCATATGGGCATTCTAGTGTGTTTATAATGAACATATCTCCTACATGTTACAAAACTTTAATCGCTTACCTTTATTTTCATATCAAGCTTGTCCTTGTCAACTGAAGCTAACTTTTCGATCCGAAAATGCAATAAAATATAAATTGATGGGAGAAAGAAATGGTGACAATCACATAAGACCTTATGTAACATAAAATCGACATCAGATTTAGTCTCTGGGTAGAAATTATCATGAACAAGAATTAGACACCCATATTCATAAAAGATGGCGGTAATTTCCAGCCATTAAAAAAAAATACTGGGCAATATTTAACACATGATTTATAAAACTACTGCCTGGTTATTTTACTGGCCAGTAATGGTTTTAGATGTGATTTACCGTCACAGATTGTTACATAGAGATTGTATCTAACAGAGGTTTACAAATGAGCTGTGTCCCCTATTAAGACGTCAATGGCATACACCTGTTTACACTGTCACGTACAGGACATGTCTGGAGACAGGTTTTCCGAAGTATGAAGACATCAGATTAAAAAATGTAAAATCAAATTGCACACACACACATATTTTTATAGTGCTCAGTTTATTATATAAATCATTGCGCTGAAATAACATGAATGCCTTCTTCATACACATTACATTATGTACAAATATAAATCTGCACATTAGGCATATAGCTACAGCTATGGCCAAACGTTTTGCATTACTCTGTAGAATTAACATATTTTGCTTCATAAAGTCAAATGAAACCTGTTGAATAATGTTAAGTTAACATATTGAACTACATAGCGCTTTATCTTTTTCATGTAATAACAAAAACCTGAAAACCTACATTCATTCCCCAGTAACTCGCAGTATTAAAAGAATACATACTTGTTAACGCAGATCAGCTGTTTGGAAATGCAAGGTTCTGTGACTGAAGAAATATGTCAGAGATAGCTGATGGTGTTAATGCGTTTGGCACTGCAAAAGGGGAGATCCTATACTGCCACTAGTGCTGGCAAGATGATCATCAGATTGTAAACATAACTGCTGGGTCTTCTCTCTCTTCTGGATCATGGTCAAGATATCACCCTCCTCTTGATGTACAGCCTACACAAGCACACTGAAGCCTGGCATTTCCTTAAAGCAACGAATAGGCTACAAAAGTGATTTAAATGTTTTCCAACCAGTAAGTAACCTATCCTGTTCAGTGGAGTTAACAATGCAATTTAATGTATGCAATACAAATAACAAAATACTTAAATTACGTAATTATTTGGATAATTCACGGGGCGGAGCTATGCCACCTGATAGTGTTTATTGACAGAGTTAGTAAACATATACACGGAGAGAGGGGCTCCGCCTCTTCCAGGCCCAACATTTACTTGATCGATAGACACGATAAACAGGAGGGGGGCCACTGTCTTTGAGGTGACCCGACATACGAGAGGGGCACCGTCTCTGAGGTTACCCGACATACGAAGAGGCTCGTGAACCGGAAAGAAAACATGAATTAGTATTGATAACACAAAAGAGGTTCCGGCTCTTCCTGACCCAACATATACAGTAGGGGGGTTCTGTCGCTGAGGAGACCCGACAAACAGGAGGGGGGCCACCGTCTTTGAGGTGACCCGACATACCAAGAGGGGCACCGTCTCTGAGGTTACCCGACATACGAAGAGGCTCGCGAACCGGAAACAAACATGAATTAGTATTGATAACACAAAAGAGGTTCCGGCTCTTCCTGACCCAACATATACAGTAGGGGGGTTCTGTCGCTGAGGAGACCCGACAAACAGGAGGGGGGCCACCGTCTTTGAGGTGACCCGACATACCAAGAGGGGCACCGTCTCTGAGGTTACCCGACATACGAAGAGGCTCGCGAACCGGAAAGAAAACATGAATTAGTATTGATAACACAAAAGAGGTTCCGGCTCTTCCTGACCCAACATATACAGTAGGGGGGTTCTGTCGCTGAGGAGACCCGACAAACAGGAGGGGGGCCACCGTCTTTGAGGTGACCCGACATACCAAGAGGGGCACCGTCTCTGAGGTTACCCGACATACGAAGAGGCTCGCGAACTGGAAAGAAAACATAAAGTTAGTATTTGTTAAAACATATAATGCGTGGTGTTCCACCTTTATATGTTCCACCCAGCCGTGGATTCCCCTGCCGACCTAAGCCCTCCCTACCCGGGCAGCGCTCAGCCAATTGTGCGCCGCCCCCTAGGAACTCCCGGTCACGGTCAGCTGTGACATAGCCTGGATTCGAACCTGCGATCTCCAGGCTATAGGGCACATCGTGCATTCCGCGCGGAGCGCCTTTACTGGATGCGCCACTCGGGAGCCCGGTGTTCCACCTCTTTGAAGCCCAACATAATAGAAGGGGGGTTCCGTCGCTGAGGAGACCTGACAAACAGGAGAGGGGCCACCGTCTTTGAGGAGACTCGACAAACACGAGGGATGCCACCGCTTGGGGACCCTCACATAGAGGCATCAGACCTGAAAGAAGAATCCCAAAAGAAACATACATGCAGATGGAAGGGTTTGGCCGGGGGTCCCCTCTGACTCATGGAGAACCCTCCTCTATGAGGGAAATGAAGCAGAACTTAACAAAGGGTTGGAGAAAGTGGAATCACTAACCCCCCAGAGGAGACCGATGCAAAGGCGGTTGAGATGCTAGAGGAGGAGGAGGAGGGAGGAGGAAACGAAAAAACACAAGACAGCGAGGTAGAGGTGACTAAAGTTTAAATAAGGTAGATTTAATTGATGACAGCAGATGATAGGTTGTTGGTGCCTAGCTCCGCCCCCTGAACCCCACCTATAGGTTAACATTTCACGGGGCGGAGCTATGCCACCTGATAGTGTTTATTGACAGAGTTAGTAAACATATACACATGGAGAGAGGGGCTCCACCTCTTCCAGGCCCAACATTTACTTGATCGATAGACACGATAAACAGGAGGGGGGCCACTGACTTTGAGGTGACCCGACATACGAGAGGGGCACCGTCTCTGTGGTTACCCGACATACGAAGAGGCTCGCGAACCGGAAAGAAAACATGAATTAGTATTGATAACATGTCACAAAGACGGCCGGAGTGGGTGGTGTCAGACCAGAGCCAGGAAATAAATAAACAGAGAGATGTGGTTTGGTGAGGCTGAGCGCGTGATCGCGCTCAGCATTTAATAATTAACAGACAGAACAGAAAATAAAAGGTTGGAACACAAAACAGGACACGGCACTATACGCCAAAATAAAAAGACAAACAAAACGAACTAAACAGTGCACAGACAGACGAACAAAACACGGTGAGCAGATTTAACTATTTACGCTTTTACAATACACAATTACCTCCGTCTCCAATCCCGTTCTCCACTCACCGAACACCTAACCCTGACTGCAAGAAATGTGCGTCCATATATACTATTGTGCTGGGATTCAATTACTAATTAATTATTCACTTGAATCCCAGCACGTGAATTAATTCTGTGCAACCCCGTGCTCACATATTACATTTAACCAGCACGTGAAGTGATTTGTGCTCTCCTCGTGCCTAAATACAAATCTACACTTTTTAAATACATGTGAAACACAGACCCGTTTATATCCCGTGTACCAATGACTATACACCAACATTAACACATGCAACACACAACACATAAATGCACACGGGCGGGGCGCATTGCCACATATACCCCCCCTTGTGCGCAGCACACATGGCCTCAACGGCCACCTCCCCCCTTAAAAATCCAGCAGTCCAGGCCAAAGTCTCGGGCTGGGAAGGGAGGCTTCCAGGGGCCCACAGGTGGCAATGTTGCCAGTAGCCAGGCTGCTACTGGCCATGCTGTCAGCTCCCAGACTGACTCCTTCAGCCGGGGCAGTCCTGGCAGCGGAAAGGCTGCTTGGGGGATGGTCTCCTGACCTCCCCTCTTCTTCGTAGCCGGCAGCTCCCTCTTCCGGGGCTCCGGCCACAGTATCTTCTGCAGCACAAGTGCTGCAGTGGGAGCAGGTCTCCGGACCTCCCCAACGATCTCCGGCAGCGAAACTGCTGCAGTGGGAGCAGGTCTCCGGACCTCCCCCACGATCTCCGGCAGCAAAACTGCTGCAGTGGGAGCAGGTCTCCGGATCTCCCCCACAATCTCCGGCAGCGAAACTGCTGCTGGGGTTGGTGGTCTCCAGACCTCCTCCCCCTTCTTCGTGGCCGACAGCTCCCCTTTCTGGGGCTCCGGCCACCGTACTCCCCGTGGTGGAGGTACGGAAAGCAGAGACAGCTCCTGCTGTTCTGCTTCTGGCAGTGGTGGAGGCAGAGGCAGCTCCTGCTCCTCTGCTCCTGGAAGTGTCAGAGGCAGCTCCTGCTCCTCTGCTCCTGGCGGTGGCGAAGGCAGAGGCAGCTCCTGCTGCTCTGCTCCTTCCAGTGGAGGTGGCGGAGGCAGAGGCAGCTCCTGCTGCTCTGTTCCTGCTGGTGGAGGTGGGAGCAGCGTGTAGTCTCCTGGCGACGAAGGTGGGAGCAGCGTGTAGTCTCCCCCTTTTTCAGGGGACTGGTGCTGCTCTGCCTCTCTTGCAGGGGACTGGTGCGGCTCTGCCTCTCTTGCAGGGGACTGGTGCGGCTCTGCCCCTCTTGCAGGGGACTGGTGCGGCTCTGCCCCTCTTGCAGGGGACTGGTGCGACTCTGCCCCTATTGCAGGGGACTGGTGCGGCTCTGCCTCGGATGGGGAAACCAGCAGGCATTCTTCCTCTGCTGGTTGTGCTGGGGAAACCAGCAGGCATTCTTCCTCTGCTGGTTGTGCTGGGGAAACCAGCAGGCATTCTTCCTCTGCTGGTTGTGCTGGGGAAACCAGCAGGCATTCTTCCTCTGCTGGTTGTGCTGGGGAAACCAGCAGGCATTCTTCCTCTGCTGGTTGTGCTGGGGAAACCAGCAGGCATTCTTCCTCTGCTGGTAGTGATGGGGAAACCAGCAGGCATTCTTGCTCTGCTGGTGAAGGTGGGAACAGCTGCCTCTCAGACTTCGGATTCCCGCGGTCCCCCCGTCTGGGCGCTGGACGCTCGCGGTCCCCCCGTCTGGGCGCTGGTTCCTCCTCTTCATACTGGGTGGGGCATATGGCTAACGTGTGCCCATAAGCCCCACAGCCAGGGCATAACTCTGCTGCGAGGTTCTTTAAAAAAACCTCCCAGCCATCATCCCCGACCTCCTCCCTTTTGGGCTGTGGACGCACCGACTCCTCCCTTTTGGGCTGTGGACGCACCGACTCCTCCCTTTTGGGCTGTGGACGCACCGACTCCTCCCGCTCAGGCGTAGGATGTTCAGGCTCCTCCCGCTTGGGCTGTGGACGCTCAGGCTCCTCCCGCTCGGGCTGTGGACGCTTAGGCTCCTCCCGCTCGGGCTGTGGACGCTCAGGCTCCTCCCGCTTGGGCTGTGGACGCTCAGGCTCCTCCCGCTTGGGCTGTGGACGCTCAGGCTCCTCCCGCTTGGGCTGTGGATGCTCAGGCTCCTCCCGCTCAGGTACTGGAGAGGGCAGCGACTGCTCCTCTCCCTCTTGCTCACTGGAAGGCATCCCTCCCATGTCTGCAGCTATAATGAAAGCAGTGCCCGTTTTTTAATTGTTTTACTGATCTGAAAATCCTGAATGAGCAAACGAATATGGTTAAGTTTAGACTCAGGCAGGCGGGCTTCAAACTAAATCTAGAATGATTCCAAGGAATTCCAAAGAATGAAGGGGACCGAATGATTTTTTTCCTGAAAGCGGAACGCCAACTTCAGAAAATAAGCTTTTAAGATTGGAAATCGCTTCTGCTGGTGCATCTGAAGGAGGAGAAATTACTAAAAAATCGTCCAGCAAGTGGAGCAAGAACGGGACATGATAGACATTAAGGAGAATCCAGCATAATGCTTCCGACAGGGTATCAAATATCTTCGGGCTGCTGCGGCAGCCGAAAGTCAATTGAGTGGCAAAATAAAACTTCCCTTCCCAGCATATACCAAACAGGTGACGGAGAGAAGGATGGATTGGCATTACTTTAAATGCGTCTGATATATCTGCTTTTGCTAACCAGGAACCACGACCTGCTTATTTAATTGAATGTATTGCGTCTGCAATAGTGATGTAATGCAGGGAAAATTGATCTTGGGGAATTAATGAGTTAATGCTGCTGGTGCTTGACCCCCGTGGTGCTGATAAATCAATAATGAGACGCTTTTTCCCTGACATTTTCCTCGTGGCAATGCCGATAG
Organism: Acipenser ruthenus; assembly: GCF_902713425.1. Taxonomy (NCBI): domain Eukaryota; kingdom Metazoa; phylum Chordata; class Actinopteri; order Acipenseriformes; family Acipenseridae; genus Acipenser; species Acipenser ruthenus. The sequence goes on along the minus strand of NC_081216.1, from coordinate 11,943,749 downwards.
GATTAATTCTATATACTGGAAAATGAGGAGCTAAAAATGGACCGACTATAAATTTCTTTTTCGATGAGAGACTGCACTGATTGTGGATCTTGAGTCACTGAATAAAGATTTTTGCTTTGGAATGAGGAAGAAGGAATTTGAGTAAGACCGGTTGAAAAACCATTTTTTAATCCGCCGATCAGGTAATTAATTAAGTTACTGTCGGGATGATTCTGTAATTTACTTGATAACGCCAGGATGTTTATAGGAGTAAAGACGGTGAGCATCGGGGAAAGTCACTTGCGTTTTAATGGGCAGATTGTATTAGAGTGAGCGTCACCGCAATTGCTGCACATGTGGATAAAATTGCATTGTCTATTCGAACAGAAGCCAGTATTGAAATTGTTGCAGTTTTGTCTTCCTCCTGAAAATCTGATACTGCGCCCGTATTTGTCTTTCCTTGTAGATTGATCGAGGGGAGCTGAAGAATGTATAGGATTAGGTACTGAAGATCTGTATGAATTAGCGGCGAAACCGGTTGCTTTAGAAGTTGATGCAATTGCAGCTTTAGGGCAGAGGGCTGTTGAATGAGCTGTTGAAGCGCAGACCCCACATGCATTAGCCCTTAGACCACCAAAAATTCTATTAAATAGATCTGGATCAGGTTTTGCCCAATTGATGATGTGATTATCTGCTGCCAATATCGCTGCTGCTTTTGCAGAGAATGCTTTATGATACTCATAAAACATAGCCCCTCCGTATCTGACAGACAGCTCCACGATGTAATATTCATAAGATTCCAATTCAGCTCTGCGGTTAGGATATACCGAGCATAACACATCTCTGAATATGGAGAAAGCAAGGACAAACTCCCCTAATGTAAGATTTCTAAGCAGTCTGGGATCTCTGGATTTTAGAGTTACCGCCAATTCTCCACAATCGACTACTCTATGGTCCAAGAATTCCGAAGTCGTCATTAATAGTGAAACAAGATTAATGTCCTTACCTTCGAGAATGATACGTCTGATTTGTGGAGATATAGTGTGACGTCTAGCTGCCGTTGGAGAGGAGGATCCGTATGTAGATGCGGTAGCAAGGTTGTATATTGGAGAATCTGCTTCGCTGGCTGAAATTAGGGCTGGACCGGAAGAAGCTGAAGGCGGCGCTGCAGTATTTGATGCTGAAATTAATGGCTGCGCTGTAGATTGTTTTCCCTGTTCCATAATAGACACCCTTTTTTCTAGATCCGACAGTTGAGAACTGACCGAAGATAGAGTATCGGAAAAAGACTGCATAAATGATTTAATCTCGTTGAATATTTGTGAATGTTGGATTTCAATGGCTGGCTGCTGGTTAGCGGTGCTAGTTGTGGGGGTGGTTAGATCCGGAATAGACTGCCTGCTGTCTGTTTTAGGATGCTGAATGGCTGGGCGCGGCTGATTATGTTTTTTCGGAGGAAAGACTGGTTCTGCTGAGACTGAATTGCAATAGAGAATGAAAAGAGACTCTCTATCACTCCCTGCCGGAATCGCATTACCATTTTTAAGGAGGGTTTTTATCAATTTATTCATGGGCCAGTCCTTCCAAAACAATCGATCCGAAGGGGCGTCCTGAGGCCGAAGACGCTTGGATCGCCGCAGATTTGATGCTTGTGTGGCAGGAACGGTAGGCAGCATTTGAACTGGAACCTGGTCGAGAGCCTGATCAGGAGCCTGATCAGATGTAACTGAAATACCAGAAGGGGAGAAAAAACGGAGACTGGATGGACCCTGGATTGAAGCTGAAGGAGAATGATCTGTTAATGACAGAAAATCCTGGGAATCCTCTGAATCCGATGACAACTGCTGTAAGTACTCCATTATTGAGGTACGCAAAAGTAGATGGGTCTTGAAATCGCTTAGGTTTAAGCCAAAAACGAAAAAACACAAGACAGCGAGGTAGAGGTGACTAATGTTTAAATAAGGTAGATTTAATTGATGACAGCAGATGATAGGTTGTTGGTGCCTAGCTCCGCCCCCTGAACCCCACATATAGGTTAACATTTAAACATAATGTTTTTTTTTAAAATTATTACTATTGGCTTAAATACATGTTCCTAAGCACTAGGAAATGATACCGTTAAGATGCATCTCATTCTCCGTCTGGTCTGATGCACGTGTTAACTATGATCCCGGTAAGGGCCAGTTAATGGTGCAATACAGATTTATGAATCAGATGAATAATATGCTAATGAGAAAATTGGTCTCTAAGAGCACGTTATTCTAATGTCACAACGAGTGATGTTTTTTGTTTTTTCTTATGGTAAATGGCATCACCTGATGAAATACTGTCATGTTATTATTATTTTATTATTATTATTTATTTCTTAGCAGACGCCCTTATCCAGGGCGACTTACAATTGTTACAAGATATCACATTATACATTATTTCACATTATACAGATATCACATTATTTTACATACAATTACCCATTTATACAGTTGGGTTTTTACTGGAGCAATCTAGGTAAAGTACCTTGCTCAAGGGTACAACAGCAGTGTCCCCCACTGGGGATTGAACCCACAACCCTCCAGTCAAGAGTCCAGAGCCCTAACCACTACTCCACACTGCTGCCTTAATATATACTATATTACTGGCACGATAAAGGAGATGGTAAGTAACGCTGCGTGCACGCCTGTTAGGTCTGATTACAGACCTCTTACTGGATTAAGAATTTAGCAGGTGCCACCACATTTGACTAACCAGGAGGTCAGGATCCGGAGACAAAAACAGCTGTAGTATTCAATGTTTTTTTTTTTTTTTTTTATAAAACAATTATAGTTATAAAAATAAACTCAAATGTAAGACAGCTACCCAGGGCAGAAAACCCTAAAAAACGAATCTGAGGGAAACACTATGTGACCACTAAAAGCAGCTAGGCAACTACCAGTGTCCAAAAAAATACAACGATTACCTGGAATAGGGTTTCTTCACAGGGTGATGAACTGTATCACGTTGCACCACGCTGACCGAAAGAACATTTTATGGAGTTTTTCCCCTTTTAAATATAGGCATTTCCACACCTGGTGCACTCTACTGGAAACATAAAGTATTGGTTTTACACGTCAAGCTGCACTGTGTGATAACCTCGGTATACTGTGATGTGCCTTGAGGTACCGCAGGTTTACCATGGTACCTGGGACATTTTCCATGGATCCCACTGTACATACACTAGTGCAAACTCAACCTCATGGCATTCATGAGTTTACTAATAAAGTGGCCACACCTTCATTTCACTGAATCAGAAAAAAATAAACACTGGTTCAAGCCCAACACATATCCTCTCAGAGTGTATGTGTGTTATTTGTATGTTACTAAGTTTGTATTTTAATTTAAGATAATGAATAATTCCTAACATTGTCTCAGCTAGAACTTTGTAAACCCATTCATGCAGTATAAATGGTAATAATTGGTCAGAAATCCATTTAAAGCATTGCAATTGGTAGTAGCAGCATGTAAGTATGTCAGCTGCCCCCATGTCTTCGTTCAAAGTACCTCTTTCTGTCAACATAACAAGACAGCACGCTAATACAATTATATATTGACCCCTTCCAAATCCCTTGACAAGACCCTTTACAGAGCAGCAAGGACCCCTAGATTCATGCCATGATCTTTCACCTCTCAGTCTAAAGGTCTTTTGTTCCCCTCTTGGGCGATTGCTTCTGTCTAGTTAGCACTTGTGCATTTAGAGAGGTTGTGACCTAACATGACAACCTGCTATTGTAGCTTCATTCCGTTTACCCAGTGAAATCAACAAGAAAAATATCATTGTCTGCAATGGTTCTGATTCCCAGTCAGTATGCAGGACCATAGCCAGCTATGAAAAATCACAGAGGCACTTGCACTTTTTAATAAAAATAGAGCCGGTGTCGCTGTATGCAATGACACTAAAGACTTTGAAGAGCCCAGAGATATCAGCAGGACTTGGGAATTAGTGTGAGACTACAACAAGGGATGAAATGCGTTTTTATTTGTGGCAAAGCAAAGTGTAAAAGGCCTAAATAAATAATTACTTGTATGATTTTAACCGAGGCCCGTGCCTCGGGTGCCTCATAGCTGGCTACAGCCTTGGTATGTATAACATGTGATTCGATGCCCATTTACAGAAACAGAAAAAGAAAGAATTCAACTCTGCATACGAATCTAAACATGATCATTTATTCAGCAGTGTCATGCAAAATGCTTCATTGTAAGCTGCATCACTGCTTTAAAAGGGAATTTTTCAAAGCAACCACTTTTCAGTTCAATCCAAAGGCATGTATTGCAACTGTATATCAAGTGGGAGTTATTATAATGCCTATTGTACAGTACATACCAAAGAAATACATTGATACAATTGTCAACAGACACATTTAACAGAATGCATGCCCATGAGAAGCAGGGTTTAAAATCAAATGTCTTACTAATTAAAACTAGCACACACACACAATTACTTTGTGTCGAAAAGCAGCATGGCAAAAATGTAATACTCGGATTTGTGCATGTAAACCAAGCCAAACTTGAAATAAACCCTGAGTCATACTGGTAATGATTTAAATATAGTGGCCATTTTTAGATATTTTTAAAAGAGTCTGTGTGAACTCTATGGGTTTGAGAAGTTGCGCTGCCAAAACATAGATGCAGTATTAAATAGATAAGAACGTTTTGCGTCACCCTATAGATAAGAACGTTTTGCATCACCCTATAGAAATAACTAATTTTGCTTCTGAAACCTGCTGAATAATGTTACACTAACATATTGAATTACATACCGCTTTGTAGTTTTCCATCTACTTAACGAAAAGCTGAAAAAAACTGAAAAATGTGACATTTCAAAATTTAACATGGACGGATAACTCAAGCTATGTAATTCAATATGTTAATATAAAATCATTCAGCAGGTTTCATTCGACTTTATGATGTAAAATGAGTAAATTCTATAGGGCGATGCAAAACTTTTGGCCATAGCTGCATATAGCTTGGAGAAAATATCCTAAAATATATTAAGTGAAAATAATGGTACTGCTTTTGCCCGCAGTAGCCCCAATGGAAAAACCTGTTATGCAAGTCAATATTACAAACACTGTCACACTGTGAAGAATGTGCTGAGTCTGCTGACGTTTCTGAAGGTGTGCTTTGGGAAGCCAAAAGAAATACAAACTAAAAGGATGTTTGTTCACTGTGTTTGCTTTCATTTATGTAGTAAAAAGTTAAGACACACTTCCCTTTACTAATTTATTCAATTATAATCATAATCAGATTTCATTATTGCCTCTAACACCACTTAAAATTGATTAAATGCTCATTTTAAATTGATGCAAAACAATTTGTGACAGAAGATTTCAGGAACATGCTGAAGGATAATATTTTAAAAAGCTGTTGTCACTTTGAGTTTTATGTAAGGCACGAGTAACATTGTTGACAATGATACTCATAGCTGTGTTACATGTGCACTACAGTGTATGTGTAGGTATATTCATTGAGGTTTTGTAGTAAAATAAAAGCTTTGTATTGTTTCCTGTGACACCTATTTCTAATAGGACGTGATTTTGGCAGCATCTGAATGCATCTGAACACAACTAATCCTTTTCTGAAATGATTCCATCTTGTGTCTGATTTTTGATGAACACATTTCTTTCCATTTGGATTTTTTCCTGTTGCCTGAAAACACCTGAAAGTTGTGAAGAACTGAACTAATGAAAATAAAAGCACAGGCTTGGACATGGATTTACATTTCCAGGTAAGAATTAACACTAGAACGACCACGTTTACAGGTATACCACCTAGAACAACCATGACTGGTCAATTTGATCAGCGTATTAAAAACAACATCAATATTATAATGAAAGGACAAACAATGCATTCAGTACAAACTACCCAGTAGTTAAACATACATAAATGAAAACAGTGAAAAACAGGCAGAAATAGGGCTGTGTGTAAGAGTTAAAAAAAAGAAATGGAGCGCTGGTTAAAAAGAAAAGCACCTTTTTCTTCTGCTGCATGCAAAAACATCACGTCAGGCAATGGCAAAAGCAATGGAGAGTGCTCTGTCACAGTGATGAACAGCTGTAGGTCTCCTGAAAGCAGCTTATTTTAAAGCAACACCAGTGTGAATGATGATGCAGTAAAATATATATAGTTTTTTTTATATGCAAAAGTGCCTTTTTTGCCATTCCCCCCTAAAATTTTGGAATCCCCCCCATTGGCTGCAGCATAGGGGGGAAATCCCCCCAGCACACAAAAATGAAATTCAAGCCCTGAATGAATACATTCCACAAAGAGATACTCTTGTATACTGTGCTCAGATGTCATTATTCAGGATCCAGCTAAGGGTTTGGTTTAAGCGCTAAAAAATGCCCAATTTACATTGTTGGATTGCAGATTGTAATATTGCTGGTCTTGAAGATAAAATGTGAATTGTACAAAGGATGGATTCCAAGCTGAAGTAAATTGCAACGCATATTAATTTGGATTCGGGTGCAGACCTGTTATATCCCCACTGTTGTAGGAAAGCCTGCAGATGCTTCAGTTGTAGCTCTATCTGTTCAGGAGTCTTGCTATGCTTACAATGTATTTATTATTTATCTATTCAATATATTTAGACAGGATGTGTCCACTGAGAATGCAATGTAACCTCTTTCTCTCTGGTGGAGAAGCAGCACAGTCCCATTGACAGAAATAAAAGATAAGCCTAGAAATGCATTGATAGTTTATAACAATGCATCTTATATTCTGCTATCCAACAAATCCAACAGCTACTTCCAAACAGCAGTGTTTGTCCCTTTAGTAATGTATTTCATGTTTCCAAAAGCGTCCATAAATACTTAAACCTCTAACAGAGAAAAATAGGACTTTGCAACTGAAACCAACTTGTGAGGAGAAAAATATCAAATAAAACTGCTGGTGTTAGCAAAGTCAACAATTCTGAGCCAATGGGTGTCAGTGCAGTAATTACTAAAGACAGGTATCTAGTATAATTCATTAGTTATGCTGCCTGCAGGGACCTGACTACACTGTAACTTTGTCACAGAAGATTGTTGACTCTTTCATAAAAAGTAAATAAATAAAGTAATCCCCAAGATGTGACAGCTAATGCTTATTTCAATAGAAGCCGCGGCTTGGGCTGCTGATACCCAATGCTTTTCTCCCCTGTCTGCTCCTAACAACAACCATTGCGCAGAGACGGGCCTTATGTTTATCTCTCCTGGACAGCCCTCAAGGAAGATGATACGAGCAAAAGGATCCAGCAATACTCCAAGGAACTAACATGGACTTTGAGAGCCTTTGGTTGCCATAGTGATTGCATGATCACTCCCTCAATGCAGAATTAGTGTAACTTTTTTTATTTACTTCCCAGTTTAGTTTTTTGACACTGAAGCTAATTATAGCTAAAGTGACCAACCGCCCCGTTTTGGACGGGTTAGTCCCACTTTTGGAACATTAGTCCCAGTGTCCCCAGAACTTTTCTTGGGATGCTCATTTTGTCCTGTTTTTTTCTCTTTAACAGAATATTGTACTTTAATTGTATTTTCATGCAGGTTTAATTGTATTTTCATGCAGGTTGCTGTGTTACTACAAAATATATATATATGTTATTGTGACTAGGGAAGGGAAGGTTGAACGACCAGTAGCCTAATATGAACGGCTCATACAGGTACCATTGTATTGTGTTGGAATTATTCTCTTTATCCATGATATTTGTATATCTGCATGCAAACGGCTTTGCTTCGTGTGTAACTATATACGACAATTGTGGAAATAAACACTGTCATGTCACATCACCATGCCATGTTTACAGCATAGTGCACTGCAGCATTGTCATGGTTTGAACACTTTGTGCATCAAAATAGCCCATCACAACAATAGGAGGGGCTGTACAATGTGACAAAAGTATTTGGAAACATATGTTGAAATAAGTCTATATTCACTTTTACCACAGGTACCCTTTAAGAAAAGTTTGTTAGTGAATAATAAATAATAATTAGTGAACTAGGTCCCCAGGTGCCCATTTCATTTATTTAAGAAACATATTTACATTGATAGTTGAGTACTGTATATGATACAAATAGTTTAAAACAATTACAAAAAAAAGAATGACGCCCTCATTTAATTTGACCTTCCTTTAAAAATATCTAAATAAGCTGCCTTCGAGGCAGGATTAATCTCATTTTAATTTGGCGACCCCTTATTTTTTTACTTTTACTTTATTGCTGCTATTAGTTTAATAGAAGAAGAAAAAAAAACATTGATAAAAACATATGTTTTTCCTTCAGGGCTCGAATTACTGAGGGACTGGGGGTGAATAGGCAGGACATTTCATCATGCAATTAACACGTTTTAAATTATACCTGTCATCTCACAGCATGTTAAAGGGGGCATTTGGAAATACAACTATTCAGAGAAACCTAAAGGGATTGTCTACCCGGATTTCTATTTACCATACTTAATAACTCCTGTTTCTGCAATCAGGGCAGCTTCTAAACAAAACTCAGAAAAGCTGATTGTCTGTGAAAAGATGGAGAAGCTTATGGGTGATGCAGTGGGCTTTATCTATTGCACATAGTCAAGAGATAGGATATTTAACACATTTCATTGCCTTTAGGCTTTCCAACACATAATATAACATGTATGAGTCTTGTTTAACACTAGAACCGCCGCTATTATACTCATATCTAAAACCACCGCCAGTAGTCATTATGACGGTTACATTTTAAACAACATCAATATTAAAATGAATGACAAACTATCGGATACAACTGAAAAGTTTTACTCAAGACATCTGCACAGTCAAAACATCATATTTTTTTTTATAAATGTAGTCGTCGCCAATTTTTTTACCCCCGTTTTCTCCCCAATTTAGTATGCCCAATTTATCTGTATCCTCGGCTCACCGCTTGCAACTCCCCCGTCGACTCGGGAAACGGTGGCTGGAGCACGCGTCCTCCGAAACGCGCTCCTGCCAAGCCATCATTTTTTGCACTGTGGATCCACAGCGATGCCACCAGACCTATAGTGCCGGAGGACAACACAGATCTGGCAGCTCCACTGCAGAACCACAGGCGCACTATCGGCCACAGGGGCCGCGGTGAGCCGTGAATTCCGCTGCCGACCTAAGCCCTCCCTACCCGGGCAACACTCGGCCAATTGTGCGCTGCCCCCTAGGAACTCCCGGTCACGGTCGGCTGTGACATAGCCTGGATTCGAACTTGCGATCTCCAGGCTATAGGGCACATCCTGCACTCCGCGCGGAGTGCCTTTACTGGATGCGCCACTCGGGAGCACTTCGCGCGGAGCGCATGTACTGGATGCGCCACTCGGGAGCGAAACATCATATTTAAATGAACAATTATACATAAAAGGGTTTATTTTCTAACTTACCACATATAAAGCACTACTTCAAAAACTATAATAAAATAAACATTTTGAAAGAAACTAGTGTGTAAACAGGTATATGTACATACACAACTGTAAAAATGATTTTTTTTTTAAAGGTAACAAAAAAAGAAAACTCAATTCTCATTATGTAACGTGAATGCGCTTTCAGGGAAAGTAGCACTATCCATACAGATGTAATGCTTCTCAACTTTTCCTGTGCATTTACCACATACTGCTCTTTTACACTGGGCACAGATATCAGTAGTTTTATTTTTATTGCATTCAGCTACCTGGCATTGTTTTCTCTAGTGTGTGTCACTGGGTGCAGCACTGAATCCAGTTTGAGCTGCATTTGCCTGCTGCTTTGCAGTTTTCTGATCAAAATGTTTCTGCCAAAGCTCTGTGGCTAGATTCAAGATGAAATCTCTCCTACTGATATTTTCCCTGGTGCATTCCTTGTACAAAACAAAGGAATTGATGGCTGCCAGGTCCGGTACATTGTAAAATACAGCAACTGGCCACCGTCGAGAACCGGCTTTCATTGAGTACTGACGTGCCTTCTGGTCTGTACTCTGTACTTTGTGTCATTGCAGAAATCCACAGTCTGCATTTTTTTCTTGTCAACAGTCCCGATGGCAACTGACGTATGAAGGGAGCTGAGAATAATTACATTCTTTCTCGGCTTGCACTTGTAAACAGTTAGCATAGCACAGTCATTGGCGGTGTTTACATGCAAGTTTTAATCACGCTACTATAGTGCATTCATGACGTGTCACGCGCAAATGACGCATGATTGTGCTCGTTCCAAAAGTGCACGGCAAAAAAGTGTGCGCTAATTGGCCTAACTAGTCCCATAACAACAAACTCCACAGTCGTGCAAAATACTTAACGATAGACTTTCATGAAATAACACGATACCTCTTCCACTTCCCCTATGTAAAAGAACGCTCTTCTCTGGGATACAGTCTTTCTGTCCTCCTCTGTAGCTTAAGTAAGATTTTCCTTATCCCAGTCTTACTAATACAAATCAGTTAAGTATCCATCCATCCATTATTATCAATCCGCTTCTGCTGATGAGGGTCGCAGCTAAATTATATATAAATTGCATATAGAGATGTTGATTTATACCATTATTTATTAATTTCAGTCTATTATGAACGATGCAAGAGAACTACTAGATCGTTATGACCAGCATTATTATCATAATAATAATAATACTATGAATAATGTAGCTTTTTTTCCAGCAGTACGTTTCAAGCTTCCACCCCTTCTGACAGCAGCAACACCAGGTCCGCTGGACGGATGAGGAAACTCGTTCCCCCCTCCAAATTATTGCGGACCTGGGGGTTATGGATGAACTGGATCGACCTCGCCAAATAAATGCCACCATTTTCACCAGTATTACTGGTGCTCTGGTTGAACTTGGTATAAATAGAACGCCCCTGCAGGTATGAGATAAATTCAAGAAACTGAAATATCTGTACCTGCAGGAGAGAAAACTCCTGCAGTCCTGCGGTCAAAGCTCGAGGTCCCAATTTCGGAAATGCACCGGTTAATGGGTGACCGGCCAGTGGCAGTGGCATCGGACCATTTGCTGGAATCCTCATCCTTCCAGACATCCTGTGAAATACCAGCCCCATCAATACAATATGGTAACTCATTTACTTTTCTAAACTAAAATATGCTACCGCGGTAAAGTTAGCTTGACGTTTGATATTTGTTTGATATTCGACTCAAGCTAACCCGACATGAATGAAAATGGCTGTATCTCGCCAACCACAGAGGCTAGAGTGCTCAAACCCACTTTAATTTAAAGGAGACCAATTGTGAATTGTTTCACAGTCTCTGTTTTATATGTGAATCCTAAAAATAATTTCTGGAAAATAATAACATACCGCACATACACACACTTAGCCTCAGCCACGCGTAAAAGGGCTTTATCTCCCCAACCACAGTAACTAGAGCGTCCAAACCAACTTTAATGTGAAGAAGACCAATTGTGAATTGTTTCACAAGCTCTCCTTTACATGTGAATCAAACAAATTAATTGTGAAAAACAATAACATACCGCATATACGCACACAGCCTACCTGGCACGCATAAAATTGCTTTATCTCCTCAACCACAGCAGCTACAGAGCTCAAACCAACTTTAGTTTAAAGGATGCCAAATGTGAATTGTTTCACAGCTTCTGTTTTACATGTGAAGCCTAAGAATAATTTGTGAAAAAACAAATAGTTGGGGATATCAAGCCATTTTACGCATGTCGGGCTAAGTGTGTGCGCATATGCGATATGTTTTGTTTTTCCCATATTATTCTTAGGATTCACATGTAAAACAAAAGCTGTGAAGCAATTCACAACTGTTCTTTAAATTAAAGTTGGTTTGAACGCTGTAGCTGCATCGTCTGATGCGCCTGGAGTACAGAAGGATGTACAGTCTGATTGCATGCACCGCTGCCAGGCAGGATCGGCAATACAGTCACCTTTTGGAAAGGCTCGACCACGCTGATCAACAGCACCAAGAGGTGGTTGCGTTGCACACCGAATTTCTGCGCACAATACGATTCCTTTCCTGCAAACCCATTGCATGGGACTGAAGGAGTTCTTCCCATACAAGACTTAATCTAGCCAGTGTTTGTCTGCGTCTTCTCCATCCATCCCTTTTTGTCGCAACTACGTTGGAAGTAGGCCTATGATATTATATACCCTTATAACTAATTAGCACATACACACAAATTATGTATTTTTTATATTAACAGCGTGTGTGTAAGTTTCCACATTTTCTGCATAATTAATTGTAATATTTCAACAAAGTACCTGTGTTTGAAACCAACACATCATGAGTTGTTTTTAATATATTTGTTCCACATTAACGCATATTTGTGATTATTGAACGCATACTACTTTTGTTTAGCACATTAACAGTTACGCAGTTGGCTAAGACTAATATATATGGGTGTGTGAAAGGACATCAGTAGCCTAAGAAGCATAAGAAAAGCAGTAATGGGAATTGGTGAGTGCTGTCGGTTTTTGTACACATGCTACTTCTACCATTTCTAGAACAACTAATTCTCAACAATTATAGTAATAACTATTATTATTTTCTTCTTCTTGGCAGCATGAACCATTTTAACTGCAAGCCCTTTGCATTCTAGACAGATGGGAGGTAACCTTCTCTTCATCTCTGCCTAGCGCGTAAAGCCTCATGTAAACCCCTATGCATTATTTGAACGATATCTTTTACCGCGCAGCATCTCTTTTCAGCGCGTTTGGTGATATTTAAATAAACCCTCCCATTGTTTTGTTATTAATGAGGTCGTTTGCATTTGGACGACTAAATTCTCTCTCTAAAATAAACTCTCATGTAAACGTGGAAGCAGAACTGTCATGACCAAAAAAGCGCGAGAGATCTGTTGTCACGCTTTTCAGTTTTTGCTTGTAAACTGCCCCATTGTGTTTCAAAATTATACTGTAGTACAACTGTGATTGCAAGTTTTGTGCAGATGCACTCTTTTGCCAATTGCAGTGAAGTAAAAAAGAATTGTCAGTGGTATGTTCGCTCCAGGAACATACAGGATTGCAATAAATGCTTCAATTCCTCCAACGACATTGCCCATTAATCATCATTTTATATCCTATGTGCCTCTGCTACAGCACAGCGCTGAATGTTGTGTAGCATTCGCATATTGATTTTGTGCAGCCCGTCTTCCCACAGCGTCAACAACAGAATTTATAATTTCCCAAATAGTGTCTTCCTTCCCAGTCTCCTGAAATCCTTTCCGTGCTGGCAATGCAGCTGGAGTCACTGTCCTTGGTAGTGCTGCGGGTGAAGCGGTTGGCATGGCTGGCACGCCTGCAGCTGCTGCAGGAGACGATGGAGGCAAAGCGGCTGGCACTGCAGAGGTAAGCTCATTGGGGGTAGAGATAACAATAGGCTTGTATATATAAAAAAACAGACTATTGTAGGTTATATTCAAAATAAAAACATGTATTGTAAAAGGCAGTCAAAATGACGGCTTTGGTGGTTCTATTATTATTATTATTATTATTATTATTATTATTATTATTATTATTATTATTATTATTATTTATTTATTAGCAGACGTCCTTACCCAGGGTGACTTACAGTTGTATACAAAAAATAGATAACAAGATTTACAGTACAATTTAGAAAAGGATACACAATATAGTGACTTCAGTCCTAATAAGAGCAAATACAAAACACAGTACACTTTGATATCGGGGCAGTTCAAGAGCAGATATGTGTTGATAGATACATCAGGGTTAGATACGAGTGCAAGTGAAATACAAAGTACTACAGATTGGGTTAAGTGAAGGATTAAATACAGTAAACTAGGGAGCAGATAAGTGCAAGTTAAAGTGCATTAAAGGCAGAGTGCTATATTGTCCAGAAGGGAAGAGTTGAGTTTTACAGGTGTTGTCTAAAGAGGTGTGTCTTGAGGAGGCGACAGAAGGTGGTCAGGGACTGGGCAGACCTGACATCCGTAGGAAGGTCATTCCACCACTGCAGGGCAAGGGTGAAGAAGGAGTGGGAGCAGGTTCTGGAGGCAGGAGAGCGTGGACGGGATTATAACTTCCTTATTTTCGTGATCCTGCCTTTCAAACGCTGTCAGGGTAGTTTATGAAAAAAGTCATAAACAGTGAACCGCATAACTTTCAGACACGCAGAGTAATTTAAATGTGAAAACCTCAAACCTTCAAAATGACTGTAAAACAACTTCCTAGTATCTGTTAATCACGGCACACTAATGATCCAAGCAGAAACTACAATAGGAAAAGAATTGCTACTGTGAAATGTCATAAATATACTTGTTGTGTAGAAATTACATTACGAAGACTAAGGTAATTTATTCACAAAAAATGTTTTTGAAAGTAAAAGATTCCACTGTGAATTCTCTTTCAATATGATATTAGATCAAACATTGCCAAAGAGAAAATAAAAACCCTAGAGCTTCCCCGTAGCTTGGAAGTTGGAAGTTATTCACAATATCTCCATATTGTCCCAGTTTAAGGGCTTAAAAATCTAGTGACCGTAATTATAGCAATAGTCTGTTTGGGTTTGTATTATTATTTCAAATAGGCAATGATACAAGTTGTTTGTTTTGTTTTGTGATTGAGCTAGGACCATTCTACTGGCATATACCAGGGATTAAGGACTGAATGTGTCGCTTACATTCCTGCTTATCCATACAGCCTGTAGCCCTTTCATTAACACCGGTAACAGTAGAAAACAACAGAGACTGCCTAATGAAAATTAAAAATTTAAATCAATAGATATTTCCCAAATAATAATACAGTAAAGAAAACAGCCTGTAGTCCCTCCATTGACACCAGTAAAGGTAGAAAACAACAAAGAGGCTGTAAATTGAGAGACTGGCTCTAGGTTCTATTTAAAACGGTTGGGAAGAGGCCACCAACAGCGTTCCAAATTAATCTGTGTCAAAGCATAGTCTGCTGACAATTTAACTAAATATCCGCCAGCTAAAATAATGCCTGAATGAATTGATTTAATATAAAACATGTAAAAATGATATAGCTATTTATTTGGATATATACTTGTGGTATAAACAGAATACTGAATGATCATTCATGGTAGGCAGTTTTTATTCGCCTTAGGAGGATGCATGTATTCTAATGCTTTCCATATACTTCACTACAGATGGACAAGTCTAGGTTCCTGTGTTAATGAGATGTGAATCTCAATGGTATCCTGCTAATTAAATCAGAATTGAATCTGGGGGCCTGTGAATCCATTACAAGAAGAAAGCTAGGGGACATGTTAGTAATTATATTTCAACATTTTTGTATTTCTTGCTCTTATTGTATTACTTGTATTGTAACACTTGAAATGTATTTGCTTACGATTGTAAGTCGCCCTGGATAAGGGCGTCTGCTAAGAAATAAATAATAATAATAATAATAATAATAACATGAACAGAAGACATGCAGTATTAAGTACATAAGAAAGTTTACAAACGAGAGGAGGCCATTCAGCCCATCTTGCTCGTTTGGTTGTTATTGATCCCAGAATCTCATCAAGCAGCTTCTTGAAGGATCCCAGGGTGTCAGCTTCAACAACATTACTGAGCAGTTGGTTCCAGACACTCCAATTCTTTGTGTAAAAAAGTGCCTCCTATTTTCTGTTTTGAATGCCCCTTTATCTAATCTCCATTTGTGACCCCTGGTCCTTGTTTTTTTTTTTTCAGGTCAAAAAAGTCCCCTGGGTCGACATTGTCTATACCTTTTAGGATTTTGAATGCTTGAATCAGATCGCTGCGTAGTCTTCTTTGTTCAAGACTGAATAGATTCAATTCTTTTAGCCTGTCTGCATACGACATGCCTTTTAAACCCGGGATAAATCTGGTTGCTCTTCTTTGCACTCTTTCTAGAGCAGCAATATCCTTTTTGTAAAGAGGTGACCAGAACTGAACATAATATTCTAGGTGAGGTCTTACTAATGCATTATAAAGTTTTAACATTACTTCCCTTGATTTAAAATCAACACGTAAAATGCAGGTTTCCATGCGAAACTGGGTGTGGATTTTCCTGTGTTTTTCGTCATTTTCGTCATTTACACGAGTAAATGACCTGGGGATCTCTGGCACTGCTCTGGCCTGGTTCTCCTCCTACCTCTCCAACCGCACTTACCAGGTAACCTGGCGTGGAGCAACCTCCACACCTCGTCCTCTCTCAACAGGAGTCCCCCAAGGGTCAGTCAGGTCCTCTCCTGTTCTCTCTCTAACCCGCTCCCTGGGCCCCCTCATCGCATCCTATGGTTTCTCATACCATTTCTATGCTGATGATGCTCAGATTTTCCTCTCCTTCCCCACCTCTGACTCCACCATCCCCTCCCGTATCTCTACCTGTCTGTCTGCTATTTCCTCCTGGATGCACTCGCATCACCTCAAACTCAACCTCTCTAAATCTTGTAACGCTTGGCGATCTGGGGTGCCAGGTAAACCTACAATTTTACCATTTATTTATTCTCACCAACTCGCTACTAGGACATACTAGAAAATTCCACTACACCCTATATAGGGAAAAATAGATTGAATTTATTATATTAACTAAAGAAAAGAAAATACCAGGATCAAAGGAAATAACTAATTTAAACCACCAAAGAGCTACCTTCTCGGTATTCATTCGCTTTTATATTGGGGAAAAATAGCTCAGGGGTTTGAACAGCCATAAAGAATAACATTTCACAAATGAACAAGAATCCATTCTGTAATTACATAGTATTAGTATTTAAATAAACATTTCACAACATTAGTAAAAGCGCCAACTATTGCACACCCATAAGTAAATATTGCACATTCAGGCACATTAGCACGTATTCAGAGGTAGTAGTTACATATATATTACACACAATCAATAACAGTACCTTCAATTAACTTACACCCATCTAATCAAGTGTAGCATTCAATTAATAAGCACAGTCCAATAAATCTTGCACCCAATTAATACACATTTGTTAATTGGCCCACATTTAAATAAATATTGCACATGACCACTAACAGCACCCTCAATTAATAAGCACAATTGTTAATCAATTTGCACACATTTAAATACATATTGCATATGACTAGTAGCAACACCTTCAATTAATAAGCACAATTGTTAATCAATTTGCACACATTTAAATACATATTGCATATGACTAGTAGCAGCACCTTCAATTAATAAGCACAATTGTTAATCAATTTGCACACATTTAAATAAATAAATACTGCAGAGGACTACTTTAGAATGCATATTAACAAACCCTAAAAAGAAAAAGAACACACATCCATTATGCTCTATGGTTTATAATTCGTTTAGAATGTACCTAGCTACAGCTACCTAAATTATTCTACATTAGCGCAATTAATGGGTCAAGAGCCCAGTAAGTATGTATATAAACAAAACCATAAAGCACATAGGACGTTGCAGTGCAGTGCCGTTTCAAATAAAAGTACCGACAACAAGGCAAATCTATATATGTTTCAAAACAAGTTAATGTTCCTTTAGCTATCTTCCCCAACATCACATAACAGAAAAGAGAGAATAAACAAAATAAAGTGTCTTTGCCAAGCGGCGAGGAGTACGTATAATATTTCTTCTGCCGAGTAAAAAGAAAAAAATGTCCCGAACTATATACCAGAATCTGTCCTTATTTCGGCCAAAACAATAACAATCTCCCGCAACCCGGGAGACCGCAGTAACCAGCCAGATAAGTCCCCACGCCGTCCAAGATAGCAGCACAGTCCCAAGATAACAGCACACAGTACAGGATTAATCGCACATGGTTAGTTGCCCAAACACAACAAAACCCAGCAATACTAATAATAGCTTTTCAGAGTCAAACCCGCTTGAAGCTTGCCGATCCGATTCGCCTGGATGCCATCAACTCCGACACCAACACAGCAACAACAGCAGTCCCGTCACTCAAACCATCAGTACACGTTTCCTCTTGGGGTAGACAAAAACCTACGGCAACTTATACAAGCAAGAACTAATAAAACAACGGAACTAAAACCACTGCTTGATCATCCACTTGCGGTTCCCAAATCAGCACGTCTCCATGCTTCTCTCTTTTCTCACTCTCTCTCTCTAAACCCCACTCCCCGCTTTTTAACCTCTGCACCGAAAAGAAATCCTCCAACCACATCCCTCCTAGTTTTCCAGAGAAATACAGAATTGTAAATACTTAAAGTGATAGTAATGATTTACACAACACGGAAATATAGGGCACAGCGCTACAATCTGACCTCCTTTTCTTTCCCTCCTCCTCCTCCTCCCCCTCCTCTGATCTCTCTATCCCTGTTCCTCTGGAATCTACCACACTCTCTCCCTCTTCCTCCGCTAAGAACCTCGGCGTCCCCCTGGACCCCTGCCTCTCTTATTCCCAGCACATCTCCATTCTGGCACGCACTTGCCGATTCTTCCTGAGCAACATCCGAAGAATCCGACCCTTCCTCACCAACTACGCCACCCAGCTCCTGGTCCAGGCCTTGGTACTCTCCCGCCTAGACTACTGCAACTCCCTCCTGGCTGGCCTCCCTGCGTCCGCCACCCGTCCGCTCCAGCTCATCCAGAACTCCGCTGCCCGCCTGGTGTTCTCTCTGCCTCACTTCTCCCACGCAACTCCACTACTCCGCTCACTCCACTGGCTCCCGATCACCGCTCGCATCCAGTTCAAGACTGATGCCTTGACCAGACTGCACCCAGCTACCTCCAGACCCTCATCTCTCCCTACACCCCCACTCGACCTCTCTGCTCTACCTGCACTAGAAGACTGGCTCTACCTCCTCTACGCTCCCCTGCCTCCAGAGCCCGCTCCTTCTCCACCCTCGCCCCGCAGTGGTGGAATAACCTTCCTACAGATGTCAGGACTGCCCAGTCCCTGACCACATTCCGGCGCCTCCTTAAGACTCACCTCTTCAGACAGCACCTGTAGAACTCCTCTGTTTTTCCCCTGGGACACTTATCACCCTTCCTTAAATGCGCTTTACTTGCTCTTATCTGACCCCTATTTTACTGCATTTAATCCTGTACTTCAGAGTATTGTAATCTGTCAAATGTTATTTAATTTGTAGTATTTTGTATTTAATCATATCCTGATGTAACTATCACTGACACTGTTATCTGCTGTATTATTGAATTGTATTTTGTCATACTTGTACTTGCTTGAACCAAAGTCATTGTATTTATCTTGCTCTTAATTGTATTATTACTTGTACTGTGATACTTGAAATGTATTTGCTTACGATTGT
This sequence comes from Acipenser ruthenus, assembly GCF_902713425.1. NCBI lineage: Eukaryota > Metazoa > Chordata > Actinopteri > Acipenseriformes > Acipenseridae > Acipenser > Acipenser ruthenus. Next base: position 11,924,599 of record NC_081216.1, on the reverse strand, counting down.
AAGTCGCCCTGGATAAGGGTGTCTGCTAAGTTATAAATAATAATAATAATAATAATAATAATAATAATAATAATAATAATATATGAGATTTACCCTATCCCTCTCTTTGGCCCAAGTAATTCTCCCAAACATGCATGTGCATCGCCATTTCACATGTAAATTGACCCGCATGGAAACCCCATGAATGATGCATCGGTCCTTCAGGGCCAAAAGGACTTGCCTTTATTGAGAATATTCAAATCCTACTCCTCCCCATCAGATGTTCATTCACTGAAGCCTCTCTGTTCCACTTGTTGGTGGGTAACACAAAAGCAGTGAAAAAACCTCCTGGACTTCGAGCTCTGATGACATGCTTCAATCTGTTTCTTGGTCTTAAAGAGCCTTTGAAGATTTTCTAGGCAGCTGAAGAAGTGGTAGGGTGCTGCAGTCAAATGATATCATACCAGAAACTGTTAATTCTACTGTTGAATGCTGCTGAAGATTTTCAGATAATATTTGAGGGTGCACAGCGACTGGGCATGGACTAATAGAGGCTCCTGCCATTCCTCAGAGAAGAAGCACACCATGTTGCTATGATGACTTTGCAAAGCCTCATCAGTGGCCAACTGCAGACTACAACTACAGACTACTAGACTGCTCGACTGCTCATGGTTGAACTGAACCGCACGTCTGACCAGCCCACTTTGTTACTTCTCATCGACTCTATCAATGGTCAGCCATGTGGTCAGGTAACCTCAAAAGATTGTGAATACATACTCTGGTGATACTGCATTTGACAGACTTTTAATACAGCTGAACATGCTGCCAGATTTCTTGAAAACTTTTCAATGGCATTGTGGCAGGGCAGGAAAGCCCTGCGTGTAAATGGGTCATTCCACAAATAAATGGGATACAAAGCACAAAAAAAAATATTATTCAATATATTAATTTAATATATTATTATTATTTATTTCTTAGCAGACGCCCTTATCTAGGGCGACTTACAGTCGTAAACAAATAATATAAAATTAAAATAAATAACTCCTGGAGGCTTGGAATCCAGAGGGAAAAGATAGTATACCATTGCATTGCTGTAGAGCAGCCCTAAATCAAGAGGCTCACCAGCTTTATGTTACCATGTACCAAGGACACCAAAATATGTTTTAAAAACCAACAAGCAAGTATAATTTCTTACAATAAGTACCATGTAGTACTATCTGTTGTACTTTTATACAGGAGGATTGGTGTCACACTGTTTTGTTATCGCTGAGATAGCTAGCCTTTATCCTTAAAAGTTTTCTTTTTTTTCTTTCTTCCCTATTACTAAATAAAAACTAAGATCAATGAATTAAAGAAACATCATGTTATTAATATATTACTTGGCAGGTTAAACATGCATCTTTTCATTTCATGAATTTTTTTTTGGATGGTTAATCTTAAAATTGGATTCATTGAGGCAATTTGAAATTCTGAGTAATTTATGTCACCGTGTAACAGGGACACGAAATAAAAACAAATTGTTTAAAGTTCACTCTAAACAATATTATTTCATAGAAAAATTGTACATTTGAATTCTGCTTGAACTTTTTTCCACCACAAGTTTAGGTGGCTGAAGAATCTTTTGAATCCTATTCCATAATTCCCAGGAAATGTCATCTTTTACGGGCCACTGGTAGTAAGCTCCAGAGGCAGTCATATAATTCAGCCACACCTCCCTCAACTGCTCATCCACCTGTTGTACCTATAATTAATGTTCAAAGTATTACTGAGCACTGTACTGGATAGGATCTAATCTTAGGTGATGTAAAGTATACAAAATTTCACAAGTTATTGTAAACACCTACTTTCACAAGTGAGATTTAACATGTAGTTGTATGAGAACTTTTACCATGATTTAAATAAGAATTAGTATTTATATTAAATATAAGGCCTGAACCAAAATAAACTAGAAATAGGTCAGATGATTTCACAAGAGCTGTGTAACCTTAGTTTTGTAGTTAAATATTTTTTTATGAAGTCATGGTAGAATTCTTGTTAAAGTACTGTGAACTTAGTACTTTAAAATAAATGTTAGTTGTAACATAATAAAACGTGGTAAAAGAAATGATTAAAAAATACTCAAACTTGAACTGAAATTAACCTGAACTAAATGAAGCCTTACGTTTGCTACACATGGTTTTGTAGATTTTTCATCCACAGGTAGATCAACTAAAACAAAGTCTCCTCTGCTGAACCTTCGAAAGAATGCAACAAATAATGAATGTTGTATGAAGAACAAATGTTTACCCTCTGCCTCAGGTTGCAGTGAGATATCAACATTAGTTTAAGTGATTAAAAACTGACAAAAGAAATATGATGGAAAATATTTTTTGCACTTAAACTATAATCACACCTTTGAAGCCAGGTTCCTGATGACATTTCTTGTCCAGTGTTCATCTGTACATCTTGTGCAGGGTTTGCAGTTTTCATCTGTGCAGTCTTGAGCACAGCCTCTTGAACATGGTGCCTAGGAAGATGTGGAAGTTCAGCAGTGTACCTGTGCTTCTACCTACCTTTGGATAAAATGAACTTTTTCCAGGGGTCGACATGTTGCCAGTTGTCACATTAGCCACTGCTAACCATGCAGGATTGGCAAAAGCAAGACAAATTATTTTTCTCCACTACACAGGCGTCTCCACTTTCCTTTACACCTCTAATGCTGTGAAGAAGTCTTGTTCCTGGAAGGACTCTTTCACCACGCTGATTCCTATTCCTGGATATGTCCCCCCTGGGAACCCAAAAGAAAGTCTACAATCATCTTTTCTTACATCTTTTGAAAGGTTCTCTCTGCAGAACTGGAACATATCCTAGGCATTGCCAATGACGGCTTTCTTTGTGGCTACAGCAGCTGAAGCACTTCGTTTTATGACTGCACTTTCCCCATCTGCTGGACCTTTTCTGTGTCGATAACCAAAAAAACACCTTTGCACTGGAAACCCATAATCTTCAACTGCATGTGCAATGTCTCCAAAAGGACCATGTGACTTGTACTGGCATGCACAGCCATCGGTGAACTGTATCTCCTGGTCAATTTTGATGTGTCGCTGATTTTCCAAATGCTGATTGGCTAAAGAAACAAAATGATGGACAGAATGAAAGTCATGGGTGTTATGTTCTGAAATAAAAACCAGACTTTCTGTAACAAGATCCATACAAACAGCAGAGTTGTAGTGTGTTACTATAGGATGCACTGTAGCAGACTCGTGGTGCCAGTGTGCACTCAGAATTTCATCCTGGGCCAAGCATGCATAGTTCTCAGCAAAATCCAGAGCCATTAATGCCCAGTTTGAAGGTAACTTGTTCTTCAAAATTCTGTATTGATCACTTTGCCATGAAGCACAATGAAGGTGCAGAGCCAGTGGTTTCACTTCTTTTTCTAGTTCTTCAAGAAGCTCCTTGATATTTCCAGTCTTTTCTGCCTTGATCCTTTTCTGTAACTGAATTTCTTTTCCATCTTTTATTTTCTGTGTTTTCTCAGTTTCCCACTTGAGCCATTTGACCCGGTCATTTTCAAACTTAAAAATATCCTTAACATGTTCTTTTAGCCCTACCATTCCACACTTACTGCTGCTTCTTTCCACACATTCCCAGCTGTAAAACCTCTTCTCATATTTTGGGCACACTGTGACTTCAACTGCCTTATATACAGTGCCTTGCGAAAGTATTCGGCCCCCTTGAACTTTGCGACCTTTTGCCACATTTCAGGCTTCAAACATAAAGATATGAAACTGTAATTTTTTGTGAAGAATCAACAACAAGTGGGACACAATCATGAAGTGGAACGAAATTTATTGGATATTTCAAACTTTTTTAACAAATAAAAAACTGAAAAATTGGGCGTGCAAAATTATTCAGCCCCTTTACTTTCAGTGCAGCAAACTCTCTCCAGAAGTTCAGTGAGGATCTCTGAATTATCCAATGTTGACCTAAATGACTAATGATGATAAATAGAATCCACCTGTGTGTAATCAAGTCTCCGTATAAATGCACCTGCACTGTGATAGTCTCAGAGGTCCGTTTAAAGCGCAGAGAGCATCATGAAGAACAAGGAACACACCAGGCAGGTCCGAGATACTGTTGTGGAGAAGTTTAAAGCCGGATTTGGATACAAAAAGATTTCCCAAGCTTTAAACATCCCAAGGAGCACTGTGCAAGCGATAATATTGAAATGGAAGGAGTATCAGACCACTGCAAATCTACCAAGACCTGGCCGTCCCTCTAAACTTTCAGCTCATACAAGGAGAAGACTGATCAGAGATGCAGCCAAGAGGCCCATGATCACTCTGGATGAACTGCAGAGATCTACAGCTGAGGTGGGAGACTCTGTCCATAGGACAACAATCAGTCGTATACTGCACAAATCTGGCCTTTATGGAAGAGTGGCAAGAAGAAAGACATTTCTTAAAGATATCCATAAAAAGTGTTGTTTACAGTTTGCCACAAGCCACCTGGGTGACACACCAAACATGTGGAAGAAGGTGCTCTGGTCAGATGAAACCAAAATCGAACTTTTTGGCAACAATGCAAAACGTTATGTTTGGCGTAAAAGCAACACAGCTCATCACCCTGAACACACCATCCCCACTGTCAAACATGGTGGTGGCAGCATCATGGTTTGGGCCTGCTTTTCTTCAGCAGGGACAGGGAAGATGGTTAAAATTGATGGGAAGATGGATGGAGCCAAATACAGGACCATTCTGGAAGAAAACCTGATGGAGTCTGCAAAAGACCTGAGACTGGGACGGAGATTTGTCTTCCAACAAGACAATGATCCAAAACATAAAGCAAAATCTACAATGGAATGGTTCACAAATAAACATATCCAGGTGTTAGAATGGCCAAGTCAAAGTCCAGACCTGAATCCAATCGAGAATCTGTGGAAAGAACTGAAAACTGCTGTTCACAAATGCTCTCCATCCAACCTCACTGAGCTCGAGCTGTTTTGCAAGGAGGAATGGGCAAAAAGTTCAGTCTCTCGATGTGCAAAACTGATAGAGACATACCCCAAGCGACTGACAGCTGTAATCGCAGCAAAAGGTGGCGCTACAAAGTATTAACTTAAGGGGGCTGAATAATTTTGCACGCCCAATTTTTCAGTTTTTTATTTGTTAAAAAAGTTTGAAATATCCAATAAATTTCGTTCCACTTCATGATTGTGTCCCACTTGTTGTTGATTCTTCACAAAAAATTACAGTTTCATATCTTTATGTTTGAAGCCTGAAATGTGGCAAAAGGTCGCAAAGTTCAAGGGGGCCGAATACTTTCGCAAGGCACTGTACATCTGCAATTTTTGCACCTAGATATCCTTTAGATTGGGCAAATTTGTTGACTGCTTCAAGCTTAAGCTGAACATTTGTACAGTATTCACATAAGCAGGCACGTATATTTTGGTCTTTTGAAGGCTTCAGGTTTGTTGGACGCAGAGAACAGAATTTGAAAAGCTTATCTGAATATTGTAATGAGACTTGAGCTTCTTGAAAAGTTCCTTAAGTGTTCTTTGCAAAATCCCTTTTGCTTTTAAGTCCTTTCGCACAGATTTCTCATTTGGTAGCATGTGAAGCATAAAACTCTTCTATTGTTGACAAAACATCAGCGGAGAGTGCATATCTTCTGGTCTTCCTTGCTTTATTAATGAGGAGTTTCCAAGTGATCCCTAATTTCCTACCTGCAGCTTTAAGAAGTCTGTAGTACTTTGTTTTTACAAGTCTGTCTTCTACATAGCTACTTTCAAGATTGCAAAGATTATGTTTTACAGAATTTGGATCAGTTCTCCTCTTCTGGTTCTGTTCATCTCGCTTTGCTTTTTTCTCTGCATACTTTGCTCTTCTTTTTTCATTTATACGTCTTTTTTTGTGAAGTTAACTTTGCCCTTTGTGCTTGTTTTTTCTCTTTCCATATTCTTCTCTACTTTTCTCTTTCCAACGCTTACCCTCAAGTGTTTGGCACTTCTAGAACATCTACCTTCTGATCTGATGCTTTGCGTTTGACCTGTTCTCTGTATTTTCTCATACACAATTTTATAAGTTCATTTGCATGCTTTTTCTTTTCCTCGCTCAAATTGAGTTGATATAATCTACTTTTAAGAGCCTTAAGTGCTTTTTCCTTTTGATAACGTGTGCCTTGGACCCCCTCCCCACTCACCTCTTTCAAGCTGCTGCTCCTGCTCTACTCCCCTTAATCTCCTCCCTCCTCAACACCTCTCTACTTTCTGGTATCTTCCCCTCTGCCTTCAAAAAAGCCTCGATCACTCCCCTCCTCAAAAAACCTACCCTCGACCCCACCTCCCTCCAGAGCTACCGTCCTGTCTCCCTCCTACCCTTCCTCTCCAAAACCCTCGAGCGGACTGTACACCGCCAACTCTCTGCTTTCCTGTCCAACCACTCTCTGCTGGACCCTCTCCAATCTGGCTTCCGCTCTGCTCACTCTACTGAAACCGCCCTCCTGTCTGTCACCAACTCACTTAAATGTGCCCGAGCTGCCTCTCTCTCCTCTGTCCTAATTCTCCTCGACCTCTCTGCTGCCTTTGACACTGTTGATCACTCTATTCTACTATCATCTCTTGCTGACCTGGGGATCTCTGGCACTGCTCTGGCCTGGTTCTCCTCCTACCTCTCCAACCGCACTTACCAGGTAACCTGGCGTGGAGCAACCTCCACACCTCACCCTCTCTTAACTGGAGTCCCCCAAGGGTCAGTCTTGGGTCCTCTCCTGTTCTCTCTCTACACCCGCTCCCTGGGCCCCCTCATCGCATCCTATGGTTTCTCATACCATTTCTATGCTGATGATGCTCAGATTTTCCTCTCCTTCCCCACCTCTGACTCCACTATCTCCTCCCGTATCTCTACCTGTCTGTCTGCTATTTCCTCCTGGATGCACTCGCATCACCTCAAACTCAACCTCTCTAAATCTGACCTCCTTTTCTTTCCCGCATCCTCCCCCTCCTCTGATCTCTCTATCTCTGTTCCTCTGGAATCTACCACACTCTCTCCCTCTTCCTCAGCTAAGAACCTTGGAGTCACCCTGGACCCCTGCCTCTCTTATTCCCAGCACATCTCCACTCTGGCACGCACTTGCCGATTCTTCCTGAGCAACATCCGAAGAATCCGACCCTTCCTCACCAACTATGCTACCCAGCTCCTGGTCCAGGCCCTGGTACTCTCCCGCCTAGACTACTGCAACTCCCTCCTGGCTGGCCTCCCTGCGTCCACCACCCGTCCGCTCCAGCTCATCCAGAACTCTGCTGCCCGCCTGGTGTTCTCTCTGCCTCGCTTCGCCCACGCTACTCCACTACTCTGCTCGCTCCACTGGCTCCCGATCACCGCTCGCATCCAGTTCAAGACTCTTGTACTAGCCTACAGATGCCTTGACCAGTCTGCACCCAGCTACCTCCAGACCCTCATCTCTCCCTACACCCCCACTCGACCTCTCCGCTCCGCCTGCACTAGAAGACTAGCTCTGCCACCGCTACGCTCCCCTGCCTCCAAAGCCCGCCCCTTCTCCACCCTTGCTCCGCAGTGGTGGAATGACCTTCCTACAGATGTCAGGACTGCCCAGTCCCTGACCACATTCCGGCGCCTCCTTAAGACTCACCTCTTCAAAGAGCACCTGTAGAACTCCTCTGTTTGTATCCTGGGACACTATCACCCTTCATGTAAATGTGCTTTATTTTGCTCTTATCAGCCCCTATTTTACTGCATTTAATCCTGTACTTCAGAATACTGTAATCTGCCAAGTTTTTAACCTGTAGTACTTTGTATTTAATCACATCCTGATGTAACTATCACTATTTAATCATATCCTGATGTAACTATCACTATTACCTGCTGTATTATTGAATTGTGGTTTGTCAAACTTGTACTTTACTTGAACAAAAGTTATTGTATTTCTTGCTCTTATTGTATTACTTGTATTGTAACGCTTGAAATGTTTTTGCTTACGATTGTAAGTCGTCCTGGATAAGGGCGTCTGCTAAGAAATAAATAATAATAATAATAATAATAATAACTCTGAGAATTTTCGTTGATTTTCTGCCTGTATTTTTTACATCTTTCTGCATTGGTAGTCACTTTAGTATGTAGTGGTTCTATTTGACTTGAATCTCGCTTTGAAGATCTTAGTTTTATTCGCAAACCCATGCTGCTGAAAAATAAAAACAGTACAATTTTCATTTAAGCAGTGCTTAAAATGAACATACTGCAAAAACTGCTGAGCATTACCACATTTAAGTCATGTATTGAAAAAAATAACTATTTGTGCTAAGCATTGGGATTTTTTGTATTCTGTTTGTAACTCCACAGTACCACTTAATCTATGTGGAAAGCAAAATAAATAGTACTGTGGAGTTGCAAAAAAAATAAAAAATAAATTATATATATATATATATATATATATATATATATATATATATATATATATATATATATATATATAGTACTGTGCAAAAGATTTAGGCAGGTGTGAAAAAATGCTGTAAAGTAAGAATGCTTTCAAAAATAGACATGTTAATAGATTATATTTATCAATTAACTAAATGCAAAGTGAGTGAACAGAAGAAAAATCTAAATCAAATCCATATTTGCTGTGACCACCCTTTGCCTTCAAAACAGCATCAATTCTTCTAGGTACACTTACACAAAGTCAGGGATTTTGTAGGCATATAGTCAGGTGTATGATTAAACAATTATACCAAACAGGTGCTAATGATCATCAATTCAATATGTAGGTTGAAACACAATCATTAACTGAAACAGAAACAGCTGTGTAGGAGGAATAAAACTGGGTGAGGAACAGCCAAACTCAGCTAACAAGGTGAGGTTGCTGAAGACAGTTTACTGTCAAAAGTCATACACCATGGCAAGACTGAGCACAGCAACAAGACACAAGGTAGTTATACTGCATCAGCAAGGTCTCTCCCAGGCAGAAATTTCAAGGCAGACAGGGGTTTCCAGATGTGCTGTCCAAGCTCTTTTGAAGAAGCACAAAGAAACGGGCAACGTTGAGGACCGTAGACGCAGTGGTCGGCCAAGGAAACTTACTGCAGCGGATGAAAGACACATCATGCTTAGTTCCCTTCGCAATCGGAAGATGTTCAGCAGTGCCATCAGCTCAGAATTGGCAGAAAACAGTGGGACCCTGGTACAGCCATCTACTGTCCGGAGAAGTCTGGTCAGAAGTGGCCTTCATGGAAGACTTGCGGCCAAAAAGCCATACCTCCGACGTGGAAACAAGGCCAAGCGACTCAACTATGCACGAAAACACAGGAACTGGGGTGCAGAAAAATGGCAGCAGGGGCTCTGGACTGATGAGTCAAAATTTGAAATATTTGGCTGTAGCAGAAGGCAGTTTGTTCGCCCAAGGGCTGGAGAGCGGTACACAAATGATTGTCTGCAGGCAACAGTGAAGCATGGTGGAGGTTCCTTGCAAGTTTGGGGCTGCATTTCTGCAAATGGAGTTGGGGATTTGGTCAGAATTAATGGTCTCCTCAATGCTGAGAAGTACAGGCAGATACTTATCCATCATGCAATACCATCAGGGAGGCATCTGATTGGCCCCACATTTATTCTGCAGCATGACAATGACCCCAAACATACAGCGAAAGTCATTAAGAACTATCTTCAGCATAAAGAAGAACAAGGAGTCCTGGAAGTGATGGTATGGCCCCCACAGAGCCCTGATCTCAACATCATCAAGTCTGTCTGGGATTACATGAAGAGAGAGAAGCATCTGAGGCTGCCTAAATCCACAGAAGAACTGTGGTTAGTTCTTCAAGATGTTTGGGCCAACCTACCTGCCGAGTTCCTTCAAAAACTGTGTGCACGTGTACCTAGAAGAATTGATGCTGTTTTGAAGGCAAAGGGTGGTCACACCAAATATTGATTTGATGTAGATTTTTCACTTTGCATTTTGTTAATTGATAAATATAAACTATTAACATGTCTATTTTTGAAAGCATTCTTACTTTACAGCATTTTTTCACACCTGCCTAAATCTTTTGCACAGTACTGTATATATATATATATATATATATATATATATATATATATATATATATATATATATATATATATATACACACACACACACACACAAAAGAAACATTCGATGTGCAAAAATGTGATTAAAGTAAAATACCAAGTTATCCAACTCTTATAATGTACACCAGTATATAAAATGTAAATGATCAGGAATCCATGAACCCACGTGTAAAAAAAGTTTTGAACTCGCACAATTCAGTGTCTTTTTGTAGGCTACACGGTAGCAATAATAATTCATTAAATATTTAAATTTATAATTTTATATTTACTATAATATACAGTATTTGCTGTAAAATTATTGTATTTGATATACTGTATTATAGGTTAGGTGAGATGTTTTCATTAATTTGCGTCCATTTTGTATCCCCTTTACAAACAGTGTCGCACGTAAAGGAGACACTAAACTCAATCGTGTCTTTTGTTTTTAAAAAAAGATCCAGATGTTAATAGACTGTGGTAAATTTATTCAAAACAGCCCACGCATGTTTATGATATCACTACTTAAAATAATAATATGTACATTTAAATATGTACATTTACATTTGTACATATAAAGCATACATTTCATCACCCCCTACTTAATAATAAGAGAACATAATATTATTATGTCACCTCGTAACTTCCGAGACACCACTCCAATCGCCGGTGATTAATGTTGTCAGACCCTCCAGAAAAAGCTCTTAGCTATAAAAAAAAAGTAGTTTTTGCACGCAAAATAACTGCTGTAAAATGCTGCAAAGAATTACACAGTGGGTGCGTTAAGTAAGTGAGCGGCTCAGTAAAAGAATCAACTTAACGACTCGCTCAGTTCCGCTCCCGCTGAGCCGCTCAGAGCGCTCCTGAGCATTTTTCATCAGTGATCAGAGTGAGCGGACAGAATGGCCACCAGCAGGAAGGAAGCAAGTGGAGATGACACTCAGGCAGGATTGACAAATACGTTTGTCAAGAACGATGAACTGGTTTCGATTTATGAAATTATGTATTAAATTGGCTAAATAAGATGGTAAAAATTGTTGTTTTCGAATTTGTAACATTTAATTTCATTTTTTTTTAAATGTAGAGCTGTTTTATAGTTATTAATGTATCATTATTAGGCTTGTAGTATTAATATTATCCATAATTTTCATTATTAACGTCTGTATTGCCGGTATTAAACACAGCCAGATATGAGGTTCAGTCCAAACAGATCGCCGAACTCAGCGAGGTACAGCAGGGGACAGTAACTTCACACGGGGCCATTTTATCTACCATCACCTCAGAAACACAAACAAACAAATAATTAGTATTCACCATTTTTAAAAGTCGCTCAGCGCTCGCGTTGAGCAGAGCGTTAAGTCATTTAAATCTGCTCAGTGTGCTTTCTGAGTGTTCTCACTCTGAGCGGCTCACTTACTTAACGCGCCCATTGTTTGCCGCATTTTAACAAACAGCTATGTGATCGCCACGTAACAGAACCCGAGGGACACAAACATTATATGTTTAAATTATACTCAATCAAAGCTACAGAAGCACCATCGATGGAAATTGAACTATATATGGTAGTACTGTAGCCACTATAGTTTCATTTGGTATTGCAGAACATTCATTATAACTGTCGAATTTTAAAATTATTAATATAATTTTTATCTTCGTTTTGGGACACCATTACATAGTAATTTTGAGATCATTTTCTAAAATTATATCACTGCTAGTTTAATTAAGGCAACTTTAACATGAGTTCAGTACTACTGCACTGTAAATTAAACACACAAACTTGATTGTAAAGTGTTTTATATAGACTATGACACATAATAGTACTAATTGTAGCATTTTTTTCTTTTTTAAATATTTATTTTATTTTAGCACAGGAACCATTATTTGTCATATTTCTGTTACTGTGGAATGACCCAAATAGGAGGCAGGGCAAACCCCTACTGATTAAATGTATTGTGTTTATTGTTGCATAAAAGGAAATGCATTGTTTGTTTAGTGTAGAACAGGTGAATTTGTGTGTGTATTTAAAAGAATGGTTTGCGTGTTGTTTTAGTAAGATTTTAAATGTATTGTTCTGTGTTTATTTAAAACTAGTGTTTTCTTTGTTATTGTTTGGTTTGGATGTGGTCTGGCAGAGGCGATTGTTTAGTAGTTCATCTCTGCCAGACATCGTGTGAAAATGCATGGTCAGCAGCGGATTAATTATAGACAGAGTTGCTGTCGACCATACAAATATTTAAAAAAAACTGTGCAGAAGGTGACCATCTCCAGATTAATTAATTGATTAATTTATTGCTAACTGGAGATGGTCACCGGTATAAAAACCAACAGCTTTTGTTGTTCAGGGTGGGTGTACAGAGAGGAGGTACCTGAGAGTGAGAGAAACGAAAAGTAAAAACAAAACTGAAAGAAAGCAATTGCTACGCGTGCAGGAGGCACAGTATTTGTTTGGTGTCAGTTTGTGTTCGTCATTTGTTTTTGTTTACATATTTAATTTATTTTTGTTTGCAATAAAAATGTCACATTAGAGTGCTTTTTCACCCTAGTACCTGTGTGTGTGTCTCTGGTTTCATACTGGTACTGTTTCGATACGACTCAGAACAGCTTAAGTGTGGACAGGTAAAACGACACGATATTGATACAGTTGAGTCAATATTCTGAAGCACGCACACATCTTGCTTTACAGTTTAAATACTTTAAGCAGCTTTACATTTTACAGTGAGCAGTACCTTTATCATGGCTACACCAAAAAATGCCAAAATAAGTGATATAAGTGATCGCTGTGCCACTTGGCGGAGAGATGAGGATGGATATTTTGGTTAAATCTTCAGGTGAAATGGATCTTTGCTCTGGAATGAGACAGAGATAGTTGAAGAGATCAAGGCCACTCTCTGGAAAGCAGTCGTCATGGAAACGAGTTCAGAACCCGAGCACTGTCGATTTAAACATATATGAATGTGGACAGATATATCGCAACTATATCGGTACTGTACTGGTATTGAAAAGTTAGTTAGGACAAGAAGTGGTTTTGTACCGGTATATTCTATCTATAACAAAAACAAAATTATCAATGTAAAAAAAACAAGTTAGAAAAACGCAACAGTCGTTTAAAGGGGTGATATCAAACACAAAAGTCCAAGTTAGGAGAAGCAGTTAGGCCAATCTTTTCAAGCATCAAGCAAATAGGCACAATTGGAAAGGTGCTGGGGCCCAAGATTCACACAATTCTTGCTTCTAACTTGGCGCCTTTTTTTGATCGCTTCGCTAATACATAAATAAAATGCAACAATCTCCTTAGATGTCGTATTAAAATACTGTTATACAAATACAATACATTCATCTTCAGCTATATAACGCTTTAATTATGTTCGACATGTTATGTCAATTCACTGAATTCAGTGAACTGAACAATTGTATACTATTGCAGTGTATTTGCAATATGTAGCAGCTACATTGTAGCCTATTCAAAAACGAGAAGCTCCTAAATGTTTGCAACAGCTATACAAACAATATCCCAAAAGCTTACATTTTATTTTAAAAACCGTAACAGAATGAAACACCAACCCATCCTTAACTGTACATAAAATTATTCTGTTTATATTAGGCTACTCCAAAAACTGATTTGCGCTCCGGCGTCATGCTTAGAAAATTCCTCATAAGGGAGACAACATCTAGACTGTCAAGTATGTCACAGTGGACATGCATAAGAGCAAGATATGTGTAAGTCTTTTTGACACATTGTGCTGAGTAAACAAATTGTAAGGCATCTCAAACTCTGGACTATTAATAACAATTAATAACGTTTTCTTCATATTTTTTGTTCAAAACAACTGCACCCACCATTAAAAAGGCAACAAATACTGTAGGTTACAATTTTTTAAAAATACAATAAACAAAACATTTAAAACAAAAGGGTCTTCCTTAATGACTGAATGTCCTGTATTGAGTTCTTACTGAAAACATAAAATGTCACTTACAGAATGCCATTAGCTACTAAAAGAAAAACAAAAAATAAAAAACTAACACGAAAACCAAATAGTGCAACTGGAAATTATTGTGTGCTTTTGTATGGCAGTGAGGCACGTTGCCTAGGCTTTAAAGAAAATAAAAAAAGTACATGACAGAGAAGCACTAAAAATAGAGTTTTTAAGATTCTTCTTTGGTTTAATTAAATTTAAAGTGGCATACGGAACGTTTGGTCTTACTATAGTAAAAAGAAACGAACAGGCAGTTTTATGGTTTGTTTATTGAGAAATATATTGGCATAGGTTAAAAGCTAATCCTTTATTCTCTACTGTTTTAAATGTGTTTCTGGAAGTTACAGAGATTTACTTTTAATGCCATCCGACATTGTTAAGCTGCTATAATAGCGAAAGCAGCTGCTAGCACAGTAAACGCTGTCTCTCACGTGACAGCGCTTGGTGCTGATACTATCAGTGACAGGTTGAATAAGCTATGAATGCCTGCCCTTGCATTTCAATGCCTAACGTTAATTGGTTGAAACACTAAATTCCGGTACCCAGACGGCAATACTAATTGGTTGATAGTTGAATCACAAAATTCCATCAACTTTGAATATTACTAACGGATGGTCAAAAATCAGTATGTAAAAAAAAAAATACATGCTTTTGGGATATTAATTTGTTAAGTTTGTTCATAGAATTATGTTTTCGCTTATGAGTTGTGTTTTTTGTTTTTTTTATAGAAACGTTTTCGTACTTTTGTACTTGATAACATTAATAAAAAATCCAATTGATGCCTATGATTAATATGTTTTAATACGTTTTTTGACTAATGAGAATATATATATATATATATATATATATATATATATATATATATATATATATATATATATAGTTTCAATATTAACTAAAGTTATTAATAAAATTGATTCATCTTGTTACACAATTGCATTATTAAAATGTTTGCATATACTGTTACTTGATTGATTACTGTCTTGTTCACAGTCATCTTAAAATAACGTCACAATATGTTTTGTTGAAAAATTAAATTTCTGACCGATTCAGATTTTGCTGTATTTTTTTTTCAAAAGTTTTTCGTTAGGTTGTGCTGCAGCAGCGCTGTGCGCAGAGTGGAAGAAAATATTTACTCAACCTGCCATAGTGGTTACATTTTAAAAGTGCGAGGTAGTCAATTTGCTTTTAAAATGTATTTGTTTGGCGATCCAATAGTACAGTTTTCCTTCATGATAAGGGACAAACATCAGAATATTATCTTGTTCCAGACTGGGGGCAGGACCAAATCAAACCCTGATTGCTCTTGCGAAAGAGTATTTATGCGATAATATCGCTAGTTTCCATATCGCATTTTCTTTATCCCGAAACCAAACTAGCCATTTCCAATTCGCAAAATGGGCGGAGAGAAATTTCACAGGAGTAGAAGGGACCGCCGAAAGCAACATGAAAACAGCTGTTGACCAATCCCCAGCCGGTATTTGTGACCTTTTGAAGAGGCGGTAACATGTGAAAAGGCAGAGGAAGACAGCCAGGACAGAAAAAAAAACTATAATAAAAGTCTGTGTTGTACTACTGTTTCGTATGAATATCAGTGAATGCTATCACATACAACTACTAATAGTAGTAATAATAATAAAACATTTTTTATTATTAATAATAATAATAATAATAATAATAATAATAATAATAATAATAATAATAATAATCTGCTTTTATTTTTATTGTGTAAAATATTGAAAAAAACACACACACACATTTGGCAATTACCTCGTTTCCACAGCGTCTGCAGCATCATGCTGTATTGTTTTGTCACTGTTATGAAAGCGGACCATGTTGTTTTCATGATTTTTGTAAAAATCTATACAGTGCCCTAGCTTTTGTCAGCATCATGCAATGCCAGCATCCTCATACCTGACTGGCACAGTGATGCGCAGAGCCCTGTTGTGCACAAAGATGTATAGTAAGCTATAACTGCACAAGAACGAAGATTTAAAAAATAATAATAATGTCGGTTAACAAAAAAACTATAAAGTATTATAAAATTAAAATGCTGATTAAAAAGAAAAAAAAAAGAAAAAACTTGGGGTGAATAGAACATCCAAAAACCAACGTAACACTGTCGCCAGGACCAGTACTGGTACATATTATACAATAAGAAGTTGAATAAAATGCTATCCAGTGTCGTAAAAAAAAACTGTTGATTGCAGATTTTTTTTATTTTTTTAAACGGACAGAGTAATTATTATTATTATTATTATTATTATTATTATTATTATTATTATTATTATTATTATTATTTCTTCTGTCGAAAACCCAAAGCAAATTTAAAAAGTTCATCTTGATGCTTCTGAGATAATAGTTAGGCTACCATTATAGGTATTACGTAATTTTGTTATCTCAACAGATTTATATGTTTCGAGGGGAACGCTTGGTATGCTGACACAGCATAGCCAAAATAAAATGTGCTCCCTTGTACTGGAAGGGTGGGCTTGTTCTTACATGCCGAGAATTTCGGCTTCATGTAATGTTTCTGTGTAGGCCTACATGTTGAAGTACTTTACGACAGTAACCAAATGTTAAAAACTAAAAATTAATATCTGTAAAGTGGTTAAAACATTCATACATTCTTTATTAGTATTTTAGTTTGTTTACATTTAAGAACATAAGAACACATCTTGCTCGTTTGGTTGTTAGTAGCTTATTGATCCCAGAATCTCATCAAGCAGCTTCTTGAAGGATCCCAGGGTGTGCGAGTATGTCCATGGACTTAAAAATAAGTCGTAGCTTACTAAAAAGATAAGAAATAAAAGAAAATATATCTAAAAAGCTTTACCATCACTGAAAGAGACACTGTTCCACGCAAAGCTCTCCATGAGTAGAAAAGACTTGTTTGTTTGTACGTATTAAAGAAATAATAAGTATTGCTTTATTAAACATTTAACTCAGACCTTGGCAAAACAAAAATAATAGGCTAAAGAAGAAAACGTTCTTGTGCGTGTTTTGTTTAACGGTGCAACAAACACAACTTATATAATGATAATAGTAGGAATAATACATATAATAATATTTGAAACTGTAAATTATTAATTTTATTCAGTGTTGTGTGCAATCTTGAGGCATGTACTGTTTGTTTTTGCAAATATCAGTATGTTTAGTGTTATTTTTTTTTTACTATTTGCTTAATACGCGATAGCTTTCAACAGCTTCGAACTTGACTATAAAATCTGGTCCTGTGAAAGTCTAGCGATGTGATTTATAGCTGGAATTGAGTAGATTTGGTCAGATGATAGCAAACTACTCCCCCTTATTAACCCACTTGTAGTCAACAAGCGATAACTACTTTTTGAATACTTATGCAATCAATTATTTTCTGTTTTGTATTTGTAATTAATTTAGAACAATTTGTAGATTTTATTTTTCACTTTGACATTATGGACTTTTTTTGATCAGTGGCAAAAACTCCTAATTAAATCCATTTTGATTCCATGTTGTAACACAATAAAATGTGGAAAAGTCCAAGGGGGATGAATACTTTTCAGAACCACTGTAGGTGATTCCAAGAATTTCTTAGGCTTTTAATTCATGCAGAAAACCACATTCATATAAACTACCAAATGATACGCATAAAAGAAGGTCTGCGTTTGTCTGAAGGAAATAGTTCTCAATATGCGAAGACTAGAAGGTCCTGGCTGTGCAAAGTTGTAGATCAGTGAGCGGTTGAAATAAATTCTGATTTAAAGGCTCTGGGGTATTTTTAATACAGTTCAGTACATGAAACTCTGCACGGATCCATGACATACATGTTGGTAGTAGGCAGGTGTTCAAACACAACCACTTCATATATTTTATATAGTCAATAAACATACAGGCCTGGAACTGGAGCTGATTCTCACGTACATTTGAGTGAACTGTGAGTGCTGTCTGCTGGGGTGGAGCCAGGTAAAATACCTGAGATTACAGAAAAACGCTGCATTCCTCGCAATCTAATGCAGCTTGGCGACACGTGTCAGCAGAGAGATAATTGAATGTTAAGCGGTAGGATAATTGATTGTATTTAAATATGAACCTGAGACAAAGTGAAACTGCCCTCCTGTAAGACAAAGAAAAAATAACAAAGGAAACGGTGTGTGTTAATTTGCTCTAGAGAGTTTATTGCCAGGTTGAGTAGGCTTGTACGAGCCGAGCGTATTGAATCTTTGACTCAACAGCTGTTTGTATTGTAACTGAAGATTTTATAAATAAATGTAACTTTGTCTCTCTGAGCCTAAAGTAACCTTGTACAGGCTGAAATTAAATAATCTGAAAAGGGAAATGTACAAGATCCTTGTTCTTTGTCACAAGAAACAGGGCAGCGTTTCCATCTCCAATGCAGGTCATATTGTTTTGTTGGGTTAATTTTTGACACCAACATTCAATGCTGACCAATGCCTTCATAGGACACTGCATGGGAACAGGCCACCTGCATGTGTGCCATTTTTACGAATTAGGGTGCAAGGAAAGAGGCAAACTGTCTTCAGACTTCATTTTACAGTTATGAAGCCTAACAGGCTTATAGAGGAAGCAATATATCGTATTGCAGCTCTTAAATAAAAAAATATGTAATGTGTAAAACTGTATTCCAAAAGGTTTTATAATGAATTTTCTAACCTCTGTCATGTTCACTGCTCCCCTTATTGGATACTACCCAGCCATCACATCTCAGTATCAATGCTAAAAAGCCTAACCTGGATGCAGCTGAGTTAGGGCTGTGTGGCGGAGTGTCCTGCCCCTATTTATTATTATTTGTATTATTGTTTGCGGCGCGGATAACAGCGCCGCATATTTCTTATTATTTATAATTTAAAACCTGTGAGGATGTGTGACTGATCAGCTACTGTTAACTAGCTGACAGTCACGCATCCTTACCAAACACGTGCAGACTGTGGCCGAGGGGTAATAAGATAATTAACAGCTAGTTAACCCCTCGGCCAGAGTATAAGAACCTGCAGCTGTCCATGCTGCAGGGTTGGGTGTACAGAGAGGAGGTACGGGGATATAGAGAGGAGACAGACTTTAAAATAAACAATTGCTAAAACGTGCTGGATTAGCCAGCACGACACTTACTTGTTTGTCTGTTTATTTGTTTGGCCCTCGTGCCCTTTTGTTTTTGTTGTTTTGTTCAAATTGTTTGTTTTATTTAGTTAATAAAATCAGCTGAACGCTGTTGTGTTCAGTTTCACCAGCCCATCCATTGTTGTGGTTCTGTTACTTCCTGGTCCGTGACGTCACCACACCTCACCACTGCAAGCCAGCCTGCCACATATGGTGTCAGAAGTGGGACAAACAACGCCTCCAGGAGCCGGGCCAGGAACAGCAAAGCGCTTTTTTTTGGGGTTTTTTTTTTCCAAAAATAGTGGTTTTTTGTTTTGAAAAAAAATAAATAAATCAATAGGGGCGGGACACTCCGCCACAGGCTGGTATGGCATTCCCTGACTTTTGTAGCTTCCAGCTTAAACCAAAACTATTTTTTTGTTATTTAGTATTTGTTATGTAAGCAACAACTCAGACAGACAGGGTGTGCGGTAAGGGATATCTTACTGCATGCTTAGGTGCGGTGTGAGGCACAAGGCCCTTAGCGCACACCCTGTCACTTGTTATTGTGTTTAGAAAATTGCTCTACGTCTATTTTGTAAAAAGAAAACACAAAACAAGAACATTTTTAACTTTATTTTGTATTTAAAGTATCTTTCCACAAGTGCAAAATAGTCCCTGTGCTTTGACAGAGATTATAAATTGACCTGAAGAATGTATTACTGCTGAATGAATTGTTATTATATTTATTTATTTATTTGACAGACACCAAGTAAATAATTCCAAGGCGACTTATCCAAGGTGAGTTACAGGGGTTACAGGGCCGTACAGGGTTACAATGCAAAATTAATATTTAAATACGTTATAGTTTACAGTAAGTGCAATAATACTACTAGAATACAATCTGAACTAGGATGCAACAAGTTAGGATTACAACACGTTATATCTATAATGACAAAGTAGTGCAATAATACATTAGCTATGGATCCAGTATCATGGTGCTCAGGTCAGGCAAGTCCAGTGCATAGTAGAAGGGGAAGATCAAGAGATTAACAAGTGCAGTTTATACAGGTGGGTCCTGGGGAAGCAGCGGAAGGCAGTGAGAGATGTGCAAGTGCAGTTTATACAGGTGGGTCCTGGGGAGGCGGCGGAAGGCAGTGAGAGATGTGCAAGTGCAGTTTATGCAGGTGGGTCCTGGGGAGGCGGCGGAAGGCAGTGAGAGATGTGCAAGTGCAGTTTATACAGGTGGGTCCTGGGGAGGCGGCGGAAGGCAGTGAGAGATGTGCAAGTGCAGTTTATGCAGGTGGGTCCTGGGGAGGCGGCGGAAGGCAGTGAGAGATGTGCAAGTGCAGTTTATGCAGGTGGGTCCTGGGGAGGCGGCGGAAGGCAGTGAGAGATGTGCAAGTGCAGTTTATGCAGGTGGGTCCTGGGGAGGCGGCGGAAGGCAGTGAGAGATGTGCAAGTGCAGTTTATGCAGGTGGGTCCTGGGGAGGCGGCGGAAGGCAGTGAGAGATGTGCAAGTGCAGTTTATGCAGGTGGGTCCTGGGGAGGCGGCGGAAGGCAGTGAGAGATGTGCAAGTGCAGTTTATGCAGGTGGGTCCTGGGGAGGCGGCGGAAGGCAGTGAGAGATGTGCAAGTGCAGTTTATGCAGGTGGGTCCTGGGGAGGCGGCGGAAGGCAGTGAGAGATGTGCAAGTGCAGTTTATGCAGGTGGGTCCTGGGGAGGCGGCGGAAGGCAGTGAGAGATGTGCAAGTGCAGTTTATGCAGGTGGGTCCTGGGGAGGCGGCGGAAGGCAGTGAGAGATGGAGCAGTCCTGAAGTTCTCCAGTGATGCACATTGTGGCAAATGGGTTTGCCACCTGAAGATTGTTGTCAACATTCTTCTTCCCTCCATTATCGCAAAAACATTACAGCTTTTTCCAAAGGATATATTTTGCTTTTACCACAATTTGCCGGAATTTGCCATGTTTTTAAATATGCTTTAACCCTTTTAGGATCGTATTAACACGATCATACTGATTGGGCTTCTAGGACCGTGATCGTGTAACACGATAAAAAAGCACCTAGTTTTTTAGACTTACAGGGCCACCGTACTTTGCAGTACAGGCTTAAAACACACATGGATGGATAGGGGAGGGACTGGCGTTCACTTCCTGATATTTTTTTCTTTTGTGTGACGTCACTGAGAGGGGCATTTGGTGTCTAAAGGGCGGCGCCAAAAGCAGAAACAAAACATCACAGGAACTTGTTTAGAGCGAATAAAAAAGGGGAAACACTGTAAATCTGATGTATGTGACATAATTACATTACAACATTTATTATGTCTCATGTGTTTTATAAATGTCAAGAAATTAGTGGATATAAGCATATACTGTTTCATGAACTAAATGTACCAGGTACGTTATTTTTCCTTATTACTGATAATAATGAAATGAGTAACTATTATTTTAATTATAAATATTTATTTTGAGAAAAATGTGGGGCTAATTACGTTAGTTTGTTTAATAGCTAATTTAAACACGTAATTAACTTGTATAATTAACACAGTTCAAATTAACATGCGTTAATCAACTTGAATGAATACTATATGACCATTACCATATTAGATCACCGACTAAACACATTATTATCTGTTAAATAATCGGAATATTCATTCATGTTAATTAAGACCTCATCAATATTATTTTATTTAATGACGTGTATAGATTGAGGAATTACAATGAACACACAAAACACCCTAAACCACAACAAGATAGGTTAAAATATGATAGCAGTTTATTAGATAATAATAATAAAGGTACAGAAAGAAAAAAACTTAGAAAATCATCATGAGGTAACAGTTCACATACATATCAATGCAGCATAAGTCAACACCTATTCTTTGAATGTATATGCTTCTCTAGATGTCGTTTTTCAATAATGCAATTAAACTACAGTACAAGTAGCATCCTATTGCTCTCCTAACATTCAGTATAGGTTCAACATCTCATTCTAACACCGTACATCAACTCGTCTGTCTCAATCTCAGTACAGGCTGTGAGGATCTGCCGGCAGGTGATGACGTCACTCTGCAGACAGTTCCCTCAGCTCAACTACACAGACAGTGGCCCTGTGCTTACTGCTCACAGGGAAAATAACTTGTGAAACACAAGCACTTATTATTGAAATGCAAAACCAATTTCACAATTACAATTCTTCTAATAACATATCACAGCTACGGCTGGACTGCAATTGTTTACAATTACACAAGTATACTTTTGCAACACTTCATATGACAATATGAGTTAATCAGCTTGGTTACTTTTTAACAACTTTTTTCATACACGCATTAAAAGCACAATTTAAGATAACTATTTTATCAATTTCTATGTGTTGTAATTATCATTAATTACTCTGGTTCCACAAGGGAAAGGTAAGGGAATTATACTCAATGGTTCCTTGAAGAAGACCCCAAAGTCTGCTGAACAAATCTTCCGTTGTAGTTATATTCTTGCTTCGTCCCGCAATTCTTTAAACCCAAGTTGGGCTCCTTTATCTTCAAAACCCAAGTGGGGGTTTCACACACGTCCTGTGTGGTTACCCCAAAGGCGGACACAGTCTCGTTATCTGTGGTTACGACTGGGAACAGAAGCTTGTATCCGATCCGGGAATGGTTCCTTTCGACGCATAGATAAACTGACTCGCAGACGTCTCTTTTCCTATTAGCAGGAGTCCTGAACACGGAGCTGTCTTTGACGTTCGTTTATTGCAGGGTACAGAATCTTCTTGCAGTCAAGAGATATAAGCTTAATACTATCTTCTTATGAGCCATGTGAGACTCAGAAACCAGGTCAGACCAACTCTGAAACCAATTCAGAACCAATTCAGAGTTCTTGCTGCAAGTTGACAGTTCTTATAGGATTTTCACACAAAGACCTATAAATTTCCCCTATAAATTTTTTTTGGACTATGATTGACTCACCCTGCATGGGATGACTTCATTATCTAATTTATGGCTTCCTTTGGTCATCTCCAACTTTTGCTTCCTCAATAAATCCTTTTCTCGGGCCCCAATCTAATTATTATCTTGTAGAGACCCTCAGTGTTAGGTTCAGCTAAAGTCCCCCGATTCTTGGCTCATTAACCCCCCTCCTCCTTTGTGTAGGATGTTTCAGGAATTTCTCCAGTCAAAAGTCCACACGCTGTGCTGCATCCTGCGTGTTCAAGAATGAATCCAAAAGATTAGTTCAGATATGTCCTTATATCAAAAATAGTTATTAGTTCCAGGCAATTGTGCCTACAAAAGAAATCAAGAGTAGAGTCCATTATTGCTTATAAAGACCCAGAGAATAAACGTGTATTATGTCATTGCAATCACTCAGGTAAAACAATGTCTTGTAATCTGCCCAAACATCAATATTTTTCAACAAAACTTTCAGGAAATAGTGTGTCCCTCGGGTCATAGAATAATACATTTTTATGCTTATCTCTAAGCAGAATACATAATAAAAAGTACTTTAAATAAAAACACACACACACACAATATATATATATATATATATATATATATATATATATATATATATATATATATATATATATATATATATATATTGTGTTGAAAAAAAAAGCAAAAGATTTCTGAAGTATTTTATAATGTTCCCCAGAGTGTTCTGAAATAAAGGACACAATTTTCAAGATGCTACTGTAAAAAACTGATTTTTAGTGAATTTTTATAGGAAGAGAGTCAACTACAGACTGGTCCTGGGGTAGCCTGGTCCTGGGGGAGCATCCCATTGAAAAATGCAAGGGTTAACATACCTCTTTGGACTTTACAATGTCTACCTATGCTTAACCATACTTTCAATATGTTTTATTACACTTTACCATGATTTTACTATGATAAATGTTTTAAAAGAGAGATGCTAGATGTATCCTCAGACCCCGTTTTGTTTTTGTGATCTTAACTTGAAAAGTCAGATGACTGTAATTGAATATTCTGATACGGATAACATAAAAGAACTGAGCAAGTAAAATTGAGAGCCTGTCATTTATAAAATGCTTGAAGGCAACTAGCTACATGTTTCCTGCTTGCAGGGGACCAAATGCTAACACACAGTGGAGTGGCCACCTTTGGTTGTTCAGTTGTTTGTCCTGTGACTTTGCATTGTGTTGCACTGCATGGTTTGAATCAAATGCACAGTGGCATTGGGTGTGCTTGTAATTTGTATCCATTAGCCTCTTCAGACATGCATTAAAATGAGGTAATACGAGGAGAGCACAGTGGTGGTTAAGTGTTTAAAAACAGATTCAAACTCTTAAATAACAGTAAGGGGGCTTGGGAAGGCCATATTTTATTTGTATAACAAGGGGAAAGAAAATCAGTTAGAGTTTTACCCTAAAGCGACAGCTTGCAAATGTAATTCAGAGTTTGCATTCACTTACTTTAGTGAACTGTAATGTGCTGTAAGTATGTATCTATATGGGCTGTGGATGCTCAGCCTCCCCCCTCTTGGGCTGTGGATGCTCAGCCTCCCCCCTCTTGGGCTGTGGATGCTCAGCCTCCCCCCTCTTGGGCTGTGGATGCTCAGCCTCCCTCCTCTTGGGCTGTGGATGCTCAGCCTCCCTCCTCTTGGGCTGTGGATGCTCAGCCTCCCTCCTCTTGGGCTGTGGATGCTCAGCCTCCCTCCTCTTGGGCTGTGGATGCTCAGGCTCTCTCCTCTTGGGCTGTGGATGCTCAGACTCCCTCCTCTTGGGCTGTGGATGCTCAGCCTCCCTCCTCTTGGGCTGTGGATGCTCAGCCTCCCCCCTCTTGGGCTGTGGATGCTCAGCCTCCCCCCTCTTGGGCTGTGGATGCTTGGCCTCCCCTGTTCTGGCTGCTGGATGCTCGGGCTCCTCCCTTCTGGACGATGGACGCTCAACCGGAATTCAGGCTTCAGTCTGGTGAAGTCCAAGAGGATATCCAGGTGGCTGTCCCCCAGCAGATGTCTCCCCCCTGGTCTCAGTCACAGGGGGGTGCTGGGGTCCCTCATCCAGCTCTCATACCTCTCCATTTTCTTCTCTCAAAAAAATCCTCTCAAAATAAAACATGTGTACCTGCAGTACCTGCTCTGGCCTGGGTCCAGTTAGGCGCTATAATCCTATGCTGGACACCATACGTGACAGGACAGTTTTGTAGTGACGTATTCAGACCAAGAGGCTGACTCTGACACAGGACTGCGGGATGATGCGCTGGATGCGCTGGATGCGCGTATTTATTGAAAATCAAAAACAAACAAACCCTGCTCACAAAGCCAAAATAAAAGTTTAAACAAAACAAACTCTAGAACACAAAATACACTTGACACCCAAAAACAAGCAGAGAGTAGCATTTTTTATTTTCTTTTACTTTTGTTTTACTTTCTTTCTCACTCTCCCACACATTCTTTATCCTTCCAAAAACCCACCCTGAACATAGAAAAACACACACTACAAATTAACAATAAATTAATCAATCCGGAGACTGACACATTATGCACGTGTTTACAGGGATGGGGCTTTAACCCCATCCACGCTGCCAAACAAAAACAAAACCCACAACAATACATTTCTTTTCAAATCATACATCAATAAACCACCATAAATTTATTTTACAATACAATCACCTGTGTTTTCAACCCCACACAATACATCCCACAATATTTCTCAGCAGGTTATGTTTGTAGATATGTGTGACAATAAAGTTTTGTGACAACTAGGCTTGTTTCAGATTACAGCCGTATACTGTGACAGACAAAGAGCTGGTCAGTATGATGCAGAGCTCTTGACCTATCCATGTAACACTTCAATGCCCATACCGGGCAGAGGAAATTCAATTTCCTATCCTCCTCCGAAGCAAACGGAGGTGGATGGAAAGACTCCAATTCCACAGATTGATTCATGTGGAAGGCTGTAATCACCTTGTGGAGGAAAGCAGGGTTTGTATACAGTGACACCCTGCTGCCATCGTCCCAAATACGCATACAGGAGCTGTGCACCGATAACGCCTGCAACTCACTGACCCGCTTAGCGGAGGTGATAGCCAAGAGGAAGGCTGTCTTCATAGACAGATGCTTCAATTCTATGGAATGTATAGGCTCAAACGGGGCCTTCGTGAGAGCCTCCAGTACAACATCAAGGCTCCACTTGGGGAGAATGGTCCTCCTAGGAAGGCATAACTGCCAAGCGCCCTTGAGAAACCGGGTCACCAAAAAATGCGCACCCAGAGACACCGAATCTATGGGGGCATGGCACGCAGAGATAGCTGCTAAATATACCTTCAATCTGGAAGGTGACCTACCAGCATCAAGAAGTTCATAGGGTCAAGAACCAGATTCTCATATGCCATTGAGGGGCGACTAGGAGAGCTGTCGCTTTCTCTAACCGGACCTTCTCCAAGAAGGCCATGAGCAACGGTACTGGTGGGAACGCGTAAAGGAGGGTCCTGGGCCACGCGTTGACACCAAGTGGACCGCCGAAGCGGTGGAGGGAATACCACAGGGGGCAATGTGTCGTCTCTGCCGAGGCGAAGAGATCGACCAGCACATGTTTCCCGTTCAACACTGGAAGGAAGTGCTGGAGAGGCAGGAAAACAGCCTGCAGGTCCAGCATATTTATGTGCAGGGCTGTCCAACAGCCTAACCAGGTGCCGCGGACTCCTCTGCCTTCCCAAACCGCCCCCCAACCCAAGTTGGAGGCGTCTGTCATCACCACTTGGCGAGTTAACGTCACTCCCATCCGCACACCCCCGCGCAGGTGAAAGGGCATCCTTCACCATCATAAGGCCGCGGAGCACGTGTGAGACACTGTCAGCCGATGGTGTCTGTCACACTTGGGGTGTAAGCGGAATGCATTGAGCCACGCTTGGAGCGGGTGCATGCGTAATAGACCCAGCTCGATAGCTGATACTGCTGCGGCCATCAGACCCAACAATTTTTGGAACCGCACCAAGGGGACCTTCAATCCCTGTTGAAACAGGGAGAGGCAACCCTGAATAGCTTCAACTCATCCAGCAGGTATGCACGCCTCATATTGGAGTCCAGCCGGAGCCTTAAGTACGTTGTGCACTGCACCGGTATAAGCCAACTCTTCGCATCATTGATGGTTAGGCCCAGCTTTGACAGATGCTGCATCACAATCGCCGTGTGGGCCACTGCGCACAAGTTGTTGGGATAGTTTAGTACTCTGATACCATGCAACCGCAAGGGGGCCAGGATAGCGTCCACACACTTTGAAAATGTACAAGGAGCCAGGGAGAGGCCGAACGGCAGCACGGAGTACTTCCTGTGCTCTGGACTAATGGGAACGTGAAAGTACGCATCCCATAAGTCCACGGTGGTGAACCAGTCGCCCGGCCGGGCTGGCTGGAAAATGTGATGGTGAGTCAGCATTTGGAACCTCCTTTCCTTCAAGAACTTGTTGAAGAATCTTAGGTCTAAGATGGGGAGAAAGCCGCTGTCCTTCTTGGGTACTAGAAAATATAGTACCCCTCTCAACATGAGGTGGGGTCTACAAGACGAATGGCTCTCTTGCACAGCAAGGCGGCCACTTCCTCTTTGAGTACCGAGACCTGAAGACATGGATGTGTGCGTGACTTCTCGGAAGGGGGGAGGTCCCAAACGGAACTGCAATTCATTAACCCAGGTGTCCGAGGTGCAAGCGCGCTAATATTGCAGCTGTTGTGCGGTGAGGGTGTGTCTGAGGCTGCAAGCCTTCAGGGCTGCTGGGGTTGGGGAGGAGCACTCTGAGGCGGCTGCCTAGGGTGATGGCCCTGGAATTGCCTCCTGTAACGCTGCTGCACGGACGCACTGTGGCCTGCGTTCCTCGTGCTCTGTGGAGGGGCTCGGTTTCCCATCACTGCTGTGGCCTGTAGGCGATGCCTCAGGTCACCCAGCAGGGCTGTGGGCACTGGGACTGTCCTTGTGACGGTACGTGTCCTCCTCCGCCATCATGGGCTGTGGCTCCGGCTCGACCTGGGCTTCCATGGGAGACCCAGGGGCCGAATCTGGTGCAGGCGGTAGTGGGGCCTCTACCAGTGCCACAGGAGCTTGCTGCCTAGACAACAGCTCAAGGACCTGAGCCACCCTTCTCACCTGGGGGGAGGGGGAGTGACTGCGAGGTCTCGTCACAGGAGCCTGAGCGCAGGGGATCTCCTGCGAGGGGCTCTGTGAGAGGTGGAGGAGTGGGGATGCAGCTCTGAGGGCTGCTGATGGCTCTGCCGTGGGAGCTGAGCGTCTAGCCCCATGGCCCTTCTGAGCCTATTGTGACGCACCCTGAGCTGAAAGACTGCGCACAAGTCGCAGAAGTCCTCTCTGCCCATGGAGTGTTGGACCCCCAGGCACCGCACGCAGAGCGGGTGTTTGTCGCTGGGTGGTATATTTGCCTTGCAGGACATGCAGGCGTGAAATGGAACGCTCGTCATGGCTGTCGAGTGCGCCAAGCACTGTGTGCACCAATTGGCCCATGTCTACCAGAGTGTTATGCACACTGGGTGCACCGAGCACCGTGCACACCGAGTGGAACTAACGCCGCGTGCACCGAGTACCGCATGCACCGAGCAGCGGGTACTGTGCTCACTGGGGTGCTATCGTACCGAGGGCACCGAGCACTGAGCGCACCAAGTGCACTAAGCACCATGCGCAAGAGCACCGCGTGCACCGAGTACAGTGTGTACTGGATGCACCGAGGCAATGTGTCCCGAGCACGGTGCGCACCGAATGCACTAAGCACCGAGCACACCGGGTGCACCGAATGCACCAAGGCGCTATGTGCTGAGTACCATGCACGTCGAGTGCACTAAGCACCGAGCCCACCGAGAGCATCAGGTACACCGAGCACTGGGGGCACCAAGGTGCTATGCGCCAAGTACCATGCGCGTCAAGTGCACTAGGCCCCGGGGGGCAGCTGAAGCAGCGGTGCCTACCCTACGGCGTGTGGTCACAAGCCTGGTCAGCGTGCAGCATACACCAGGGACACACAGACCGAAGCCACAGCGGGCGAATCTGTGGACGGAGTACAACGCAATATATACAATTACAACAATATTACAAGGGAGCACACTGCAGATGCACTGAGGTGGGTGGGCCGAGGCAGCCGACGAGGTCTACTCTACAGCGGGTTTGGAAAAATACAGCCCGTGGAGGACAAGGCCTACTGTTTTTTTTTTTGGGGGGGGGGGGGGGGTGGTTTACCTAGCTGCTGCACAACGCAAGCAAGTGGAATACCACGTGTGCACTGCAGATGTGCCAGCAAGGGTATTTAGTCAACAACAATAACAATAACAATAACAATATATATATATATATATATTAAAACTGCCACTCAGCAGCCAGCTGAGTCGCTCGACAGCAGGGGTAAGGCAGAGCCTAGCCCCGGTGGAGGACGTGCTCCCACGCGAGTGAAAGGCTGTAAAAGACGATAACACTCACTCCTCATGTTCCACACACAGGAAAGCAGCAGCCTGCAACGCAACTGCACGCAGGTTGCTGAGGAAGAAAGAAAGAAAAAGGCTAAATCAGGAGTCACTGATTCCGTGGATGCAGCAAATCAGCTTTCAGCCTGAAAGGTAAGGGAACTGCAGTAGAGCTCTTTTTCACAATACACTCAGATGCCAACACAGAGGGTCTTACCTTAGGCAGGACCAAGGGCGTCATCCCAGGAAGGGGCCTAGCGGTATAGACAGCTCAGAAAATACCCATACCTAATGTTGTTGGTGGTCATCTTCGAATTGAAAGGGAACTTCCTGTTGCTGTTACCTGTTTGATGCTGACAATAGGGGTGTTGCCCACGAGTGTACGTGGCAAACGTGAGCCGTCTCAGGGACCACTGCACTCACAGTTGAACAAAAAACAGGCCAAAGCCGTTGCAGAGCCCTCTTTGGAGCAGGCCACCTTTAGGACGGCTGGACCTGGGCCAGTGGTGTTTACACTACAAGAATGGGCTTACAAATTGCTATTGTAAACAAGGTATATATGTGTGTCACTCTTTCTCTCTCCCTCAACACCTGTTTTCTTTTCTATTTTCTGATGTATTAACAAGTTTTCTTTTTTTTTTTTTTTGCAGTTCGCCCTAAGAAACCTGATTTCCTTGTTCCTTCTCCCAAACGGTTGAAAAACACAATGGATTGATTCTCATCTTAAAGCCTGTTCATATTAGCAATGTTGTTCTTTCTGCATACATATTCAAAGCTGACTGCACATAAATACATGCTAAAAATATCACCTGCTCCAAAGGTATCACTCATATCTGTCTGCAATCTGTGAAGCACTGTCAGACTAATAAGCTTGGTGTCCATGTTACACACCCCATACACTTCGAAAAGGAAACTAAAGATGACAGGTTTTATTCTTCTATTTCATGGTTCAATCTGCAAGCACTATGAGGATATCTTTATTGCAAATACCAGTATGTCCTCACATTCCTGCTTTACAAGATAAAAGGAATATGTAGTTTTGTCTAGTATGTGTTACCAGTATATTTTCCAACCACACACTCCTAAGAATTGCTTGTATTCAATAAAAGTCTTGTTTGGGCTGTGATTGCATAGTGGGTTATATTGATGGTTTTAATTTAGCTATTTTTCCATGGGCAAGAATTTTTGATGATTTTTTATTGATGGTTTGTACCTGTCTCATTTTATAAAGGTCATCATTTTTTTTACAGGAAATGTTAAAACACTTATTTTCCTATTTATATTTTTAAATGTCATCAAGATATAAAAAAGTGGCTTAAATATTTTATATGATCAAACAGCCAGTGGGTACTTTAATACAGTAAAGTTTTGTTTCATTCTTCCAACAAAACAGATATGAAAAATAAATGAGTGAACACACATTTGATTATACAATAGTTATTTAATTACACTTCAAACGCTTCTCATATCAATTGGCGTCGGGCATGTGTCCTCATAGTTTTTTTCTTTAAACTAGTGTTTCCAATTCTAATTTCCCCTCCGATTTTCTCCCAGTTTGGAATGCCCAATCACTTTTCTCCTCACGGCAGCAATTCCCCACATGGCTCAGGAGACCCGAATAATCCACGACCAAGCCAGCTTCCATTTTCACCCAGGAACTCGAGAGCAGATGTCAGCGAGCTGCCGATTTCTGGAGAACAATGGCCAGGTGTCCGCCTTTGAGCTCACTGGGCCCCAGGCCAGCAGGGTTTGATGAAGTACAATGAGCAGAGACAGTCCCTGCAGATTTCGCCTCCCTAACCTACATGAGCCAATACAATGCTCCCTTCGGAGTCCCCAGCAAAGACTGGCCTACTTTGCACAGCCAGGATGCGAACCTGCGCTGTGTGACTCACCCTGTGCACCACACGGCTGCGTGTCTACCAGGTGAGCCACTTGGGGACCCTGTCCTCATAGTTTTTTAATCACTGATGTGAATTTATCATAAGGTAAAGGGCATGATCATTTTCCCATTTAAGATTACTTTCCAAAAATTAGAAAAAGGTAAAGAAGATTCGGTTTTATCAAGTTTACCACTGTAAATGTTCACAGTTATGTTTTCCCCACAGTTTAGTGATGTTTTATATATTTGTTCACCATTATTATTATTTATTTCTTAGCCCTTATCCAGTGCGACTTACAATTGTTATAAGATATCAAATTATACATTATTTCACATTATTCTTTACATACATATTTTTTTACATACAATTACCTATTTCTACAGGTGGGTTTTTACTGGAGCAATTTGGGTGGTTGGGTACAGAAGCAACATCCCCCACCTGGGATTGAACCCACAACCCTCCGGTCAAGAGTCCAGAGCCCTAACCATTACTCTACACTGCTGCACCATGCCACTCTGTGTTTTATAGCGCTCACCTATGTTTGACAAAGTTTTAAATTTTAAATCCAATGTGAAGATACAACTGCTTCTTACAATATCATTACAATGTTGTGTCTTGAATTTTAAAAGGAAAAGAGCTTGTGCTGAGTATTTTAAGTGTTTTAGTTTGTTTCAAGTACCCTGGAATCCCCATTATGGCAGTATTATTATCTTTACCTGTTCTTTTGTTTTTGCATACATTTTCAGTACATTAAACTTCAATTTGTTGAAATGTTAAGATGAAATCCAGTAAACACGAGTGTACACAGGAATAGCCTTTACTTTCACAAATGCATTTTGTAGCTGCCTGTTACTGCTTTTAAATAATTGCCATGGTATAAATGTATTCATTGGTGTGGTATTGTTGGAAGCTTTGGAATGAACTGTTATTTATCTAGATCTGTATGGATGTGCACAAAAATTGAACTGACGTGAAATCAGTTAACTTAATCATTTAAACAAATGTTTTTAATTGTTTCACTGTTAATTGAAATTGACTGTGTGGTTTAATGAGTCACTCAAATAGAATCAGTTCATTTAAGGTGGAGATTAATTTTATACTTGTACAGTACTCAAGGTTATTATTTTGTTTATGTTCGTTTCTCATGACAGAATGACAGATCACATGCATAGATACTTGAAGATTAATGTTTTCCTCTGGGGCTCCCGAGTGGCGCATCCAGTAAAGGCGCTCCCCATGGAGTGCAGGATGCACTCTATAGTCTGGACGTCGCAAGTTCGAGTCCAGGCTATTCCACAGCCGACCAAGGATGGGGGCTCCCAGGGGGCGGCGCTCAATTGGCCGAGCACCGCACGGGGGGAGGGAGGGCTAGGTCGGCCCGGGTGTCCTCGACTCACCACGCACCAGCGACCCCTGTAGTCTGGCCGGGCGTCTGCGGGCTTGCCTGTAAGCTGCCCGAGAGCTGTGTTGTCCTCCGACGCTGTAGCTCTTGGGTGGCTGCATGGTGAGTCTGCAGTGTGAAAAAAGCGGTCGGCTGACGGCACACACGTCAGAGGACAGCGTGTGTTCGTCTTCGCCCTCCCGAGTCAGCACAGGGGTGGTAGCGGTGAGCTGAGTCTAAAAATAATTGGCCATTTCCAAATTGGGGAGAAAATAATAAAAAATAATTGGCAATGACTAAATTTATAGAAAAAAAAAAAATAACTGAGCACATGAATCCTTGAATCCTAATCGAAAACAGCTGCATCGTCTTGTTGCAAATCAGTGCAGGACAGCATGTTGCGACTGACTTTTTATTTGTGCTGATAGCTTGATTGTTTGCCAGGTCTTTCCATATTCAATGCTTCACACATGATCAGAACAATCCGAATGCCTTGCAGACATGTCAAGTGAGTGCAGTCCCAGTTTCCCATGGTTGACATGGTTTTGGCAGGTGTTTCTTTGTTTCCAATCCCTGTAGAATAGCCAATTATACCACAGGGAAAACTGAGGCACAGGGAGGTTAAGTGATTTATCAACCAGCAACTGACCTGGGATATTCTGGTGTTGAAGGGCCCCATTTACAAAATGCTTTAAGGCATATGCGCCTTCTCTTAGGATAAGTTGTGCGCTATTGAAAGCCTTATTCATCAACCTAGATCAGGTTCACCTTAACACTAGAACCGTTGCGGTTATACTCATACCTAAAACCCCTGCCAGCAGTCATTATGACGGTTACATTTTAAACAACCTCAATATTAAAATGAAAGACCAAACTATCGGATACAACTCAAAAGTTTTATTGAAGCACATCATATCAAACATCTGCACAGCCAAAACACCGCATTTAAATGAACAATTCAACATAAAAGGGTTTATTTTCTTATTTGTCACATATAAAGCACTACTTCAAAAACTATAATAAAATAAACATTTCAATGTATAAACAGGTGTAAACAGGTATATGTACATACAAAAACTGTAAAAAACGAAATTATTTTTTAATTTAAAATGAAAGTAACATATGTATTTTCAAAGAAACAGGCGCATTTGCATCTCGCCCCACAGTACTTATCTGTTGTGTGTTCCATTCATTTCCAGGTCTGTCACCCCAAAGCCATCCTTACCACATGGTGTGAATAAACATAACCTGTGGGGCGGGTTTAAAGTATTCAGAACGAATCAATGATAGATACAAGTCAGGAAGGTGGGACATTGCCCAGCAGCACTGGGAAATGTATTTTTTATTATTTTTGTAGTAGGTTTTATTTTTGAATGGGAAAAGGGTAAAGTCAACATGAATTGATTTACCATTTCCACAGTTTTTCTGGTGTTTTCCATTGTTCATTTTTGGTATCGGGGGTGTTTTATCAGGTTTTATCGGTTAAAACCAAAAATCAGAAGCCCTTATCATATACTAAGTTTCACATACACCTTTCATCTGATGTTAGTGCTGTGTCAGTCTTATATAAGTGTGACCACCCTTTGCCCCAAGCTTTCATGTCACTCCATCAATACCGACTGGTCCTTATTGTCTGACTTTAATCCCCATGTAATCTGCAAAACTTTCATGATCAAGTAAACCATACGATTGAAATTCAACTGCAGATGTTTTTCCAGTGGGTTTCCAATGGACCTCCACCAGCAGTTTATTTGAGAGTATTAAAAGCAAAGCTGCGATATTATTTTGTAGTTCATTCTAAATGAAGTCACCAGGATGTTAATTGAGTATTAAAAGCAAAGCTTGATTTGGTAGTTCATTTTAAAAAACTCCAGTCTACTGGAATGGAGAGCTTTAAGGGAAAAACTGGACAGAAGAGGAGAATATGTAAAAACAAAATAAAATAAATAAAAAAACACCCCAAAAAAGCAATTATTTAAAATAAGCACACAGCCTTCTTAATTGCAGCGATTTCCTGTTTTCCTCCAAATGCCACGCTGTTTGTGTGAATCCTGAGTAATCTATTTAAAAGCAAGACTCGGAAGGCATTGTCTGTCTCTGTGAGATGCATATATTAGGCAAGCAGAGCTCAAATACTTACCCAGTGTCACTAGCCCCGAAGGAGCCCTGAAAGGGCTTTGTGAGTCAGAAAGGGGGGTTTGCAGTAAAGAGAGCCGTGGTTTGTTTTTAAACTATTTCCAGAGGATATAGCTTTGCATTCCCTCTTGTGTACAGTTCTCAGTCGATTTTCAGTCTCCAGCCTAACTGATTTTCATAACTTTTTCATAACTCTGCGATACGGTGGCCCTGAAGTGCAATTTGTTTTAAAAAGGTAGAAAAAATAAAAAATGCAAGCATTTTAAAAAAAGGTTGACAAAAAACACGCTGACAGCATTTTAAAAAAGGGTGGCAAAAAAAACGTGAGCATTTTAAAAAAGGGTGGCGAAAAAAAAGTTGTGAACATTTTAAAAAAGGGATAGCAAAAAAAGTGAGCATTTTAGTGGCCAAAAAATGTTGTGAACATTTTAAAAAAGTGTGGACAAAAAAGTGCGCATTTTTTTTTAAGGGGGCTTAATTTATAAAGGGGTGTGAATCTTTTTAAACGTGTGTGAAATCTTTTAGATGCGCTACAAATAAAAAATGTGTGCCAGAAATGATGTAAGAGCACTTCCGGGTCTAAAACAGGACGTTTTCACAAGACTGTGACTGACTGACTTGTTCCGCTTACTTTTTCAACCACAATTTTAGTACCATGTTAATGGGTATACAGACGTGCTCAAATTTGTTGGTACCCTTACAGCTCATTGAAATAATGTTTCATTCCTCCTGAAGAGTGATGAAATTAAAAGCTATTTTATCATGTATACTTGCATGCCTTTGGTATGTCATAGAATAAAGCAAAGAAGCTGTGAAAAGAGATGAATTATTGCTTATTCTACAAAGATATTTTAAAATGGCCTGGACACATTTGTTGGTACCCCTTAGAAAAGTAATAAATAATTGGATTATAGTGATATTTCAAACTAATTAGTTTCTTTAATTAGTATCACACATTTCTCCAATCTTGTAATCAGTCATTCAGCCTATTTAAATGGAGAAAAGTAGTCACTGTGCTGTTTGGTATCATTGTGTGCACCACACTGAACATGGACCAGAGAAAGCAAAGGAGAGAGTTGTCTGAGGAGATCAGAAAGAAAATAATAGACAAGCATGGTAAAGGTAAAGGCTACAAGACCATCTCCAAGCAGCTTGATGTTCCTGTGACAACAGTTGCAAATATTATTAAGAAGTTTAAGGTCCATGGAACTGTAGCCAACCTCCCTGGGTGCGGCTGCAAGAGGAAAATCGACCCCAGATTGAACAGAAGGATAGTGCGAATGGTAGAAAAAGAACCAAGGATAACTGCCAAAGAGATACAAGCTGAACTCCAAGGTGAAGGCACGTCAGTTTCTGATCGCACCATCCGTCGCTTTTTGAGCGAAAGTGGGCTCCATGGAAGAAGACTCCACTTTTGAAAGAAAAACATAAAAAAGCCAGACTGGAATTCTTGAATTTGCTAAAATGCATACTGACAAGCCACAATCCTTCTGGGAGAATGTGCTTTGGACAGATGAGTCAAAACTGGAGCCTTTTGGCAAGTCACATCAGCTCTATGTTCACAGATGAAAAAATGAAGCTTTCAAAGAAAAGAACACCATACCTACAGTGAAACATGGAGGAGGCTTGGTTATGTTTTGGGGCTGCTTTGCTGCACCTGGCACAGGGTGCCTTGAATCTGTGCAGGGCACAATGAAATCTCAAGACTATCAAGGCATTTTGGAGCGAAACGTACTGCCCAGTGTCAGAAAGCTGTCTCAGTCGCAGGTCATGGGTCCCCCAACAGGATAATGACCCAAAATACACAGCTAAAAGCACCCAAGAATGGATAAGAACAAAACATTGGACTATTCTGAAGTGGCCTTCTATGAGTCCTGATCTGAATCCTATCGAACATCTATGGAAAGAGCTGAAACTTGCAGTCTGGAGAAGGCACCCATCAAACCTGAGACAGCTGGAGCAGTTTGCTCAGGAAGAGTGGGCCAAACTACCTGTTAACAGGTGCAGAAGTCTCATTGAGAGCTACAGAAAATGTTTGATTGCAGTGATTGCCTCTAAAGGTTGTGCAACAACATATTAGGTTAGCGGTCCCATCATTTTTGTCCATACCATTTTCATTTGTTTTATTATTTACAATATTATGTTGAATAAAAAATCAAAAGCAAAGTCTGATTTCTAGTAAATATGGAATATACAATGGTGGATGCCAATTACTTTTGTCAGTTTCAAGTTATTTCAGAGAAAATTGTGCATTCTTCGTTTTTTGTGGAGGGGTACCAACAAATTTGAGCACGTCTGTATTTGCAATTATCTTGCACACTGGTACAGTATATGAATTTAAAAAAATCATCACAAAGCTAATGTAAACAGTAGGAGGGACTTTGTAATGTGCTTTAGTATATGAGGCTCTTACATGATTTAACACAGGAATGAGTTACCAGTTAATATATTTTAAAATCCTTTCTGTGCTTTTAGATGAATTTCTAGTTAAGCTACAGAAGGTCAATCGGATCTGAAGATAAAGATGTCAAGTCTTATCGCCCATTATTTTGACCAGGGGCATTCTTATGATGCAATTTTAGCTTTTCTTTCCGAGCTCCATGGCATTCATCTCAGCATGCGAACCCTGAAATACAAATTAAAGAAACAGGGACTTAGCAGACGATTAAACTATGTATCCCAAAGAGACACCATAACCGCAATTAGAAATGAGCTAAGAGGTCCTGGGGTGTTATTTGGGTACAGAACGAAGTGGCAAGTACTGAAACAGAAATACAGGCTAAATGTAAAAAGAGAGACAGTGATCGGAGTACTTCCACAGCTAAACCCTAGAGGACACCAATCAAGAACAGTAAGGCAATTCGTTCGAAGAGTACACCACTTACTTGGTCCAAACTACATTTGGCATGTGGATGGCTATGATAAGCTGAAACCTTTTGGATTTGCGATTAGTGGCTGCATTAATGGCTTCTCTCGTCGCCTAATGTGGTTAACAAGTGGACCAACCAACAACAATCCAGCTGTCATAGCTAATAACTATGTCAACTGTGTAGTGTCCAACAAAATTATTCCAATGAGACTCCGAACAGACTGCGGAACTGAAAATGGTACCATGGCAACAATTCAAGCTATGCTGAGAAGACATCATAATGATTACCATGCTGGAAACAGAAGTCATCTTTATGGCTCCTCCATGTCAAATGAAAGAATTGAAAGTTGGTGGTCAATTTTCAGGAAAGGAAGGTATGCATGAACATATAACAATCCTCTCTTCGAATAATTACCCAAACAATTGTCCAATCTTCCTTTATGCACCTGTAAAACAAACATTACTCTCTTGCATAGTGATCTAAATCAGGTCCCACTTAATACAAAGGCTAAGTTACCAGGTAGTGATGGCAGCTCTTTTTCCTTGCAGATTGGTATAATACATGATAAAATACTTTTGTCATATTTGTCAGGAATATACTTTTGATTATTGTTTCGTTGTTTTTAGAGCTCAGTTTTGGATGGATCTCTTTGGAGACATTCGTGACTTTGGGCTATTCAATGGGAGTCACGAACATCAGTGCCTGCTTCGCTACTGTTTTATGAATATACTTCAGACTGACTTAGATGAATGCACTTCCCTTTGGAATCTACATCGAATTAGACCTTCACGGATGTCACTCTGTCCCGGGGGCATACCAAATGAAATGTACAGATTGCCGCAAAGGTAAAAATATTCTGTGATTATACGCATTGCACTACAGGTGTCCTTGAACAAAAACATTATTTAGAAAATCTGTATCATCTTCAATTAGGTGCTGCCAAACATAATAAACATATATTCAATTTATTGGTTGTGCAAAGAACAGATTCATGGCACACAGTAGTATTCAATATTTACTTTATTATATTTAAAAATGCATATTCTGTATATATTTTATTACTTAGAAATGCAACACATTGGGACCAGAGATCTTAATGTTCAACAACATTATACATGACTTTCTGCATTTCTGATGACTAATTTGTGTATTTGCATTCCTGGGCTGGATTTTATTATGACCAATAAAACAAATACCTAAGATAGCAGTAGGCAGGCCAAAGGTAGTATGGTTATGTTTGTGGACGCAGTAATAATTAGGAAAAATTTAACTAAACAGTTTGCTGGCGCACATATTCTCTGCTCATGTTTGAAAGTTGAATAAAACATATAGTTAACAAAAAATAGGAAACACCAACATACAACTGAATTTGAACTGAACCTATGTCAATATTAAAAGTACATCCCCAAAACATTTGCTTTACTTTACTACTAAGTTTAGTTTTACTGACTTAATTCAGTAGTATGTAGCAGCTTTCT
Organism: Acipenser ruthenus; assembly: GCF_902713425.1. Taxonomy (NCBI): domain Eukaryota; kingdom Metazoa; phylum Chordata; class Actinopteri; order Acipenseriformes; family Acipenseridae; genus Acipenser; species Acipenser ruthenus. The sequence goes on along the minus strand of NC_081216.1, from coordinate 11,885,369 downwards.
AGTGATGTTTTAGTTTACTTCATGTATGAATGTTTAACACTTTTGTAATGGTACTTCTTGTTTTATATATTCAGTTTCCTTCTTTAAAAATTTTAGATTTGGAGCCCGAGATTGTGGATTCCCATTGGATGTACAGGAGCTGCAACAGCTGTCAGAAAATTATGGCACAGTCAACATTTGCGGAGATGAGGCAATTTACTTTTATTTGAATAATGTTATTCAACAGTGCAGACTTCCTCAGGCAGAAAATGTAGAAGCAGCTCTGGAAAATTACATACAGCTAAAAGAAATGTCTGGCATGTAAAAAAATAATACAGATTAAAGAGAGAAACAAAAAAGAAACTATTTGCCCTTAAAAAAAGGCAAATGTAAACTACTTGCCTTTAAAACAAATGTAATTCTGACATTTTTCAGCCACAAAAATAGAAAATTAACAAATATAGCTGAAAACAGCAATACCCCTAGGCCAAGTATTCCACCATACAAATTAAACATTGCTGAAATCCAATTGGCTTGTGCCGGCCACGTTTTTTTTTATACAACTTCTCTTTAACAAACTTGAGACCATTTCCCCAAGTTTAAGACTGCTAAGTTTAATTTAAATCTGCATTTGAATAGTTTAAAATATTACAGCTAACAATTCTAGTTTTGGGTCATTCCATGCCAACTCAACCAGTGCTGTTGCCTGTCCATCTCAGATTTTCCTAGAAAAGTTCGCCTGGGGGTTTCCGACAGGCAGAGTTCAGAAATGATAACCATTATTTTTTTTTAAATTTCCCCATTCAACCTGTGACCTTGCAAAGGTCAACCTAAAGTGTGAAAGGGACCTTGACCAGAAAAATCACCCTGGGCGCAATTTAGATGCTACCATCATGTGTAGCACCTTGTTCTACTCGTATTGAATAGGGCTTTTGAGAAAAAAATCCTAGGAGCACCCTACTCATTCTGTCAAATTGCCAGACTAGGGGTAACTGACAAGTTTTATTCGAACTTCAGCCTAACCCTTTACCCTGTAGAGGATGTGAGTCCTAAAATGTAAGTATGCTGCAAGACCCTTAGGTCTTCCAAATTCTGTGAAAATCTTTTGGTTTCAAGTCCCACCACTGGTCATTAAACCCCCTTGAAATTTGAATTTTTGCTATTTGTACTAAGTTTAGGCCATAATAACTTGCGTTGGGGACTCCAAATAATCACCCAAAGATATGTTTGGATAGATGTTGATGAGATTTACAAGAATCAAGCAAAATATTTTGGCATCCAGGGATTTTGGATTTTTGAAGTTGCACTTGTCATGCATTTGAGCATTGTTTATGTCCACACTGATGAGGCTAAAGTACCTCATAGTCTCTATCCAAACTGGCTATTTCTTCAACTTTGCATTCTCTGAGGATTGATCGAGATGAAAAAGTAACAACGTGTGCTTCCACTGGCACTAGCTTGGAGCTGAGGGGTTATGAACTTGCATATTGGACTTCGTTGTTACGATGACACATTTGAAACTACCAAAACCTTACTTGGTTGGATTTAAAAAAACAAAAAGTGATAGTAAAGTTTTTTTTTATAAGTCGTGGTGCCTACCTAGGGGGAATTGATTGACTGACCAACCATTTGTGAAAAAGCCATTTGCTGCATTCTCATGCTAGCCAATCAGTCAATTTCAGGCACAACTGAAAGTCTTTGGTTTAAGAGGTCTTCGATGACAGACAGGCGTATTTTAAAGGTGCTGTAAACAGGGAAGATTTTTTTAATTTTTTTTTTTTATAAAAGACAAATAGTTAATTAAGTTTTTTAAATCCACCTAAGTAAGGTTTTGGTAGTTTCAAATGTGTCATTGTAATAACGAAGTCCAGTATGCAAGTTCATAACCCCTCAGTTCCCCGGATACCAAAATATTTTGCTCGATGCTTGTAGATCTCATTAATATCTATCCAAACATATCTTTGAGTGATTTTTTGGAGTTCCCCACGCAAGTTATTATTGTCGCACTAGCTACATGAATGCAGCATAAGTAATTTGCTGCCTGCTGCTCTTAATTGAGTATCAGAATACCTGGCCAGGTTAAGTTAATTCTCTATTAAATTGCTAAATAAGTAATTTTGTCCTCGTTTCTAAAGTGGGCTTTTCAGATTCATAAGGTAACTTAGTTGAAGCTATATCAATTTACTGTCAGTTTTTGGTAAGGGGTTTATCTCTGCACTGGTCTCTCTTGTTTTAACTGAATTATCTTTTCCTAAATTTCCACATGAAAGTTCTAATTAGAGTCAGGTGTTGCTAATTGCCTTGGCAAAGGGCTTTTTGAGCTTGATTTATCATTGTCTAAGTATCTTAATTGGGAACCCTTTAAATATGGCTATTACTTCCTGGGCAGGGGGTGGTTCCTTTTCTGGGTGATTCTTTTTCGGGTGTAGTTTTGTGTGGATGCAGAGTGTTTGGAGGAAAGAGCAGGGTTTTTTGAAGAAGGTTACTGTCTATAAAAGAGAGATCGGGAAGCAATGATCGATTGGTTGTTAGAAACAGTATATTTTTTTCTAATCTGCCATTTTCCAGTTGGAAAGTAACCAGTTATCAAATCTCCTGCCCAATGGAAACTATCTACATCATTCAAATTGTTTATTTTTTGTCCTAAGAGCAACAACAGTGACTAATCCATTTATTATCCAAATCATCACTTTTTGTCTCCTTACCTGGTTGGAAACTCCAAGCTCGACAGGACCCAGGAAGAACTGGGTGAGATCCCCTGATGGGGAGGAATCTTATTTTTCCGCTGCTGGATTATCTGTTTGGTTCTAACTGTTTGGGATTATTATCATTTTGTTTATTTATTGGGGTTTAACGAGCACCTCGCATAGAAGTCTCATTTTGTTTATTTATCGGGGTTTAACGAGCACCTCGCATAGAAGTCTCATTTTGTTTATTTATCGGGGTTTAACGAGCACCTCGCATAGAAGTCTCATTTAGTTTTTTGTTCTTTTTTGTTTTGTGTTTAAACTTTACTGGCTCAACCTGCATTCCCAATATGGACTTGATATAACAGCTTGGGACTTTTAAAGTATTGCTTGTGGTTGTTTCTTGGACATTTTTTTTTTTTTTTCTATAAGGACTGCCTGATGGACTCTGTGATAAACGCTTTAATCAACATGGGCATGTTAGGCTGTACATTTACTAAATGCTTGATCTGTTCTATGATTAGTATTAATGTGGTCTCTGCTGATCATTTGTGAATGGTCCAAATGCTGACTGATTAAAACTCATGTACATCAAATGTTTGATACCTCTGTTGAAAGGTATAATATTCCACACATATTCAATAACATCTGCTATGTGAATTCTGGTGCTGTCTTCTGATTTAATTTTCTTAATATTTTCTATGTGTTGTAAACAATCCTGCCTTACCCAGCAATTTTTCTTGGTTCTGTCACGCAATCCTACTACTTTGGAGAGTTTATATTGTTCAGGGTAGTTTACTTGTAATTCCGTCACAAAATACTAGTTTTTTGGATGTTGCTTAAGGATTGGGTTTGTTACATTATGGCCTAAACTTAGTACAAATAGCAAAAATTCAAATTTCAAGGGGGTTTAATGACCAGTGGTGGGACATGAAACCAAAAGATTTTCACAGAATTTGGAAGACCTAATGGTCTTGCAGCATACTTACATTTTAGGACTCACATCCTCTACAGGGTAAAGGGTTAGGCTGAAGTTCGAATAAAACTTGTCAGTTACCCCTAGTCTGGCAATTTGACAGAATGAGTAGGGTGCTCCTAGGATTTTTCTCAAAAGCCATTTTTCACTTTAGGTTGACCTTTTATAAGGTCACAGGTCGAAGGGGAAATTAAAAAAAAAAAAAAAAAAAAAAAATCATTTCTGAACTCGGCTTGTCAGAAAACCCACAGGTGAATTTTTCTAGGAAAATCTGAGACGGACGGGCAACGAAATGTCTCTCTTCTGGTTGAGTTGGCGTGGAATAACTCTTTTATAATAATTCTAGACTCTGCCAAACCCTGGGGAATTTAATATTCCAAAGTCCATGTTCTTCTGAAAAGTATAGTAATCTGTAGTAATTGGTAGGTGAATAATATTGCCACAAGTGTTAGCAATGGGATATGGTGACCCATTATGAAGACACTCTACTGATGGACGCGGATGGAAACCAGAAGGTGGAATGGAGGACAGGCCGGTAGCAAACTGGAGAATATCACGCAGTGATGGTCCTTCCGGCGACAAATTTTCTGTAGAAAAAAAAATTAAAACTTACAACACAATAAACCTCCATAATCAATTTACTCATCGGTATCATTATTACTAGGCCTATGATTTTAATAGCAGGGCATATCATTTTAAAGGGTGATGTACTGTCTTCAAGTTGACATTTCAGACCAAATCAAACCTTTGGCCCACCCATTAATCACAAATTACAAACCCCATACTGATGACAGCTTTTTGCTTGTCAGAGGGTTCTTGTTTGACCCATGAGGGCATCTGCTATCAATACTGGGTTTGCAATTTGTGATTAAGAGGCGAGTAAAAGTTTTGATTTGGTTCAGACCTACGTATGCTTTTTCAGCACTTTTGACATTCTGAAAAAAAAAAAACTTTTATGGATTTCAGTAACATACAAAGTTCAGTAATACCTGTATTTCTCTCCAAATGTTAAATCTATACATTGTTAGAAAATAACTGTTAAAGTTAGTTGGTCATTCTGTATCAGAAACATTCAGTAACTTTGCCACTGTCTAGTTTTTGAGAGAATAGGTAATGTACTGGACCACAAAAGCAGGTTTTATGTGCAAACTAATTTAAAAATAAAAGGTGATAATGGATGATCAAACAGACATTTAATGCTCTCATTTGGACATCAAGAGGTTTATTTGCAAAACAGAAACTTTTAACACCCTTTTTCTTCCTATAAATTCTGACCTTCGGCATCTATGGTGTAATCAATCCAGCAACCAATAATTCTGCGTTCTACTGCACTTTTGTTGCTACCCTTGTCACTGAACTGCACTGCAAATATATCTTCAAATGCCTGTGCGGTAACTCTCTTTTGAGCAAAGCAGAACTGATTCAGAAAAACCTCAGGGTGCTGTTTCATTGCCTCTAGAACAGGGGTGCACAACTCTGGCCCTCGAGATCCATTCCAGTCCTGGTCTTTACTCCAATCGGGTCCTAAATTGGTTAATTGCCTCTTAACAGCTTCAATTAACTATTTTAGAACCTGCCTGGAATGAAAACATGGACTGGAATGGATCTCGAGGGCCAGAGCTGTGCACCCCTGCTCTAGAACATTAAGGGTTTTTAACCCTTCCATAAATCTATGAAACCAAAAAAAAAACCAGATGTCACAGTCAATTTCATACTTTGGTAAAAGTATTATAGATGCACACTACTACATTAGAGTCTCAAACTCAGTGGTTCCCAAACCTGTCCTGCTGGTTTTTCTTCCAAACCAAGTTCTCAACTACTTAATTAAACACCCAGTTGAACTAACAAGTTGCTTAATTAGACCTTTTCAATTGTTTAGTTTATTAAATTAAGTAATTGAGAGCACCTCAGTTGGAACAAAAACCAGGAGGGCAGGGGGGGCTCCAGGACAGGTTTGGGAACCACTGGTCTAACTAGTTGATTAATTTGTAGTCCCTTCAAATGGTCACCATAATGTCTCTGATGTACTGTTGTCAACTGCAAAAGTGTGAATAACACTGGGTAATCACATTCTATTCATGCTGAGTGAAATCATTTATTTTTCTGGTCAACTATGGCCTGGACCAAATCAAAACTTTAACCTACCCACTAATCGCAAATTACAAACCTGATACTTTGTTTGTGAGGTTATTCCTTCTACACCAGAAGGAAACCAACATTAATGCTGGCTTTGTAATTTGCGATTAGCAGGTGGGTCAAAGTTTTAATTTGGCCCAGGCCCATATGCGTACCCTGTTAAAATCTCAAAATAAATGTAAGTCAATTACTATTTTTATTTTTGCTCATGATAAAAGATTGCATTATTTTCAAACCGGACAATAAAATCTTAGAATACTTACCGCTCGATGCCAAATGCATTTCTTTTAATTATATACCACTTAAGAAAGTCTTCAACTAGTTTCTCCTTGTCGTCCAATTCTTTAATGACTGTCTTGCAGCCAGCCAGATGAAAAACAATTATTCTTCCAGACATGAAGTATTCGTCATTCTTCTCACCTTAACATAAATAATAGTTGCAAGCATTACACTAAACTGTAGCATTTTTGTCAACCAAATGAAATTTATAATTAAAGTTCGGGAGGAGGGTCAGACACCAATCTCTGCATCACCAAATTGAATCATTCCATTTACACATTAGCTAATTTAAATTGTTAGCACTATAAATACCCTCTTCACTTATCTCTCAGTTGCGTTTTGATTTCATCGTAACCCACCACCTCCCCATCTCCACCTTTCTTAATAACAGGTTTTTATGTTTTATCAAATGGGGGTCTCAGCCTCGTCCAGTTGGCCAGGCAGCGAACCCTCAAACCAAGTTAGGTTTGATGCCAAATGAATGTGTATATACAGCATACTTTTCTGTTAAATCGCATACTCCGCATTCTCTACAATAAATATTTGTACTAAAACATTTTGTGATTGGTGTTTGTCCCGAACTACTGAAACTATGTTGGTAAATTGACAAAATATATGTAGTGTAATATGATTATATATATAGATATAGATATAGATAGATATAGATATATAGAGATATATATATATATATAGATATAGATATAGATATAGATTAATATATATATATATATATATATATATATATATATATATATATATATATATATATATATATATATATATTAGTCAGAGATTTCACGAATAGGGCAGCAATTTCAACAATCGGTCTATTTATACCAATTGCAAATTGTCTATACAGTCACTACTGTTATTCATTTTTAATTTGTAGTTTTACCATTGTACTTCAATCTTGAAGACAAGTGTAAAGCTAAAAAATATAAGCCTTTTAAAATGAAACCTTTTTACAGTAATTTTGTAGATGTTAAACCAAAAAAAAAAATATTTTTTAAAGAAGGAAAAAAAACATTACCAGTTGCATCATATTTAAGAAACCTTTGTGTTTCTGGTCCTTCAAATATGGGATGTTTATGCAAGTGATCCATTAGAAGACCAAGGAACTCCCGTTTTGGTCCTCCTGTATCAATTCCTTCTTCAGTGACTCCTATGTCATCCGTAAATTTCACCATAATGGAATTCTGGGGTTCATAGTTACTTCTACGGAAACCCTGCATTGCTCCATCCCAGACATCAGCTCTATTAATTATAAAGCGACTGCAGGCTGCATTATTGACTTGAAGAAATAAATCTTCTATGATGTTACTTATTGTAATATGGCTTTCTTGAGCTCCAAGAATAGAGAAACAAAATAAGTAATTTCCAAATATTGCATAGCCTAATATTTTGTACAGTGCCTTGCGAAAGTATTCGGCCCCCTTGAACTTTGCAACCTTTTGCCACATTTCAGGCTTCAAACATAAAGATATGAAACTGTAATTTTTTGTGAAGAATCAACAACAAGTGGGACACAATCTTGAAGTGGAACGAAATTTATTGGATATTTCAAACTTTTTTAACAAATAAAAAACTGAAAAATTGGGCGTGCAAAATTATTCAGCCCCCTTAAGTTAATACTTTGTAGCGCCACCTTTTGCTGCGATTACAGCTGTAAGTCGCTTGGGGTATGTCTCTATCAGTTTTGCACATCGAGAGACAGATTCTCGATTGGATTCAGGTCTGGACTTTGACTTGGCCATTCTAACACCTGGATATGTTTATTTGTGAACCATTCCATTGTAGATTTTGCTTTATGTTTTGGATCATTGTCCTGTTGGAAGACAAATCTCCGTCCCAGTCTCAGGTCTTTTGCAGACTCCATCAGGTTTTCTTCCAGAATGGTCCTGTATTTGGCTCCATCCATCTTCCCATCAATTTTAACCATCTTCCCTGTCCCTGCTGAAGAAAAGCAGGCCCAAACCATGATGCTGCCACCACCATGTTTGACAGTGGAGATGGTGTGTTCAGGGTGATGAGCTGTGTTGCTTTTACGCCAAACATAACGTTTTGCATTGTTGCCAAAAAGTTCGATTTTGGTTTCATCTGACCAGAGCACCTTCTTCCACATGTTTGGTGTGTCTCCCAGGTGGCTTGTGGCAAACTGTAAACGACACTTTTTATGGATATCTTTAAGAAATGGCTTTCTTCTTGCCACTCTTCCATAAAGGCCAGATTTGTGCAGTATACGACTGATTGTTGTCCTATGGACAGAGTCTCCCACCTCAGCTGTAGATCTCTGCAGTTCATCCAGAGTGATCATGGGCCTCTTGGCTGCATCTCTGATCAGTCTTCTCCTTGTATGAGCTGAAAGTTTAGAGGGACGGCCAGGTCTTGGTAGATTTGCAGTGGTCTGATACTCCTTCCATTTCAATATTATCGCTTGCACAGTGCTCCTTGGGATGTTTAAAGCTTGGGAAATCTTTTTGTATCCAAATCCGGCTTTAAACTTCTCCACAACAGTATCTCGGACCTGCCTGGTGTGTTCCTTGTTCTTCATGATGCTCTCTGCGCTTTAAACGGACCTCTGAGACTATCACAGTGCAGGTGCATTTATACAGAGACTTGATTACACACAGGTGGATTCTATTTATCATCATTAGTCATTTAGGTCAACATTGGATCATTCAGAGATCCTCACTGAACTTCTGGAGAGAGTTTGCTGCACTGAAAGTAAAGGGGCTGAATAATTTTGCACGCCCAATTTTTCCGTTTTTTATTTGTTAAAAAAGTTTGAAATATCCAATAAATTTCGTTCCACTTCATGATTGTGTCCCACTTGTTGTTGATTCTTCACAAAAAATTACAGTTTCATATCTTTATGTTTTGAAGCCTGAAATGTGGCAAAAGGTCGCAAAGTTCAAGGGGGCCGAATACTTTCGCAAGGCACTGTATATCCAATGAAAAAAATGAATATTAAAGAAATGGTTGGCATGTAGTGTTAACAATATTTTTTTATATATATTACTGTTGTAAATCATGAAAGTAATAGGCTAACCAAAGAAAAAAACCTACTTACCTATCACCTATCACAGTTTCTTCTGTGTCTTCAACACTGCTGTCATCACTGAGAGGGATTGGTGCAAATACCTCAGTGTAGTTCCTGAAAGGAGACAAATAATACAAATCTGAAAACAACTTCTGCAATGGTATCTTGGTAATAAAGCTAACCAAGAGGTTAATTGTTTAACTATACAAGTTTTATAATTCCAAATGTTTTCCCACCTTTGTTCAGGACTAATTAGTCAGAACTTCAATGTCAAGCATAACTAACAACTAAAAAAATATAAAAAAGTACAATTCTGTTTATTCTGTATTAAAAACCAACATTTGGGCTGTATTATGATTAATCCAAATGAAAATCTTGAAATAAACACACATAATAAATTCAAGAAAAGGCAAGGTGGGGAATGAAACAACCTACATTTTTTTAACTGTAATAATAAAAATAAAAACAAATTCAAAGTTGCACAATACTTTAACTATATTAGCTATACTGATTTTAGGAATATGAAGTCTTACTGATTTTAGGAATATGAAGAATAGTGCTAATCGAGGTCTGTAAAACAACCCCATTAACCCATTAAGTTAAAAATGCTGGTTTGTATGAAACTATGCAAACACAAACAAGAATAGACACTCATTTCACTTGTAGCTACAAAGGGTACTTCCAGATCAGAAATACAAAATTACACCAAAAAGTACACTGACTTAATGCAGACTCCCATCAACTGTATTCTATAATAAATGGAAGAAATCTATCCGAGTCATTTTTTGTTATTAATCAAGACTACACACAGCTGCAGAACATAAATAGGCTACTGTAGCAGTCCTTCATATAAGTACAAATGAAAAACTTTAAAACTCCAATTGAGTTTTGCACAGTTCTGATTAAAACCAAAATATGTACCCCGTCACAAATGCCTTAAAAACCCTAACATTTCTATTTTTGAGCGTAGCTTATCTTCGGCCAATGAAGGAAATATTGGCCAACACTGAATGTCTACAATTTTACAGAACGTAAGTAAACACATAGTGCATTGTGGGATTGAATGGGGGGGAGGTGCTGTTTTTATACATAGTAAAAGATACAAAACAGACTTTTCTCCTGCCAAAAATGTATTATTAATGTGTGTAACCTGCTAAAAAAAATGTTTTTTTTTTTTTTTTTTTAATTAATGTATATAAAAAACAAGTACTAAAAAGCATCTCGGTTCAGTGTGTGTGTGTGTGTTTTTTTTTTTTATTTAAACAACTGTAAAATCGCAGATGTTGGCGACAGCTTATTATAGGTTAGATAGATAGATAGAGATATATATATATAACATGTCGTCCTGCTCTGGATCAGAGACGGCGCGCTTTCTGTTTACATTGAATACACAGAGGAGCGTACTTACAAAGCATTTTCAAAACTGATTCGCTGGTAGGATGGTGGTTAACACGAGCAGGTAAAGAAGAGCACGCCCACTGCTTGTCTGGCAGAAACACTGTAAATATAGCAAGGCAGGGTATGAGGCGCCGTTGGGGACATAATTCAAACTGACACCTCATACACTACACACTGAAATTGCATGCGGTACACACTGAAATCTCATACACTACATGGTGAAATCGCATACACTACATGCTGAAAATTCAAACAAGGTCAGTGACGTCACATCATAAAATACTCCCGCGTCAAGCAACGGAGTTCATTTCAGTTTCACAGGTTGTCAGAATGGAGGGATTGAGGTGTACAGCGGCAGAGCTAATAGAACACATTTTAACTAGACCTGGAATCATAAATACTCTTTCAAATTATTAATAATCAGTGTATCTTCTTCCAATTATTTAACATTAAGAAACAAAAATGACACAAATACAGTGCAAAACAGACATTTACTAATAGACAGTGCTGACATATTTTATTTACACGTCTTTATATTGTAATGTGCACGGGGATAGGCAGCAGTAGGGCTGGTAGGTAACGTAATCACACACAAAAGACATTGTGTTTGTGTCGTTTTTGTTTCTTAACATTAAATAATTGGAAGAAGATACACTAATTATTAATTTTGTAAACTCGCAACGCTTTAAACATGTTATTCTTATTTCAATCAATATCTTTGGTTAATAACCATTATACAATCCTTTCGAATTTGCAAACTTTTGCAACCTAGGTGTAGAAATAGAAACTTCCTATTGAGATCAGAGATTATGAGTTGCTGTCTGTTTCTGAATCTCGCCTAAAAAGCCACTTATTTAAATTGCCTTTTTTCTGCTGTTATTATATTCTTTATTTCTAATTGTGTTAGTATTTTGCAGATCACTTTGTATATGTCATGGTTATTTTAGTGTTATTTTATCTGTTTTTCCCTTATTTGTGAAGCACTTTGAGATATTTGGTTATGAAAGGCGCTATATTATTATTATTATTATTATTTTTATTATTATTATTATTATTATTTATTTCTTAGCAGACGCCCTTATCCAGGGTGACTTACAGTCGTAAACAAAAATACATTTCAAGAATCACAGTACAAGTAATAATACAATTAAGCGCTAGATAAAATACAATTACTTTGGTTCTAGCAAGTACAAGTATGACAAAATAGGAGATAAAATCAAGATTATTATTAGTAGTAGTATATATTATTGTTTATTTCCACAGACAAGTGCATCATTACCTGTTATTGTGCTGAAATGAAAAGTTATTCAAAAGTAAACAGAAGCCACTGGCATTGTCAAAAGTGTAAAAGTACTATTCAACATCAACATAACTTTAAACAACACACAGAAAAACATCGTAAGACATTTAAAAACAATATATCTACAACAACTAAATCTCTATGAACCTGCTACACCATGTATGTTTTATTATTGTCATTGTGAATTTTGTAGTTAAGGCTATCATAATGCATATGTAGGCTATATATTATATCGGCAAGTTTTAAAACAAGAAAATATTTACCTTATATAAAGGATAACGTTTCTGGAAGTGTAAAATCAATTTTCTAAATACACATGATAATGGTAACGGGTCCCAAGCACATTATTATAAACTTAAACACGGGCATGTATTACTGAAAGATACGTATTTGGAAAATAACATAACTGCCAATAAAGAAAATGAAAAGGAAACTGTGAAATTATAACATAACAGGGACAGCCGGAGTGGTCCCAGTGGTCCGGACCACGGGCCACAGAATGCTACAACCCCTTCTCCCTATGAAACAAACTGTTAATTTCTGAATTGACAGTGGTATGTACAGGGTGTGCTTCAGCCGATGCCCTTTGATCAAGTTCATTTGAAAGAGTATTTATGATTCCAGGTCTAGTTAAAATGTGTTCTATTAACTCTGCCGCTGTACACCTCAATCCCTCCATTCTGACAACCTGTGAAACTGAAATGAACTCCGTTGCCTGACGTGGGAGTATTTTATGATGTGACATCACTGACCTTGTTTGAATTTTCAGTATGTAGTGTATGCAATTTCACCATGTAGTGTATGCGATTTCACTATGTAGTGTATGAGATTTCACCATGTAGTGTATGCGATTTCACCATGTAGTGTATGAGGTTTCACCATGTAGTGTATGAGGTTTCAAGATTTCAGTATGTAGTGTATGCGATTTCACCATGTAGTGTATGAGATTTCACCATGTAGTGTATGAGATTTCAGTGTGTACCGCATGCAATTTCAGTGTGTAGTGTATGAGGTGTCAGTTTGAATTATGTCCCTAACGGCGCCTCATAGCAGGGCGTTCGATGCAGTGTCGTTCATAAACTTAAACAATGTTATTAACTATGCGCGTTACAAAAATGTAATTATTGAATCGATTATCCAGTATTTATATTGATTTTCGATTTACTCGTAGCAGCCTTAGTACACAATAATGACATCACATCAAAATGTATGTAATTTATACAAGCTCAAACACTGGAGCGGGGCCCACGTTCCTGAATATTGGTGGAGCACGGGCACCTCGGGCCCATACAACTCGCCGCATATATATATATATATATATATATAACTGTCGGTCGCCAACATCTGCAATTTACCAGATGTTAAAAAAGGAACACAGAACAGAGATGCTTTTTGGAACTCGTTTTTCATATATAGCCTATATTTGTTTTAGCAGTTTACACAACATTAATACTACATTTTTGACATGAGAAAAGTGTGTTTTGTATTATTACTGTGTGTAATAACCTTCACCTCCCCCCCATTCAATCACACATTTTCTGCATACCTAAATTCAACGGTACTGTTGAGCGTTGATCATAACTGCCCTTATGCACACACACGTGGAGAAATTCCCACAAGCATATTCACCGTCAAAACAACACATGAACACAGCTTCAACTAGTCGACTGAGGTAAAACAAAGGCCAGAATAGCTCTGCCACCGACCAAAAGAGTAATTGTTACCTACACAATAAACTGATAAAATCCATTTTAGTTTCGTACATACCCTAACAGCTTCTATTTTTGGCGTATGTTCAGTCAATGGGGGTAGAAAATGCCCGTCACGTGTATGGCGCTAAAACTGTGGTCAAAAAAGTAAGCGGAACAAGTCAGTTAATCTTGTGAAAACTTCCTGTTTTAGATCCGGAAGTGCTCTTACGTCATTTCTGGCACACATTTTTTATTTGTAGCGCATCTAAAAGATTTCACACACGTTTAAAAAGATTCACACCCCTTTATAAATTACGCCCCCTTAAAAAAAAATGCGCACTTTTTTTTCCCACACTTTTTTAAAATGTTCACAACATTTTTTTTGGCCACTCTTTTTTAAAATGCTCATTTTTTTTCGCCACCCTTTTTTAAAATGCTGTCAGCGTGTTTTTTGTCAACCTTTTTTTTAAAATGCTTGCATTTTTTTTATTTTTGCTACCTTTTTAAAACAAATTCACACCACTTTTTTTTTCGTTTTGCACTTCAGGGCCACCGTACTGCGATGATGTTTGGGAAGAAAAATAATAATAATAATAATAATAATAATAATAATAATAATAATAATAATAATAATAATAATAATAATAATAATAATAATAATAATAAAAATAATAATAATAATAAACACAGCAATAACAATAGGCTTCCCCAGCCTTTGGCTTGGAAGCCTAATAATATAACTTCGTCGGTAATAATATAAGCAGTAATTATTTTTCTAATACAGTAATCCATCGCATATCCGCCCGTCACATACCGTAAAACTTCAAATAATTGCCGGGTCTCAAATAATCGCCTGTCTCCAATACGCGCCGGGTCTGCTGGCAAATATTGTAAATAAACACCGGTTCTCTATTAAACGCCGGGTCTCTGTCATTGCCATTGAAGATGAGGAAGATGAGGAGGAGCTTGAGCGTAATGTAATTATCTGCTAGTGACATCAGCATCATAGTGACAGCGATGAAAGGGTCTCTCAGGATTAATAAATACTAATAGAAAATGTAATTTATGGTAGGCCTACATGTAATGCATATTTGTTTGATGCAGTTATTACATTATTAAAAGTTTTGATAATTTTAAGCGTGCTGAAAGTAGGCCAGATACAAACCTCTTGGTGTATTTTAACGCGTTTTGTTGCATTAACAATGTAAAGTTTGAGATTAAACAATACATTATTTTTGATGATACTTATTGCTTTTATTGTTAATTTTTAAAAACCTTTTTCAAAGTTTTTATTATTATTATTATTATTATTATTATTATTATTATTATTATTAGCCTACCTGCCTGTGTTCTGATATCTACAGGGCTGACTTTTAGTGGATTGAACTATTATTATTATTATTATTATTATTATTATTATTATTATTATTATTATTATTATTATTATTAGCAATGGTAGATCTAATTCCATTTTTAAATACAAATTTGTATACTTGTGCTTAACCAGTGCATATAAAAAGACTGTAATAATACTTTCGCTTTATACTTGAGGGTGTACAATACAATGTCATTTTGTTATAAAACAAAACTGTTACTTAGTTCCCACTGACACACAACCTTTTAACAAAGTTGCTGGAATGTTTCAATTGAGTTACGATGTTGCTACAAGGTTGTGTGTTAGCGGCTTCTCAATGACCGCATAAGCATGTGAAGCTAGTGATCTAATATAAACGCCGGTCTCCAATACGCGCCGGGTCTGCTGGCAAATATTGCAAATAAACGCAGCAGGCGTCTAATTGAAGTTTTATGGTATCCGCCCTAGCCGTTTATCAGCCTTGATCAATCTCTTCAGCAACGTTAGTTTATTAATGAGCAGAGAAGATTAGTTCAGAGACTGTAGATCCCACCAAAGTTTTCGTACATTGTGTTGTATGAGCTCAGTGCGCTGCCAGTGCTGTAGTGTTACGCGAGCTGTTCAGTGTGTTGATATGTAAATAAATCTTGTTCACCTGCGGGGCGTATCAACTTCAACCTCCATCTCGATCTTCTGCCCGTCACTCAGCAGCGAATGCACACTCAAACGGCAGACTGCTACTCTGTCACAAGCATGAATACCCTGTATCCTTCTAAGCAAGAGATTTAGGGGAGCTCCCTAATAAAAGCTGAATCTCAAAACAATAATTATGTGAATATAGTAATGGTTACAGCTGTGTATAATGGTATTTAAATCACGATTCATTAATCCGACTTTTTACATATCCGCCCTTAATCTGGTCCCAGCAGTCAGATATGCGACGCATTACTGTAGTAAGTATCCCACCATTGTAGTTTATATTGGGAGGTTTGGAAACTGTATGAGTATGCATAAAGAAACAAGGATGGAAACCAAGTCTGGTCAGTTTCATACCCAACCAGGTCAACCTGGATAAAAATGATTAAGTGAGGCACAGACATGGGCACTGTCCGACAAAGACATCTAGACAGCAAATTGAAAAATGTGCTGGTTACAGCTGAGTTTCAGCAAACAGAATCTGACTTTGTTTCCTTTAGCCCTTAGTATTAGTCTAATGAAAACATACAGAGTAAACTGGTACTGTAGCAATCTAAAACCTTCAACCTTTTCAAGAAACTGTGAAGTACAGTACAGTACAGCTGCAATTTTATTTTAAGATGAGTAAGTAAATGTATCTAAGTAAATGTATTTATTTTGTCACAAATGATCCTTCACATATATACCATGTCACACTAACTAGTGAATAATACAAGCCTTTCCTTAATGCATCTGCAGAACATGCTTTAAATCATTTAAAACATCTGAAGTTTTACCAAAAAAGGAGCATGTGTTATAAAATATGTAGCGTTAATAATTTATTGAGGTTTTTCTTCCTAGCAAATTTCAATAGCTCTTACCCCGGTCATTGCAGTGGTTCAGTTTTGCATTTAGTGTTGAAATAACTAAAGCTGAAGCTTCCCAAAAGTTTTCTTTATATGTATATATTACTCTCCTAAAGTGAAAAAAGCCACAAGATAGTGTGCATTGCTGTGAATAATTTCACATCAATCCACACATTTCTCTTTTGCTTTTTGATGTGAGGCAAGGTGGTATTTGCCTTTTGAGAGATTGATAGTAAGTGCAAGTTGAATCATTGAGTCAGATTGCTGGATGTTGGTAATGGTACCAATGACATTGTGGCAAAGTGTTTAAGTGAATATAGGTGCAGAAGTGATGCAGTACGTGTTTAAACAGGCAGAGAGTTATAATCCGGGTGGAAAAAAGGGCTTTATTATATCCAGGTTTGGTGACCAAATAATAGGACCCCGGCAATACACAACAATGTGTATTGCACGGAGTAAATAACAACGGGTTGCAGTCCCAAACAATAAACACAATATATCCGCCCCACAATAATACTGACACGGTCACCGGTCCTGGGTGCGTGCAGTAGTGTTCGTGGTGGGTGATACAGTTTATTTTGTGACAGTAGTGCAGTGCTGTTCAGGCTTTGTGCTGGCCCTCAGCGACAGCTCCGGAATCGTGTTAGCCATCTAGTAATTTACAAACAAGACAAATTACAAACAAACAAACAAAACACTCATGATACTGTTATCTCACTGGGTCTCTCACAGTCCTTCCAGGTTCAAAACACCAACCAAAGCAAAGGAACAGATTGGGTCTCTCCATCCCCTTTTATGCCATCACACATGACCCCTTGGTAAACGAGTGCAACCGCCCCTCCAATCTGCGGCTGCCACGTCGTTTCCCTTCCGGTTCAGTGAGTTAATGTTCCGCCCCCTTTCTGGTTGGCTGACTTCCCTTGAACCCTGGGAAAGAACTGTCAGGCCAGCCCGTCCAGGAAACTCTGTTCTCGCTGCTTAGCGCCCTCACAGGTCAGGAGGGAGATTTACAACCAAGAATCATTGTATTTCTGTCACAGGCATATACATATAATGGTACCAATGACATATACAATCCAAGACAAAGATGATTTCTCCCAAGATCTCCTCAAGAGAAACATACAATTAAGAAACATCTATTAAAAAAACATGTGGGTGATTGGTTAAGTTATTTTAAAGAGTGCTAAACATGCTTTCAAATCAACTGTATTAACTAGCAGCATTATCACTGGTCCCCCTTTGTCTTGTTTTGAAGATTATTACTTTGCTATTTTTCTGTACTTCAATTCAGGATATACAGTTTTTTTCTTTGTGTGGAGTAAAACAAGCACATGAGGTGATTTAGTTAGTACCATCATATGGCAGTACATTTTACTTCAATTTTAAAATATGTGCAATTTTCAAATTAAGCAAAGAACCAACAAATCTTCACCACAAGAAAGAATTCTACTAAGTATGTTAAAGCCTTGTCGAGCACTCTTTTCAGGTTAGTCATCACTGCGGAGGCCAAGGGCAGCGGTGTAAAGGGTGTGCAGACAGTGCCACACAGTTACTGAGGGGGTACTGGGAACCAGTTGATATGCCCCTTGAAAACAAATTACGTTTGTCCCATGCATTTTTCAGAAATGCCTGCACAGCTATGACATTAGCTGTCCCTGTTGAAAATAAGTAAAAGGACATCCTTAACTTTTTTATTACATAAACTATATACTGGTTAGAAATAGATAATTCACCACAAATGTCAAAATCATTCAAGGCATTGTACTATCTTTATAGTAATATAGGTCATAGTAATATCTTTGGAGCTGAATCATTTGGTAGTACATTTCACAAGTGTTAAGAGAATTGAGAAGTAAAGTAATTGAAGCCATCAGTACTGTGCATGAACTTGTTAAGTACAGTCATTACCACAGCAATGAACTGCTTCTTGCTCTGACTACTTATCAAATCTCTGCTACAGGTAAGTTGCTGTTTCATTCCTTGACACACAAAACTTCATGTTCAGTCCGCTGTTAAAAGCCATGTACTTCAACGACTTTGAAAACGTACTGTACATGTATAGATGGTTTAATTTTAAACTAATACAAATAATGTTTACATTAGAAGTTAGCATTGATACTCATTATAAAAGCACCCAGATCTCTTTCCCAGCTCAGGTATGAATTATGCATGTTTAACAGCCTATGCTCTGTAATTGTCATCTTTCTGTGTTTACAATTCTGCTGTGGCTCTGGTTATTTTTTATATTTAAAGATCCTTTCATTTTAAACAGTTGATATCACACTATGGGTTATATGTTACCATAACAAACATAGTATTGTGGTAGAGGTGTTCCAAGCAACAAGATCTTTCTTATAATGTTTACCTGGACAACAGGGTCAAAGCTGAACTGTGTGTGAACATCAGCTCACCACAGCAATGCTATTATCACTGTTATACTACAACTCTTTAAAGTTATTTATTTATAAATCTGTGCTTGTCTGAAATCATTAAAGTCCACTGAATGGGTTCACTTTTTCAAGTCTCCATGGCAACAGGTGTCATTTAAAAGTTCCATCTCCTCCCTGCTTATGTTGAATTCTTTTATTGAGTTATACCAGAATGGCTGACCACCACAGAACCTTGGAGCTTGCTCCTGGATAATCCATCCAATAATAGAAGTGTAATCTTTTCCCGTTTTTATCACCCTTCCAGGGAATTCATCCATATCCCACCTAAAAGGAGGAACCTTCCTCCATCCAACTCAGTGTGTGTAAGAACTATGAACTAATCTGTACCGGATTTCACTGTATGGGGAATCATCCTTTAAGGTGGCCCTGGTTCTTCTGAGCAAATTTGATTTTACTGTTATCCTTTCAATTTATGTGGTCAGCACATGTTTAATGAAAAACTAGTTCCCATTATCTAGCAACATGTTACTGGAATTTCAACATTGTCAGACAAGGCAATCCAATAAATTCTGATCTGTAAAAATGTCATCTTGACTAGGAAATGCGGAATGCTAAATGATAAGTCCAACGCATTAGTGCAAGCACTTATGCCAAAAGCAAGCACAGAAACATGATAAATACATTATGGATTCCTAATGGAAGCATGATAGAACCACTGATACTGCACGCTACAGAAATGTGGATTATACACTGCTTGCAGTTATTGGTATGTAAATTGGGCAGATACACATACAGGCTGTCAGTAATGCCGTGCAATGTGAATTACAACTCAACACTGCATGCAACACAATTCTGAGATTTAAGTGGTTTATAAAATCGGAATATCACATCAAAAGGAAGCATCATGAACTGATTTCATGCACTCACAGTATATACATATTTTTTCTCATGTTTTTACGACAGAGTTTCTCTAAGTATGCTTTTTAATCCTTCAACCCGAAACAGGAAACTCTGTTTGAACTTTTACTTTTGTTGAGCAGAGAAAAAAAAAAAAAAAACTATGTAAATTGTAATGTAAAATACAAGCAGACAATTGCATCCAGATTGTATTATTGAATGCTTACTGCTTTTGCTGCTAGATATATTAGTTGACAACAAAAAACAAACAAAAAAATCAGTTAAGGTTAAAGTGCCAGACTGCCATTGTATTTGGATAAAACAAAATACAACTTCATAGATGCATCCCAGAATTCAGAACTCTGGAGAGCTGAAGGAACTAACTGTAATAGGCACTCGTGGTGAGGAAGGAAGGAGGGGGGCTCTGTCTTCAGAAAGGCTGTTGGGTTGGGGGGAGGGGGGGGGCAGCATTGAGTTTGATTGTGCTGCTTTTTGTAGGTTGGCATCACACCTCGACCGTTAAACCATTTATCTATCCTCAGCAGATGAATCAAGGAAGAAAGAGAACTGGGGCAGAGGATTGTAGGAGAGTGCATGTACTCCTGGGTGTTTTGATGTGAAAGAGCATTGCAGGGATTAAGTCCTGAGTGCATGTACTCATGGGTGTGTTGATGTGAAAGAGTAACGCAGGGATTAAGTCCTGAGTGCATGTCCTCATGGGTGTGTGAAAGAGCAATGCAGGGATTGTCTCAGTAGTAGAAGGGGTGTGGGAGGTCAATCTACAAAAAGACAGGAAAGGTTGAGCTGGGTGACTCAGGAATGAATGGTTCAAAAGAGTCCAGCAAATTAAGAAACAGACCGTCCTCATGATCGTGGAAAAATGAACGATAATTCTATATCGGGTTAACAAAATGCAATCCAAAGCGTCTATAGGAGTCTATGGGCCTGGCAAGCCTATCAAAAAGTGTTTTGAGTCAGTGGGTATCTCATGTAGTAAAGGTTCATTGTTTACAATGTACACTATTCATTTCTAGGACAGCTCCGGTAATTTGTTTGATCACTACACCCCAGCTTCATAAACTTTAGAGCTGATCTCAAATATGACAGGTTTCTAAAAAATAAAAACAGTTCTCTTAAATAATACAAAGCCCATATTTCATCCAGATTATTTAATATTTTTAAGTGCCCCTGTGTTTTGTGCTGGGTTATTATTGTTTAAAATGTATGTGTGCACGGGTGTATTAGGTTCACATGCTGAATGTGCCTGGGCCCAATTGAATGATTAACAAGCAATCGAGAGGCGGGGATCTCTCTCTCGAGGTTGGGGGTTGTTTAGAGGAGGAATGTAAGTGAAAAGATGTAAGAACTTCAAAGAACTTAAACAATTGCTACTCGTGCTGGCTTTAAACCAGCACGTTACTTGTTTGTCTAATATTTGTTCTGGCCAGCATGCCTTTTGTTTTGTGTATAGTGTTTTGTGTCGTGTTTGTTTAAATATTTTATTTATACTTAATAAATACGCACACAGCGCTTCATCCCGCAGTACTGGTCTGTCTCTTCCTGGTCTGTGACGTCACCACCAAGCCACCCTGCCACAGCCCCTTTTCTTTTTGTGTTGGGTTTGAAACATATAAGACTGACAGCAAAATAATAAGTACATATTCACATATAAAACATGTTAGACCTAAATTACTCCCAGAAAATACAAAGTATGAGGTGTAGGCCTATGTATTAAAAAAATGTTTCCTACAAATCTTTATTTTTCACAGCAGCACAAAATTTTATGAAGCCGTGTTCCAAATCACAGCTCCATATACATCTTAAATAAGCTCTAGATTGCACAGGCTGGAAATATAAGAATAATGTCTTTGAATATAATGAAACCCTGCAGTCATATAGTGTATGCCAGAATTGTCCAATGTAAATATTTCTGCATTAACAAAATAGTGTGACAGACAGACCCTATGAATGACACTGTTACTGACAACAATGCTGTAACATCTCATTGCTCTGCTTAACTTACCAGCACTTCTAGTCTTTCAGGTTTTTCATTTTAATGTTCAGTGTTTTGTTTGCTACTTTGGTTACAGTCCAGGCATGCAATTATGGTGTTGAGTTAACATATGTGGCACAGATAGCTAGCTTTGCAGTCTCTGAAAGTCAAAGGACTGAATGGACAGTGAGACTGCTAACCCTAGGGCACAGTGTGGGAAAGCTAATATTGCTGCTGTACGTGTATCATAGATGATAGAGGATGACACTTTCTTGCGCTGTCACTCCAACACCATTCAGAAGCGATGCATTAAAAAACAAAACACCTACCATCAGTCCCTGAACTTCAGTCATGCAGCTCACTTGACGAATATTTCAGTGATTATAAAATTGCTTTTTTTTGCACCACAGAATAAAATGTGATTTCCCCTGATAAACCTGTCGGAATAGAATGAAACACAGGCAAAAAAAGAACTTTAAAAGGTTAATTGATTCCTAGCACCACATCTTTCCTCTCTTCCAGGGGCAGTGACAGACTGCAGCCTTGAATCTGTAAACACCAGGCAATACGTACTGGGGATGTGGCCGTGGCCTCTCACTACACACTGATTATGTAGCTTTATCTTCAAGAGGCACAAAAAGAGGCAGACTGACACGCGGGTGTCATAAAAACAGCCATGTAGACTATAGTAAAGCAGGAGAAGAATCTCGTGACTTGGGTAGACAACATGGAAGCAGATTACTACATCAAACTCTGCCTAACGTGGACAGAAGAATACATCAAAAGTACCTCTGCACCACTGGCACTGTGGTGTGTCTCTTTCAGTAATTGTCTGCTCTTAGTAGGACTTGTGGACAACTGCTTTAGTATTTAACCCTTTTCTGAATTTGAGATTTACTCACTTTTAAAGGGTTTTCATCACAGCAAAACATAATTACTTATTAGATTATCTGAATAGATTAGACTTTGTTCTTCAGAAGTACACTGTGGGTCTCATTAGCTAAACAGCGGTAACATGTTTTGCATGCTGTGTACACCCGCTGTACTCACTAACCAGTGGCAGGCAACCTAGCGCATGGAAAAAAGCATGTGGAAAAAGAACTGCATTCAAGTCATTTAAATATAATGAATAATGTTAATTGGTGGAAATGTATGCAAATTACGTCACAAAATATCGCGAGGGAGGTATTTGATATGCAAACCATATTCACTTAAGGGTGCTAACTTTACCAGGTGCCTCAGTGTGTGTTAAAAGTACTGCTTATTGAAAGCAAGCGGTGTCACAGAATCAGCAGAAGAGCTTCACTTGAGAGTGAGAAGAGTCAGGGAGAGAGTATTTCGGACCAGGCAGACGTTACTCGGGCTGTGTGAGGAGGAGGTAATAACTAGATACAGATTGAGCACAGATCATACTAGCCTTATATGTAGGGCCCCGGAAAATTCACGATATCATGAATTTCACAGAAATCGTGTATTTGACTGCCTACCATGAAAAAATGCATTTTATTTTCCTTACAGTATTTTACATTACTCTTCACCTCCCCTGTTCATGTCATACTTTTATCAAGTAGAAGCAGCGCTACAGTAGCTGTACACGGTCCGGAGTCAATGCCGTGCATTTGGTTACTACGGCAATGGGGTCAAACAAACACCAGCTTCATGATTGGTGAATTTCTCATACTGTACAATGACGTAACAAGTGAGTCAGAGGCGGGAAGTTTAAAGTTCAGGCTAAACCATTAACGAACAAACAGGTCACAATCACAGGATTGTTTAAAAAGAGCACAGAAAGTGGAGAAACACGTAATGTCAACACGTTTGTATTAGTGGAAGCCTTTGTGCAGCGAACATACCGATACAACGGCTGGTCAGTGAAATAAAAATACAGAATTGTGGATCCATGTATGCAGCTCACAAAGAAAATTTAAATGGCAAAATGAACGATTCTGAGTCTGTTTGTGTTGTATGTGACGAGGACACTGATGGTCAAGGCAACTGTGTTTTGTACATTATTTTCATCCCACAGAGATATACAACTGCTAATTCAGAGGAACTTACTGCTTACCACACAACAGTAGTAAGTCAGGCTATCATTACAACGCTTGACGTTGATTTCAACTGTGTGTCTGCCTCAATGTATCGGAGGGAGAAACACTAGATCCCCTATTAAACTGCAGTAGTTTTGTCCTGGGGAATAATTCTTGAAAATAGGAAATGCCAATCAAAGTACCTCCCCTATTTTGTCCATTGACAATAGATGTTAGTGTTTCCAGGTCTTTGCCCCACAATATAAATCAGGTCCCCAAAACAAATCTTTTTAGAGACATCCATTTTCTTGTTTACAGTGTGTAGCATTTTAATTTCCTGCCTAGATTGCATATACTGCAGTCACATGACATAATCACTGCAAAGCACTATGTGCATGGCGAAATAGTACACGCAGGCACACAGCACAGCTGTACACTTTAGTTAATGT